>NC_056732.1:559482927-559665427 GCF_019279795.1 Protopterus annectens
GGAAACACCGGCAGAGGTGTGTCCATATTTCCTAAGGATATCCACACCTCCAGGCTGGTTGCTTAGCACAATGCATCAGAGGTTACCCAAGTGCAACTAACTCTGGCCTTAACTGCTATACAAATTGTAGCTTGCTACAGATCCCCCACCATACCCCACGGTTAATGGTCCTCACTTCTTGGTGTACTGGAAAGTAGGGTTCAAACAGACACACTACTGATGTGCTACTGACACTACCCCACCATTAACTAGGATACCTACTCATGTACTGACACATTAGGCCAATGCTTTCTGGGATTCATAACCTCCAATTGCCTGAATCAACCTATCCACACCACCACCAGGGCCAACAATATCCTAGACCTGGTCATTACCAACATGTGTGACTGGTGTTCCACACCTGGGGTTATCTCCTCGTTGGTCAGATCCGAACGTACGCTAATCACCCTTGTATTCCACATCCCAGCATCACACCCTTTATGGAAAACACAGTACAATATTTCTGCAAAGCCAACTTCAGGCTTCTTATGACAGCAGTAGTAAACGTCATGACACCCGTGCAGATGGGCAATACAGTTACAACTGCTGAATCATACACAACTGCACTTAATTAGCACTTACACAACTGCATGAATCATGCTATCCCAAATAGAGCCATGATGGTACCCACCAGAAAATGGAGGCCACTCTGGTGGTCCACTGCCATGTACATAATGTACAACAGATGGAGGAGACTGTTGCAAAGTAGAGTACAATCCCATGAGTGGAGGAGCTCCCTGGTCAGCCTCAGTAAGAATCTGAGATCCCTTATCACATCCTCCAAAGCTAGCTACATAAACATAACCACGACTAATTCCAAGGACTACCACAAAGTGTTCTAGAGGTATGTCACTACTCTCAATGGTGATACCCACATCTGCTCTGACATACAGCAGTAAGGCACGAACATTACATAACCGACTGATATTGGCAACATCCTGGCAGATAGGTTCAGTGCTAACTTTACACCCCTCTCACACCCTAAAGGGCCAATATCTATAAAGGAATGATGCAGCGTCCCTGTGATCACAATTATGCAGTTCAAAGCTGCACTCTCTAAAGCCAGGAACACAGCATCCATGTGAACGTACAACATCCCAGGCTGCGATTTCCATGAACTTCAGAATGAAATGGCTCCCCACATGGGCACCATATTCACTAATAGCCTTGCATCAGGCATTGTGGCCCCTGAATGGCACACAGCAACAGTTATCACACTCCACAAAGGTAGTGCCACAATGGACCAGGGGAACTATTGCCCTATACACCTGACTAGACTGTTCTGCAAGGCTATGGAGCACATCATCATGGATCTCATTCAGAGAGACATTGGTGGCCTCCAAACCTTTTATCCCATCCAGTTTGGATTTGTTAGGGCCAGACCATGCCTCCTAAACCCGGTGGAGCCCTTTGAGACAGTTACCAAGGCAGTAGATGAGGGTAAGGAGGTCCACACAGCCTACCTTGACCTCTCAAAGGCTTTCAACACCGTTCCCCATTCTGGTATTGTCAACCTACACATCCACCTGCACATTAACCCCTACGTCACAAGATGTTATGCAAAGTGGCTCACGGACAGAACCCACACAGTGAGGGTAGCATACACTAGGTCCTACTGTAAATCAGTTACAATTGGTGTCCCCCAGGCCTCGGTCATAGTGCCCCACATGTTCGGTATATACATCTCTGAGATACAGGCTAACACAGGAAGACTTACCCTGAAAAGGTTTGCAGATGACTGCAAACTAGGGGCTATGATTGATTCCCCAACTGATACAGCCAGGCTCCATAAGGGTGTCACTGGGACGGATACCTGGTGTCAATAACATGACCTCAAGCTGCATGCCACAAGGTACATAGACATCCCCTTTGGATTACACCAATCACCTGTGAACTATCACATAGGTGGTAGTCACCTACATACATAAGATGTAATAAGGGATCTTAGAACCCAAGGAATTAGCATTCACTCCTTTGATAACCATATTACCAAGGTGGTGTGGATATCCTTTTATGTGGCCCCCCTAATCTCTAATGGGTTTGTAGCCAGAACAAAGGCAGCCATTGTGCCTCTCTACTCATGACTTATGAAACACATTAAAGGGTACAACACCCCATTTGGGATGTACATTATGAGACAACAGCAACTGCTTTAAATACCACAACATTACCACACCAAGAGGAATACTGACCTCTGAAGGATGACGTATGCAGCCCAACTACAGAAAACCCAACTGTACATGTTTGCATACCGCATACTCAGAGGTGATCTCTGCTGAACATACAAGGCCCATGTCCAAAACAGTATTGCTGGATATGCTCCACATAAGCAAAAGCCCCTGAGAGCCACATGCTCTGAGATATGTACCTAAATGCAATGATGACTAGGCCATGCTTGAGGGATACATTCCTGACCCGAACACTCACCATGCTTTGGAACATGATTTCTATGTACATCAGGCAGGTACCCTCACTAGCACTCTTCAAGAGATAACTCGATGGGTAGATGGGAGACAGACATGTACACCAGGGATCATTGCAGTGGCTCTGCTGTACAGAGGCGCAGGAAACAAATGGCTCTGCTGTTCACAGGCACAGGACACTAACCTAGGGAGGTGCCGCAAGTGAAAACACTGTAGTTAGGCTTACGAGTGGCCTTGGCCAGACAGCATAGTACCTAACTATGAACCTATGAAGCTATTACATGTCCTTTGTGCATGGATAATTGACTAGCTCTTCCAATTCAATTAGCTATCATGCTGATACACTGTCTGGTGACTACAAGTTATATGTATCCTGTTATTGTGTTTTGTACATGCCAGTAGACATACTTGATGTTTGCATAACATAGCAGTAATGCTATGTAAAATGTTAGACATATCTACCTACAATACTGTACATTTCACATTTTCACCACAATATCCCACAATGCAAATCATAATTGCACAGCAGGACCACCTTAGACATGTTATTCTCAGTTATATGCCCATACCTATGCCTACTGTTACGTATATCAACATATACTATCCCCTGTTATGGCATGTACTTGTTGGACCAACCCTGCCACTGACAGCGGCTGGAGTGGAATTGTTGTGTTCAAAGTCCTTATATAGCATCCCTTGTGGTGTATGTGGTGTTTACATTGTGGCCCACAGCAGTGCACACAATTTCTACGAGAGTTACTATGCTCAACAATACATCACTGCATAATATCTTTTCCCACTATATGCATTGCGTACACTTTAATTATTACAGAACAGGTACTACATACACTGACATACTGAGTGTTCTGCATACCTTATTAGTATCCTGAGTTGACGGTAATATAAGTCCTATTTGTTTTCTGTTATAACATTTTTCTGGTATGTACATACGGTTTGAATGTATGACAAGCCATCCTTTTATACTTAGATGTCAGTAACATGTGGTATCCTGCCACCAGTTGGTGTTCCAGAGTAGATGATTACAAGCACATCAGCTGTGCAGCTACTCCATTAGCCAATGACATGGCAACAGTGGGGTATAATTGAATACTCCACTTGGGCATTGTCCCTTTGCCCTACCTTCAAGGAAGACAGCCTAGATGTGTTGTTTGTGATGAATTGCAACAGCTATATGGAGACACACAGAGATATATTAACTTCATGTGCCCCATGGATTGTGTGTAACAGCTAGTAGATGTAGTTCTACATGTGAGTCTAGCTGTTATATCAGCCATCTGATACGGGATTATTGCAACCAAACCCTGTAACATCGGCATCTGTTCCATTGCACAACAGCAACAATTTCACATAGGGCCATTATAGTGTGTCTCTGACAAGGTATGTTAAGGCTTCTGCAGATGTCATAGAGTGAGTGGATGTTTGTGAAGTTATTACAGTCTGTATTGCAATTGTTTTGGGTGTGGGGGAGATGTAGGTGGGTGTACATAGCAGATGCAGGTGTATAGGAACTGCATTTATACATATTCGATATGTGAGTGAGGGCTCCTTCCCTATTTGAAGACTTATCCTTTAGTAGAATAATACTATGGTAATTGCAGGCTTATTCATTAAGCCATTGTAAATTGGTTCCTGTATAGCATGCAGGTGATGTTGGTCCTTCAATCCCTTTGGAAATACATCAGTATTTAATGAAATGTTGCTACATGAAAGCTGTCTTGTGTATTTCTGTCACAGATATTTGCACTCATTGATGTTGTGTTGATGACTGAATCTCTTTGGCTTGGGTTGCCACCTTTTCAAATGGCCATAGTGGGACATTTGCAGGACACACAGTGGATTTTAGAAGCTGACACATACCCACAGTCAGTACAAAGTATAGAACTTTACGTATATGCCTATATAAAAGCTTATATTTTTGTAGCGGTTTACTTGCTTATCCTGTTTCTTGTTACATGTAGGTATTTTAGATACAGATGACTATTTTACGCAACAATTACATTAAATATGGAATATGCCAAATGTCTCGAGATTGTAGGACATTAGTATTTGTACTCATTTTGGTCAGGACACTACCACACATAGAGTGACTGCCCCTCGCAAGGTGGGACAGGTGGTAACCCTATCTTTGGCTCATGTCCATAGCACATATTTGTAATAGTGTATAGACATATATACTCTCCATATTCTTTGTTCATAACGTTCGGTCATGGCAGAATGTGTGATTGCTATGGTCCATGTTATGCACATATTTGAAGACTTCAACCGCTGTATACGGCATACCCATGGATTCAGGAATGCACACACTTCCAATGACCACATTACTGTTCCCATACTCTCAAACCCCACAATACTGAACACTCAAACTCGCGACAGTCAAACTCCCGGAACTAACACAAGCACAGAACACACACACACACACACACACAAACAGACACACTGTACCCATCACATCCAAACAAACCATCCTACACTACGTATGGCCAAGTGGCCATGCCCCCATATACTCCCCATGTGAGTGGCTGCACCCCCACACCACACCTACTTTAATAATCTACCTCTGAGATAGCACAAACAGACACATGAAGCAAACCCACACACACACATTACAGTCCCCAGGAAACACACACCACACTCAGAACACACAATTACACACACTACAGCAATCAGAAACACACTTACACACAGTACCTACCTGAACCGCAGCACCAGAAGCACTAACTAAATGTCCCTTAACATCGTGATAATAGTACTCGCGGTTCTGATGCTCTGGTACTGTGGTCTTTTGGTCTTTAAGCCTTGTGATTACGCGCGTCGGTATGTAAAGCATTCAGTATTTGGTAGCATTCTATTTATATGTACCTCCATGATTGCGTAGATGTTGTTAACCTATCTATATATTTGCATATATATGTATATCCATATATATCGACATATCTCTCTCTATCACCCTCTCTCTCTATACTATATATATATATATATATATATATATAGTAGAAACCACCAAATCCCAAATTTATGTAGAATCCAAAAAATGACGAGCCGTGGTAGTGCGCGTTCCAGGGAATAAATGTGTGTACCAAACCAAACAAAGATGAAGTGCTTACAAAATCCAGCCAAAGCACTTCTATACATCCAAGGCTACAAGCTCATTACCATCCACTTGTCGGAATAAAGATGGAAATAGTGGCTGCAACAGTCTTTGTTGACCAGCCTCAGTGTACCTTGTGTTTAGGCTGTAGTCCACTATCAAACCAAGAATACTTCTAGGCGAACTGCTTCCTTATACACATCCAATCTCCGTAAGAGACAAACACCATTCGGTTCCTTAAACTCTGTTATACCATATAAACTGTTAGCAGGCTGCTTCCTTATACAAATCCAGCATCAGTAAAAGAAAAACCATTCGTTCAACCTTCTTTATTCATGTGAGCGCTTTCACGGCAATACAGAGCCGCTTCATCAGACAAACAACAAATGCTCTGTAAGAGCGCCAATTTTTAAAAATACATAGAAGGAAGTCACTCCTACTAACTTCCTGGTATGCTGTGCTAAAGCATTTAAAGTGACAGTGCAATAATAAAATCAAATAATAATATAAAATCAAATAATTCATAATAGCAATGTTACAAATACCAATAAAACTCTGAAAGACTTCATTTTAACAACACATAACATCATTATTACAAAGCCAACGTGTTGTACAGATCACACTTAGATTAAAACTTCTTGCAAATAAGATACTCAAGCTAACAAGATGTCTAAGTGACATAGCACATTGAAATAGCTCTTCTCATATACAAATCTCAAAGGTCAAAATCGAGTAATGTACATAGCACATACAAAAAAAAAGCAAGGTCCATATTGGCGACAGAACCAACTACATGTTCAAAATACTGATATGAGACCAATGTGGTGTAAGGGGACAAATGAAATGCTATGGTAAACAATCACTCTATGAAGTAAATGTATCTCGCTTGGACAATGAGCGTCTGCTAATATATCTGGATCTATAACAAATGTAGGATATTAAGAATAAAATCAATGATTAAAACCATGTATACAAACTGAAAAGTGATATAAAAAAGCCAAAAATTGTTTAAAATACATATTGAATAACTATAATCTGTGTGTATAAAATCTGTTAGCAAATCCACAAAACAACCTAAATGAATATACTGGACTAGATCTTACAATATTAAACCAAACTAGGTATGACAAATGAGAATGTTGACATATCCTATTCAGCATAAAATATACAGAACTGGCCTACTGTGGATACAATTCATGAACCAACAGTACCAAGTGATGTATATGGGGAAGCCATAGTATAAACTTGAAGCCTAAATATTATGTAATCAATTTATCAAAGTACAAATGAAGAATATGAGACAACAGAAAATGAGGTCATCTAGATCATCTCAAAGGTCTGGCCTTCAACTGCGGTTTAATGGACAGAACTTCATTCAGGCCTTTCTCCCTATGGGCCGCCAGCCTGCATATCCACTTTAGCTCCGCTTGTTCAGTGAGGTTGACTATATTGCCTAGTCTAGGATTAGGTATCACAACTTGGAGCACTTGAAATAAAAAGGTGTGTGTTGCTCCTTCTCTCATGGTGTGCTTCGATAGAGCACTACATTCTTGTTTTCTAGCTAGGCAGTAGCAATGGTCCCTTATCCGTTCTCTAAGGGACCTGTTGGTTTTACCAACATAAAATGAAAAACAGTAGGTACAGTGTGCAATATAAACAATGTTCCTGGTGTTACAGTCACTATTCTGATTTAGTGTCCAAAGGTGACCTGAAACAGGATGCCTATAGTAGTGTGATTCATCTACATATTGGCATTGTGCACATCTGCCACACTTATTTGTTCTTTCAAAACCTGACCTGTGTGATTGCTATGGTCCATGTTATGCACATATTTGAAGACTTCAACCGCTGTATACGGCATACCCATGGATTCAGGAATGCACACACTTCCAATGACCACATTACTGTTCCCATACTCTCAAACCCCACAATACTGAACACTCAAACTCGCGACAGTCAAACTCCCGGAACTAACACAAGCACAGAACACACACACACACACACACACAAACAGACACACTGTACCCATCACATCCAAACAAACCATCCTACACTACGTATGGCCAAGTGGCCATGCCCCCATATACTCCCCATGTGAGTGGCTGCACCCCCCACACCACACCTACTTTAATAATCTACCTCTGAGATAGCACAAACAGACACATGAAGCAAACCCACACACACACATTACAGTCCCCAGGAAACACACACCACACTCAGAACACACAATTACACACACTACAGCAATCAGAAACACACTTACACACAGTACCTACCTGAACCACAGCACCAGAAGCACTAACTAAATGTCCCTTAACATCGTGATAATAGTACTCGCGGTTCTGATGCTCTGGTACTGTGGTCTTTTGGTCTTTAAGCCTTGTGATTACGCGCGTCGGTATGTAAAGCATTCAGTATTTGGTAGCATTCTATTTATATGTACCTCCATGATTGCGTAGATGTTGTTAACCTATCTATATATTAGCATATATATGTATATCCATATATATCGACATATCTCTCTCTATCACCCTCTCTCTCTATACTATATATATATATATATATATATATATATATATATATATATATATATATATATATACATATATATATATATATATATATATATATATAGAGAGAGAGAGAACACACCTTTCACTGGGTACATGGCGGTGTATACTATTTCCCGAACTCCGCCCTTTTGTGTTTTAACCTGTCACAATACACACCTGCTGTTGGTACATCTTAGGTAGCTTAGTGGTAGGTTATTGTGAAGATTGTGTACATGGTTGCGTGTTCTTTTCCTGGCAGTGGTCATTTTACATCTCAGAGCAGGCACTATTAGTACAAAGGTAAATAACGCACATTTCAGCGATTCTGGGCAGCTTTGCCCGTGATCTGCGTGATATTCATCAAAGGTTAGACATGTATTGCGCATATCAGTGTAGTCATGTTTAAACGCCACTTACCGGCACTTAACGGTGCAAAAACCCGCTAACATGTGCTTAAACATGCTCTAATGACCTGCATCCAACATCCATTATTCGGGACATCAAAATTACGTAGCAGCCCTTGCAGGTCATGGAACTGGGACCATGCACGAGGCAGTCAGTGGCTTTACCACTGAGGCATCTGGGATATGTACAAGTGTTATGGTGTTTAGTATGTAGAGTGTACTACGGCTGCTCCTCAATACTGCAAACAAATGTGTAACTCAGTTGGTGTACATATGGATGATACTTATTAATGGTATGTCCAAGTGATGCTTAATGGATATGCTCCAGCTATGGGAATCCATGTCACAGTGAGCCACACACTGTAATGTGCTACACCTTGCCACAACCATAACTGGAGAATGCTGGAGTGACAGATACCTGTCACATGTTTTGGAACTACATCCCTGATTACATTATATGGAGACCCTCATTAACACACCAGGGAATCCTTGCAGAGTGGGTGGGGAACAGTGGTTACACCCCAGGATCCCACAATTGGCTCTGCTCCACAGAGGGACAGTTAGTTAATCAATGGGGTGGTGACAGCAGACACATTTTTCCTAGGCTTATGAATGGCCTCTGACAGTTAGGCATGCACCTACCAATGTACCTAGGAACCTATACATACAGTATCAACACATGCTGTTAGCTTAATTTACTGTACAGGTATTGACTTATCTTGTGCCAATAGCAGTTGTGTGTGCAATAGTTGAGGGCTGCCTATGTAGGATGCACACAGTAGCCCACCTATACATAACAATTTACAGGTGGTTGTGTGTGTGTATGCCATCCCTTTTACTGTGTGTGCAGGTGGTGGAGAAGTGTGTCAGTCCATAGGGGCCTACACTGTCAGTGTATGTGCTATACGTTCCCTCTTTGCCAAGGCATGGGTATACTGGGCATGCCTCCATCTGCCTACTGGGGCTGGCATAGGGTGTTTGTGTTCTGAATCCCTCTGCGCTTGTGGTGCCCTTGGCAATTGCGGTGGTCTGTGAGGACCTTAAGCATTATGTCCCTGCTGCAGCTGTTTCCACAGGATCATATTATGTAGCATGGCACATACTATGAAGATGTGGGTACATGTGCCTGGAGAGTACTGCAAGGCTCCATCAGATATATCCAAGCAACAGTACCATGATTTCAGCATGCCAAACATGGGATAAACACTATGATGATTCTGGTTTGTGTGTGTACCTCATTATGGCGTTCTTGCATGGGTGTGTGTGCATTTCTGATGGGAGTCATCATCCACGGCTCCAGTGCATAGCCAGAATCCCCCACAAGGTGGCCATATGGGATGTCCTCCCTGAAAAATACCTAGTGCAGCTGTGAGGCATGCCATATGTGGGAGTTGTGGTAGCTTCCAGGGCTGCCAGCTCAAACATCCATGATAATGCCCTGGGCATTGCATACGACCTGGCAGTTGATGGAGTGGTATCCCTTGCGGTTTATGTAGCGCCTACCATGCTCACCAGGTGGTGACTTGATGTGTATGTGCATGCAGTCTATTGCACCCAGTACATCCGGGTAGTCTGCCACATGGTGGAAGAGGTGCATATTGCTGGCCAACTCCTAACATGGCATCCAGGAACTGGTGGAGTACCCTGGATGCTGATGCCTGTGAGATCTCCATGATATCTCCAGTTGGCCTTTGAAAGGAAGCTGTGGCTAGTATTTTCAAGCTTACACATACCTTCATGTCCACTGGGATGGGTTCCCTTCTGTTGTTTCTGGCTCTGAGGTGTGGCCAGCACAGCTCAACAATTTGCTGTATGATGTCCCTGTCCACCCTGTAATGCTCTTCTATCTCCAGATCATCTAGCCCCTGGTAGGTTACCCTTGGTCTGAACACTCTTCTCCTCCTCCAGTGCCTGAGGTGGTTATCAGCATCATCCTCCACACCACCTTCAGTCTCCAACACATGCTAATGAATCAAAGCTATGGCAGCTGCCAATATGTACATTGTAAAAGTTCTCCGTCTGTTTACACCGATGGTGCAGTGTTTGGGAATACACGAGTGTGTGTGAGGTGTCTTCACACTTTATACTATTATGCTTTGGGAGCTGATGATGTCATAGAATGTGTATGTACAATCCGAGCTGCAGGGTATCTTACTTATGTGTTTTACCACAGGTACTGCTATTGTGATGCCTTTGGTGTTGAATTACACTTGGCTGCTGTTGATCACCTCTTGCCCTTGCCTTCATTTTTCAAACCGATTCCCTGCTCATTGTCAGGCATGCATCCAGCAGCCTGCTTTCTTGTTTTGTACTTTCCCAACTCAGGATTGTGTTGTGAAATGTGTTCTCTAGCTGATCTACTGCAGGTTTGCTTTGCTCTGCTGTGACAGTTCTCTTTTCTTTGCAATCCAGCACCTCCCCTTTCCTGTTCTGCAGGTTTCTGCTAGCAGCCTTGTTAGCTACCGTCAATGGCCCACTGTGAGTTAATAGGTGTTAATTAGTTGTACTCCAATTACCCTGCTGCGGCATTTCCTTATTGTCTTCCCGTAACCTTCCTGTTTCAGCTGTGGTACGTGCCGCACGGAGACATTTACCAGATTTCGAGCGCGTTCTCATCTGCGTACACATGTGCTTTTGGTCACCTTGTGTGCTCTCAACTAAGCAAAGCTATGGCTACATTCACACCCCTATCCTGCGACTTTGCTTAGCAATGGGCAACCCGGATTAGCAATGCTCCAATGTGCTTACAGATATGGTGGCACACCCCTCTGCTGAGGTCATGTATACATCCAGGCCACTTCTCGGTGTTATACTGCTATGCCATGTGGTACAACCTTGCGAAGGCAAGGCGTTTGCGCTTCAGTATTACTTGCCTCATTTGCATGGCATTGATTACTAATTCATAGTTACCACTCCAACACTGTCACAGACCCTTAGCAACCCTTGCACCTTGGTTGTGGTGTAGCATGCATACCACTGACTATTATGGCAAAATCATGATTTGTGTTACATTGCAGTTTTATGACAGCTATATATATTTTCCTTGTGTTCCAGTTTGCGCACACATGCCCTACGGTTGTACTTTGCGTTAGTGTGGCCATGATATTAAATGTTATTTTGTATGTGTTGTGTGCATTTTTTTATGCCATTGACTGTATATTTAGCCATTGGCATATGTTAACTTTGTAATACATAAGTTTGGTCCGCTTTCATGGCTCCGATGATATGTTTGAAAAAATGTAAACCATTTTTTTGGTTTACATTTCTGTATGCTTATGCTACACCTGCACCACTTCATGAATCGCTATATACCTTCATTTGCATGCTGCACTACTGTGCATGGGGTGATTAGCATACATGCGCCGAGAGCTACGCAGTTCAGGCGTATGCTGGTAGTGCACGTGGAATCAGATCATACCTGAATCGCTTGGCGGCCATATTTGGCATTAGAACGCCTACACTATGCCTGTGCCTGGCACAAGCTTCATGAATTCTGGGGATCAACTTTAATGGCATACAAAATGGCAATATAGACGAAAGGAAAATAACTTAATTTTTCATAATGATCTCTAAACAAGCTGTCACACAGATGCTAAGCATTATGAGACAGCTTACTTCATAAAACACAGCAGTATATTGCATATTCACAATATATACATGCAAGATTATGTGCACAGTGTTTATCATCATATCTTTAGCCTAAAAAGAGAGAGAACTCTCACTCAGGGCAGAATTCAGGAAACTCCGTGCAGGTTTCTGTGTAGAGCATACATGGATTGTTTGCATGTACATGAAGTTGTGCCTGTGGTGGTGCAGTACAATCCATGTTAATGAAGCACCGCACACTTAAACAAGGCCTTGTGGTGCACAACAATGTTATTACGACCACAAAATCTCTTCGGAATGCAGATAGCATTTCCATATAAGGTTGCTGTCTGCACCACAGCAATCAGACCACTCAACCTCTTACAGCAAGAAATCTGAACAAAGCTTAAAACATCGAGTGATATGACAAAAGACCAAAAACAGGGGCAATGTTTAAATACTGCCCTTACAACCTTAAAACATTGATAGAATAACAGGTTTTGCAGTAGCATGAATGTTTCAAAGGGTATGAAATCTGAATCTTGAATGTCTGTCATTATTTTCTGCATTCAACTTTCAATGATTTGCAAGTAATTTGTCAACAACTGCCAAATTTTATGAGAAACAGACCAAAAATATGAAGCACAAATCTGGACATTCTGAGAAAATCTGTACAGTTTAGCGGTATGACAGTAATGACTTTCCCTTGTTCAAAATTTGGCAGGGACCCAAACACTTTTAAATACAGAAAAATTATACAAGGGACCCTGGCATACATATGTCATTCTAAGTTTATTAATATCATATGTTTTATTATTTTTCATTTCTCTCTTTTTTTTCTTTTGAATGTTTGCACGATGCTCAGCTCGTTTGAGCATTGTGCATTTATTTTTCCTGTTTTTCACATGGTCGCTTGATGCTTAGCTCATTTGTATGACTGGACCAACTACATATCAGACAGGACCCAGACAGCCAAAAATACAAAATGGATGGATTCAATTAATACCATTGGGAAATTCGCAAACCCGGTAAGTGATGCTGTGCTAACATCAAGCTAACAATGAATGCTAATATAGGGGATGTTATGTAAATAATCCTGTGGCAATAGGTGGTAAGTCTAAGTCTGGAGTGCAAATGGTTCTGGGCCCTAGTACAGGGTAACCAAATATTTCTTTTACTGTGTTGACATAGCAGATTATACCAATGAAGTGCAATACAGACAAGTATTTTCTCGACCTTCTCACGGCAAGAGCTGTAAGTTTAGGACTACTGTACACATGGTCCTGGGTTTGAAAACCGCATATGCCATACATTTTTAATGTTGTTCCACGTCATGTCATATTTACTCTCACTCATAACACTTGACATAGTGTAGTTGATAATAATATTTACATGTATGGAGGTTGAGACATTAATACTGTGTCAGTTATTTTTACCTAATCATTTATATGGGTATTGTGCAAATTTTATGAAAAGTATGACTTTGAGTGTAATGTGCACTATGTTGATGCAAGTATATTTCTGCTATCCCATTTGAATAACAGAGCTACATAAGCAGCTGTATATCAAATATCCTTGAAAATGCTTTTTTTATTGTCCACAGTTGCATACCTTTTACCAGCACCCACCCTGACTTACTGTGTTTGCTTCTGCTATCCCATTTGAATAACAGAGCTACATAAGCAAGCAGCTGTATATCAAATATCCTTGAAAATGCTTTTTTTTATTGCCCACAGTTACCTATCTCTTATCATCACCCACCCTGGCTTACTGTGTTTGCATGGTGGTAAGTGAGGGTCTATATTAGAACATCAAACTTTCAAAATTTCGAGTGTTCTAATATCGAACCCTATTAATCGAAAATTTAAAACATCGAACATACAGAACAGCAAATTTTTTCCTAGGGATTTGCTGTTCAAAAACACATACACACAACACAAGCACACCGAACAAACAGCAATCCACATGCATACACCTAAACTCTTACACCTAACCCGACACTAAACTATACATACACCACTAACTATCCACTTACCTTAACCCAAACCCCAACCCTAAAGTCTATCACTATCACACAGTCATCTCACCCACATCCTAAACCTAACTCACCTACCCCGCCCTAACCCTCATGTCCACACAATCACGCACTTACCTGACCCACGCCCTAACACTAACTCACCTACCCCACCCTAACCATCACGTCCACACAATTGCACACTTACCTGAACCCGACCCATAACTTTCCACCACAGTGCTGAAAATACCGAAGCAACAGAAACGGACAACCAAATTCTTTCCCTAGGAAAAAAATTTGGTTTTCTGTTTCTTCGATATTTTCAGCACTCAAAATTTTGAAAGTTCGGTGTTCTAATATAGACCCGATAAGTGATGCAGAAGTTTGGTAGCTAACACAATTTCTATGTTATTTGAGATATAGGCAAGTCTGACTCTGTTGGTCCATGGGAAGGGCATGCCAAGCTATACAGCAGGAATATACTTGGCTGAACGTAGTAGATATTGCACCCACACCCATACTTTTGCAATTAACTAAACAATACACAGATTAATAAATAATCACATAACTGACAATATTACTGTGTTAATCCTAAGTCATATAAATATTATATAAGCTACACTAGGTCACCTGCTATAAGTGAGAGTGACTGTAAAGTGAATTGGTACAACATTAAAATTAAATGACATACACTGTATTCAAACCCTGGACCATATGAATGTTAGTTGTGCAATGACAGCTATTTTGCCACATGAAAGTTGGGAAACCCCTTCTCTATGTGTCATTTCATTGCTAAATACTGCAATGTCACAACAGTAAGACAAAGGCAGTACACCTTGTGCATGAACTCAGGACTATCTAGACTTCAGACCTAGACTTAACATCTGCTGCCACAGAGTAAGTTGCATAACACCCCCTAAGTTAGTTTTTATTGTTAAGTTCTTACTGTTAACCACAGCACAATGGCACTTAACGAGATTGCGCTATGCACAATTACATTACTAGAAATCACCCAGCTTCTATATTTGACTGTCTGGGTCCTGACTGCTACCTAGGGGGTCCAGCCATCCATTTTGCCCAATGGTCTTCTACACAAACTGTTTAGCATAGCCAAACCTGTTTGTGCTTAGCATCGCATCACGCAAACAATCCACAATTCACCCCCCCCATCAACCATTTAAGTAAGACAGAAGGTGAAAGAAAAAAAGGGGAATACAGTTTGTTACTACACAGGAGGTATTTCTGCAGAGGTCTGGATTTCTAATCTCAGTCCAATGCACCTTCAGAAAACAGGATGGGTGCCTAATCCCTGTTGGCCATACAAACAGTTTGGCAGCAAACAAGTTTAAGCTATCCATCATACAACACTCTTCTAAAATGTATTTTAACTGATATCAAGCCATTAGCTGTTATTTATACATGTATTATATGAAACAGATTTGGATGTACTGCACTTAGTGATCACACTAAATTAAGACTGCAATAACATATTAGAGATATTAAAAATAAAAACTTTGATAATCCAATAGCTATGCATTTTAATTTGATTCATGGCTGGGGTGTTTGCTGATTTAAAGGCATGGGATTTTGAGCAAGTTATTGAAAGAGATGATGATGTTTTAAAAAATAAATTGCTCCTTAAAGAGACAAATTTTATTCTTAAGTTTGACACTGATTCTTAGGGGCTTAAATAGGGAATGTAATTGGAAAGCCCTTTTGTGGATTGTTTTATCTTGGTTAACTAATTCTAGTTGGTTTGTGTATTTAAGAAATGTGTGTTTTACTGTTTGCATTGACTCCAAGAAGGCTGCATTATGCCAAGGTGCTAGAGTAACTTTTAATAAATTATTCTTGTGTTTTCTTCAGTGTGCAGTTTGTTCATTGGTCAAGTGTTTTTTTACTTTTATTGTGCTTTGTCTGGTGGTTTCTTGTAGAGTATCCATATGGCCAGTGATTCTTCATTGCAACTGCCATGTATTTTTGTGAGGATTTGGCAGATTCCTCAAAGAAAACTTTACAACAATCCGGTTCACCAGGAATGGATCGCTCTATGGAAGGCACTTCTGTAGCTTGGAGCATCAAGTGTTTGAGGTTCTGGGAAAGGCTGTTAGAAGACGGTAGAAACTGAAGATTCAGTAACCTGTTTCAAGGAGTGGGTAAAACTGAGGCAGCTAATCTTTCCCCAGATGTTCGTGGCAGCACTGATTCTTTACAAAAAATGCTTATGAAAGAGAATGCATTACATTATAATATTTTAGGTCTAAAACATTACATAGACCTTGATATTACACCACTGGGCTTGATGTTTGTGAAAAGTCCCACTACACCTTTTGACAGTAAGGATGTCACTGATGTACAGTTTGAAACCCGTTGGACTGCTGCAGCACACAGGTGTGTAAAGGAGTGGCTTCAAATCTTGATAGAAAGGGATGCAGGTAAACAATGGAAACAAGGAGGAAATTACTGCATCTTGCTTTAGGCTATTAGTAGAGCTGGGGCTACGCAATTTGAACAATTGCTTTCTTCTTTTAATAGTAAACTGGAAGAGGCTTCAGAAGATGTAATTGAAAGGAACATTAACAAACATGAATGGTTCTCCATACCTATAGTTCAGGGAGAGCCTTTAAGAAGCTTGCCAATCAGAACAATCAGGGAAGTTATTTAGCTACTTCCGTTAAGCGGAAAAAGCAAGTAAGTGTTTTTTTTTGCTTCTTCGGATGCAACAAACAGCACAGGTGAATCCAAAGGTGAAGACAATGGTTATCCCTCATTGTCACAAACAAAACAACTGAACTATTGGAGGGATAACAATTTCCATGGTCTGAGAAGAATTAGAGAACACCAGAATGGTGAATATAATAAGTACGGGAAGAGAACACACTATGAGGGTAACAGAGATGGACAACTTTACAGGTACAACAGCAAGAAAACCAAGTATTGACATTCAAAATATTTGTTGCATTGTTGAGCAGACTATTGTGATGGATTTTGGTAATATTGTTATAAATTTATCAAATACTGGTCTTTCTGAAATTGAACTTTCAGTCCTGCAATGTGGACTAAAGTTTATACCAACAGCTTTACCTAGGCGGCATGTCTTACAGATGGAATTGTTTCACCTTTCCAGAAATTTGCATTTATTAGATTTTTTTAATTCTAAAAAATAGGTATATGATGAAATTATGTCTACTTTACTAGATAGTTAAGATAATGATTGTGAAATATTTTTTTTCTTGTGATTCTTTGTTTGATTCTGAAGACAGTATAAATGCCTACTGTTTGTTAGACACATCAGATGTGCCATGTCAAAGCAAGTTTATTCTGGCATTTCAAAACAAAAATATACAACAATTTTCAGTGATGGTTAGTTATGCTTTAGAAACCAAATTAGAGGAACCTTTTGCTAAAAAAAGCAAAATACAATATAATTTAAGCAAAAATGAATGGAAGCCATTGTTGAATTTAAGCAAGAGATGGGATGTAGTTGTTAAACCATCAGATAAGGGTCAAAAGATTGTGGTGCTTCATCATACACAATATTTTAAAATTTGTATGGATCATTTGTTGGCCGAATCTATTCATAAAGTTATTGAGGAGGTAGAATATTCTAAAGCTATGGGGGTCTATATTGGATGATCAAACTTTCAATAGTTCGGCTTTCATATGGTCGACATCATATGATCACATTTTTGAAAGTTTGAATGTTTTAACAGAGATCTCCATACAGAGCGTAATGGGAAGATTTCCCTTTTCTGCACTGTAGTGCAATCTCGAAGTTGGTATATTTAAAGAGAGGGGGTGTGGGGGGGCTGGTAGGCTTGACCCACTGCTTAAAACATTCAGGTAGGTTATTTGTGTAGTTTTTTTTAATTTTTTTATTAAATATTCAAACTTTCAAAAGTTTGACCATATGGCATCGACTATATGACAGTCGAACTTTTAAAAGTTCGATTATCTAATACAGACCCAGTTATGGAAAGTTTTAAAGAATTATTATTTAAAGGCTACATGTTGGGCTACTTTACAAACATGATGTGGAGGTAAAGTTTCAAATCAAAGGCAGTTCTTTAGCCAAATTCTACTGCTTGCCTAAAATTCATAAAACCATAGTTTCACCTCCTGGTCGCCCAATAGTATCAGCTGATAAATATTTTTTTCGTGGTATAGGAAAACTATTACATTCTTATCTTCTCAAATATGTAGTGAAGTTGGAATCTTATATTAAACACTCATTTGATTTTCTAGACAAAATTAGATCTGTCAAATGTGAATCAGATTATTTTTGGATTGTTATTGATGTTAAAAATTTTTATACTAGTATTTCGCATAATGTAGGTTTAGAAGCTCTAAGATTTTTTTTTAGATACTTGTCCAAAGAGTAATTATGTTATTGAATTATTACATTTTTGTTTAATAATTGTTTTGAATGTAATCATTGTCTTTATCATCAGTTGCAGGGTATGGACATGGGTGCATCATTTTTACCTATGTATGCCAATTTATTTATGAGTTTATTTGAAGCTGATTTTTTTATATAGAATGGATTTCTTTATGAAGTATGTTAGTTTTTAGGGTAGATTTATTGATGATCTGATTTTTTTATGTAGGGCAGGTGATAATTTAGTTGACTGTTTTGTTAGAGATCTGGACAACAATCGTTTTGGCCTAAGATTTGATGGTTTACAAACAGGAAACATTGTTACTTTCCTGGATTTGGTATTACATATTAGTGAAAACAAGGTGAATACTAAAATTCATAGGAAGTTTGATGAGATTGCACATTTTCTTGATAATAAAAGTTGTCATCCCTCACATGTACTTTATGCTTTACCATATAATGAACTATTGAGGGTCAGCAGGATATGTGGTAACTCTGAAGTATTACAGAATGAAATAATTCACACATGTATTGCCTTTAAACAAAGAGGTTATAGTAAAAATTTGGTAACTTTTAATAAATTTGTTTGTGTCTTTCGGCTTTTCCCGGTTAGGGGTCGCCACAGTGGAACTCCGGTCCGCTAATGATTGGCAGTAGATTTTTAATAAATCATTCTTCTATTTTCTTCAGTGTGCAGTTCGTTCATTGGTCAAGTGCTTTTTTACTTTTATCGTGCTTTGTCTGGTGGTTTCTTGTGGAATACAGTTTGTTACTACACAGGAGGTATTTCTGCAGAGGTCTGGATTTCCAATCTCACTCCAATGCACCTTCAGAGAACAGGATGGGTGCCTAATCTATGTTGGCCATACAAACAGTATGGCAGCAAACAACTTTAAGTTATCCAAGATACAACACTCCTCCATAATGTATTTTAACTGATATCAAGCCATCAGCTGTTATTTATACATGTATTATATGAAATAGATTTGGATGCACTGCACTTTGTGATCACATAACCTGTTAGGACTATTGCTTGAAATTATACCAATCTATATTGCTTGGCCATTCACGGGTCTATATTAGATCATCAAAACGGCAGAATTTCGAATGATCTAATATCGAACCCAATATCGCGAATGTTAAAAACAGCGAAGCTGCACAAAACTGAATTCTTTCCTAGGGAAAGAATTCAGTTGACCATTGTGGCTTCGCTGTTTTCAGCGATGCGATGGAAAGTTACAGGTTGGGTTAAGGTAAGTGTGTGATTGTGTGGACGTTCGGGTTAGGGCGTGGGTTGGATGAGTTAGGGTTAGGGTGCGGTTCAAGTAAGTGTGCGATTGTGACAGAATTTGGGGTTGGGGCGGGTTAAGTGAGTTAGGGTTAGGGCACGGGTGAGGTGAGTGTGCGATAGTGAGAATTTGGGCTTAGGGGCGGGTTAAGTGAGTTAGGGTTAGGGCGCGGGTGATGTGAGTGTGTGATAGTGACAGACCTTAGGGTTAGGGTCTGGGTTAAGGTAAGTGGATAGATAGTAGTGTATATGCAGTGTAGTGTAGGGTTAGATGTAACTTTTAAATGTCTATGTGTGGATTGTTGCTTTTTAGTGTGCTTGTGGTGCGTGTGTGTTTCTTGGAACACAAATTTTTTTCCTGGGAAAAAATTCTCTGTTTTGAGGTTTCGATATTGTTAGGGTTCGGGTTTTGCAGTTCAACGTTACTGCATTCAATAATGAGCTCTTTCGATGATCTGATATAGACCCGCAATTCACCAGTTATGAGACCAGTCTTCAAAGATATTCAGAGTGCAAGCCAATCTACCTCATTTACTTTATATTATGTGTCTATATTAACTGGGAGTATTATGACATGCAGTTGTCAACAAATGAAGGCCAGGTTGGATGGCACAAACAACCATGCACTGCTCTTTTGCTGGAGGGAACAAAGGTGAATTCCTGTTATGGCACATGCAATGGCACATGCAAGACAACACTGTTCTTACAAGGGGTGGGCCAAGCTGAGGTTATGTTATGAAACAACTTCTCTATGTAAAGATATTCCATTACAAACACATGATGCTAAACTGAGGCCATGCATTAATCACCAGTACTTTGGAGAGTTATGAATGTGAGAATCTTGCATGGCTGAAGACTATTACTTTCTAATGGACATATACAAGTACGTCTCCCACCTTTTTCCTGCTTTCCATACCATGTGAGGAAATACAAGTACATGCCATAATAGTATTTATGCATTACAGTATGAGTTCTGGACTTACCTTGCAAATGCTGTGTCTGTACTCCACACTTTGTAACATCCCTAGGAAAAATCAGCATGGAGTCTGCATGGATGCTTTATATCTTTTTGAGTAACCTCACAGGATTGGTTGATTAGCATGCAATTCCCCTGCTTATGTAGTAATTAGCATCTCTGGAGCACAGACTAAGACAGATGGACTCCATTAATAATGTACTCCATTATAGAAATGCAAATGTATAGCTAGCTAAACTGATGTTGAGGAGAATTAGTACATTGCTCAACTCACTAAGGCAGTCATATTTCTCTACAGAGGAGTATTGCACTCCAGCAGGTATGTTCCCATTTTGTTACCTACATAATGCATATCCTGGAATGTAGTTAAGAATAAATGTGAAGTAATGGTGTTCACACTTTAATCTGTATGCATTACTTAGAAGTGTAATGATGGCATGGTCTTGGTTGTCAATCCATTTTACAGGTACACAGCATTGAGAATACCTGAAATGGGACTGCTGTGTTATAAATACGTACACATGTTACAAGGACAGTTGCTTTGATAGCACGTTTAGCAACTCAAAGATGTTTTGTTAACACAATGTGTCCTTAGCCTATCATTTTGTTTGGGGGGGGCAAAGATGAGTTAGTGTTAGGGCACTCACTAGACTACACTGTTATTTTGGGAGAGTAGGCATATTATACTTCCTTCTATGGCACAAACAAGGATATGTTTTTCTTGTTAATCTCCCTGTTTTGTATCCTCTATCTTGTTATCTTAGAAATATGCAGACTCTTTCATGTTTATCCAGGGGGGAATACTGACAGCTTTCCTTTACTGCTTTATCGGTAAACAGTTAACTTGTGGTAATGTGATCCTCATGTATTATTGTTATTTTGTCTTGTCAGACACAATGTCTCTGCTCATCATAGGCCCTATTTACAGATGCAAAGAATAATATGATAATTGATGCCTTATGGCAACATTCTGCTGTGCAGCTGTTCAGAGGGTTGGCCAATATGGATGAAAGTGCAGCCCTCTGGGATGAATTATTGGCCAACATTAACACCACTGGGTGGCACAATTGCACATATAAGAAGAAAATCAAAACAACACCACAAACTGATGACAAAAAAATGCAGGACAAAGCACTTCAAAAACCCAGGAATGTTCAGCTATTCAGCTCTTTAACAGGATTAAAGACAGAACACAGTGTCACACTGGAAAATAAAGTAAAGTGCTTTTTGTCTGGTGCAATGACCAGACTTCTTCAGACAAATAACAGCAGGCACAAAGGCAATTAATATATATACATATATATATATATATATATATATATATATATATATATATATATATATATACATACATACAGGAACTGTGGGATACCACTTAAACTCTGATGCCTAAAGTCACACACACACAGTTGACTGCAGTGAGATTAGAGCCCCTACCTATTTATGTATACAGAATACAGAAAAATAGTACTTCACACACATGCTAGAGAACAAGTCTGACTTATACAGGAATGCAGGTGAACTTATAGGACATGACATCAGCAGGCCCTGTGGGGACAACAGCTTGGAAGGCTAGTATGGAATGACTGCGTAGGGATAAGCAGCTATCCGAAAAATGAGAAGTAACTGCAGGTAGCACTTCTATACTGCTGACTAGAGGCAAACACATGCACGAGTACATACACACACACACACACACACACACACACACACACACACACACACACACACACACACACACACACACACACACACACACACACAGCCAACTGAAGTGAGAGCAGAACCCCTACCTATCTAGGTGCACAGACTACAGAACACAGTACTTAATGCACACACCACAGAACAAGTATGACTTATACAGGAGTGCAGGTGAACTTATAGTAGATGACAGTGGCAGGCCATGTGAGGAACAACAGCTTGGAAGGCCTGCATAGGCACATAAGGTCATAACATCATATAAGGCTAATAGCCTAATGGCACTAGGCTACTTAGAAGTCTAGCTGTATAATGACACAGGTACCCTTATTGAGTATATTTGGATGTTTGTGTTTAGCAGATCAAGGTTGTGAGCACCACCACCTGGCAGTGTCCATGAGGGAACACACAACATTATAAATTACACTTTGCTGTATGGTTGATGTATTTGTGGAAAAAATAAACTGAGACCCCAGGGTTGTGATGCTTGCGAGTGTGTGGCCAACACATGGACTGAAATCAGATAACATCATATGTACATTTCCATAGCACATTAGGCCATACCTCTCAGCCTTGTATAGCAAGGAACCTGGACAAAGCTATTCATATTGGGTTGAAAAAGGACCAAACATATGGAACTGTTTTACAAACTGCTCTTACAAACTTAAACAGTTGGCAGAATAAAATGTTTTGCATTAATATGAATTGTCTGAAGGGTAAGAATTTTGAAATTCAAATGTCTGTCATTGCTTTCTGGCTTCAATAGTCAAGTATTTTCAAATTATTACCCAGAAAACAAACTTTTTATGAAGAGCAGGGCAAAAATGTGATGCCAAAATCAGGACATTCTACAAATATCCAAACAGTTGAAAAGTGTGCATTGGGCAGAAGATTTGCTCTATGGTTAACTAAGTGCATGCACATACGAGATACAGCTGTTTGTGCATAGGTAAGCAATGAGCAAACGTGAGCCACATTGCTAATGTGTGACAGTTAGTCCATGCCAGGTTTTCAAGTTAGCCAAAAGCATTTATTGAATTATCCGGTTTCTATATCTGCCTGTCTGCTTCCTAGTGGTCCAGAGTTAGCAATATCACGTTTCCTGCAAGCCACATAAGCACAGCCAAACCTGAAATTATTTATTTGCTCTGTGCAGTGCATCGCAAAAGCAGTGGAATATAAAAAAAAGTATGAAAATATATGGAAAGTGAGACATACATGAACTGAGCAAAAGCAATGTATGACACACACACTACAAAATGATACTACACATCAGATATTTCTTAATAGTTCAGGATTTGAACTTTTACACCACTGCAGATTCAGAAAACAGGGTAGATGCCTTAGCCCTCTTTGCCACACAAACAGCTTTGCAGCAAAGAACTGAAGTCATTGTTCATACCAATAAATGCATCAGAATGTACACTGCTGAGATCTTCAACTGTGACTTGGACTTTTAACCCTCATTATTATATTTGGATGTAGTGCACTTACTGATCACACAAACTGTTAGAATTCTGCTTGCAAATATACAACTTTGTCTTTCTTGTCTGTGTTTCTTGGTACTTCACCAGTTATCTGAGCAGTACTGTGAGACATTCAAGTGTGTGAGGCATTCAATATCCTTAGCCTTAAAATGTGTGCGGATATTAACTGGGAGTTATATGATATGTAGTTGCCAGTAAGTAAAGGCCAGGTTGGATGTCACAAACAGCCATATACTGTTTTTTTGGGGGACCACTGCTGAGTTACTGTTATGGCATAAGCAAGGCTACACTGCTGTTAGGGGGGGAGCTCATGTTTGTTATGTCACAAACAAGCATAGCCTGTATTTTTGTGGCTAAGCAGAGTTGTTACTGCTATGGCACAAACACGGATATGATGCTCTTGTTACTCTCCTTGTTCTACTTCCTGCCTGTTGTTTGATCTTAGGAAGGGTTGTGAAGTCAGAAACTGCAATGTGTATCAGTACTGTTTAATGGCTCTCTACACAGATTTTCCATTACAAAGGTATGGTGGAAATATAAGGCCATGTAGTGAGCATCAGTATACTTCAGGGGCTGGACTATGTGAATCTTTGACCACTGAGGTCTCATACTTACTAATGGACACATATGAATAAAGTAAAGGTCTCTCTGCTGTCACATGTTAAAGCACTTTTTGCACAGACCCACAGCGCTATTTACATAATTACTGTTTTAACCTAGTAAATACAGGAGTGTGCCATAATATCATTGCAAAACTACACTCTGGGTTCAACACTTACCTTGCAAATGCAGCAGTGGACACATTTTGAGTTCAGGACTGACTGATGCAAGGAGTACACAGTCAGTACATGGTGAGGTGCAGATTGTGTGAGTTGTATGGCATCAATTTTACTATGTCTACAAGTAGTAGAAAGGTATTAGGCACCTAGGTGTTCAGTGAATTTGCTATGCATATTCTCTTAGCCAAAGCAAGGGCATACTGAGCACACCAACGTCTGCCTGCAGGCACAGCAGCTGGTGGTTCCTCCTCTGAGCTCTCCTCTGACTGTGGCTGTGGTGACCTATGCATTGCTGGGGAGATGTGTGTCCCTTCCCCTTGATGATCCTGCTGCATCGGTTTTTGTAGCATAGCACATACTCTGAAAACCTGTGCCCATGCCTCTGGATTATACTGCAGGGCTCCACCAAATGTAAGTATGCAAGCACTGGAACCCTGACTTCAACAGCACAAACACATGCTCTGTGATGTTTCTGGTTTGAGCAAGTGCCTCATTATGGCATTCTTCTGTTGGTGTGTATGCACATTTTGAGTTCAGGACTGACTGACGCAAGGAGTACACAGTCAGTACATGGGGAGGTACAGATGGGTGTCATCATCCATAGCTCTAGTGCATAACTAGCATCCCTCAGTAACTGACCCTGTGGGATGTCCCTGCTAGCAAACATCTGGTACAGCTGTGATGTGTGCCAGGTATGGAGTCATGATAACTGCCAGAATTGCCAGCAAACACATTCAAGATTATTCCCTGGTCATTGCACACTACTTAGCAGTTGATGGAGTGGTATCCCTTGTGGTTAATGTAGATTCTATCCTGCTCACCAGCCAGTACCTTCATATGTACATGAGTGCAATCTATGGCACCCAGTACTTCAAGGTAGTGCACTACAGGGTAGAAGTGTTGCATATTGTTAGCTCTCTCCTCAGAACTTTGGGGAAAACATATGTGCTCACTGACATGCATGAGTAAAGCATCCAGGAACTGGTGGAGGATCCTGGATGCTGATGCCTGTGACACGCCTATCATGTCCACAGTTGGTCTTTGAAAAGTACCTGTAGCCAGTATTCTAAGGGCTACACATACCTTAGTTTCCACTCGGATGGGGTCACCTTGATTGGTTCTGGATCTGAGTTGAGGGTGGCAGAACTCACAGAGTTCTTGTAAGGTGTCTCTCTCCAGCCTGTATCTCTCTACAATCACCAGGTCATAAAGCTCCTAGAAGGTTACCCAAGGCCTAAACACTCTTCTACTTCTTGACCTAGGCTTACTGTCATCAGCACCAGCAGCACTGACTTCAGCCTCTGGCACATGCATCTGTACAATAGCTGCAGCAGCCCCTAGCATTGTGTGAGATAAAATTTCCTTGGCTCTACTCTAATGGTATTGAAGTATTTAGGAAAACAAGAATTGAGGTTACATGGATACTTTATAGCATGTAGAATAGCTGCACTGTGTTTGATTGGTTAATGAAAATGGAGTTCACACCTGCTTATACTGTAATTAACATCTATTACAGACACCTGCTGCTTGCTCATCACTGTGCTAGGTGCACCTCTGCACAGTTATGCACAAATAAAGTAAGCATAGCAAAATTGTAATTTCTTTCCTCAGTTCCTGTGATATCGCACAAACATTCAGTATAAAAGGGAAAGTTTGCACACCCTGTACACGAACCCAGGACCTTCTGCACTCTAGCCCTACTCATATGTGTTGCCACAGGACTGTTTACAAGACAAGCATAGAAATAGCTGCCATTCATTCATTCTTCCATTGCACAATGGTGCACATAATGAGGACATTAAAAAATGTACAAAAATTATTTAAAATGGTCAGAGAAGAAACATCTTACAACAAAATTCTGAAGATGACATATGACCTGTGATTTTTGCATAGCTCACATGCACCTTCACCCTCCACAGACCAACCTGTACAACTTTGAAAGTGTAATCTGACACCCCCTCCAATGTCATCACTCATTGTTGACGTCCATTGAAATCAAAAACACTGTGGAAGTGTCTACATGGAGTGGACATCCCTACAGGGTTACTCTTTTTTGGGATTCAGCAATAGCAATGTTGTTTTACCTAATTTGCATATTTACTGCACTGACAGCTTGGAATCTACATGGTTAGTAGCCATATCAGTGGAGAAAATGCATGGGAGCACAATGTTGTAAACACAAGGGAGGCTATTTCTCTGCCCATATATCTGCTACATACTACATATGCTTACAGTACAATATAATAGTTTGTTTCAGGATGTTCAAACATTGTAACAGCCTACATTACATACAATTACATTTTCTTTTGGGGGAGGGAGAGCAAAGGTGCATTTATGTCAGGGGTCCTTGCAAATGTATTTTTTTTATTTTGTAACTGTGATATTCTAGCATCCACATTGTGTAATTAGGTCATAATGTGTGTAGGGTTATATGATGAGATCAGTTCAGTACAAAATTTAAGAGTTTTTACTTGATCTTGGTTCTGTGTAGACTCCTTTCAGTGGCTGTATTCGGAAAGTTCAGAATACATGACCAACACAAACACAGAGTCTACACAGTTACTTTAGAGGTTGTTGAATTGATCCACTATGTTGATGTGCTTCATTAGCATAAATTTCAGCTACCTATGCTGTAATTTGCATACCATGGAAGTTTCTGTATTTGAGAGTGAGTGCTCACCACTGTGCAGAGTTTACTGGTTCTAAGACTTGTTGCAACTGTGTGTGCATCGCACCACTGTATGCACGCAGTAAAAATTATTGTGTAGGCTTTCATAAATCCCCCCTAAAATTATAATAGAGTTATGCTACATTCCATACAAAATTTGAATACTCATGAAAGCTTATGGACTATACAGATGCTCTTTAATGCTTTTATTAAATTTTAGACAGGCAATTACCAATAAAAGAGCAGCAGCCAAGGTAGATCACAACATTTGTCAGCAACACAATTAGCTTTATAAGCAAGAAAAAGAATCAGTCATTTATCTGCTCAATGGATTCAGTTACAATCTGGACTTCACAGCTACTTTAAATAGTTTGAATAGGGCTGGAACCCAAGGAGAAAAGTTAGTCAAATGATTCAAACATTTTCAATTTTGTCCACTGTTTGAAAATGAACAGTCTGTTTAGAATCAGGCACAGCCACCCCTGGCTTAACCTCACTTAGACTTTTGGAACACATTTCAAATTTAGGACTTTGTGTGGGATAATGGGTTGCACTGAAGCCTTGGAAGAAGCCAGAGTACTCTTATCGGCTAAGACCTTTATCATCTTTGGCTCAAACACCTGGGAGTGGTTCTCTAATACTCAGTTTTTACACTGAGACTATTCAGGAATGGCCGAGATATGTATCTGGTTATGTCTCACAGTGGTGCCATCTTTGACTTGACCATGTAGGGCCTTCATTTGTCAGTTTTCTTAAATGCAACAAAGTCTATCTCTCATGTTCTCTTCTTCTTTGGGTTTAAGGAGCAGTGGTTGGCCTGGTTGAAGGACAGGTAGGGTTTGTTTAACAGACTTTTGCTCTTTGATCATTCCTCATGAAGAACTCATATGGAATATTCTTTCTTTTATGTGTGGATTCCAGCACTGGCATGTTAGTCCTAATTTGCATTACAAGCATTAACTGTGCAGGTCATTATTCCTGTAACATGGTGCCAAGTAGCACAGTAAGACATGAGAGCTTGATGAGAAGCAGGTGGTCTAATTCAGCAGTTTGACCTGCTCTCTCTCTCTCTGGCCTGTGGAGAATGAGGAGCTGACATAGTATGAATGAAGCCATGGCCATCAGCAAATTGCTGTAACTCAGTATAAATGAAATGTGTACCATTAACTGTTAACAGTTGGATGTGTTGCCATATCTGACAAGGATAGTGTTAAATTTTGCAATGATATATTGGCTAGTGCACAACATGTATCTTCAAAGTAATAGTACATTACTTAAGGTAGCTCTTGCCTTCAAATTTACTCAAATCACCAGTTATTTTTTACAGAGGACTTTGTGATAATGTAGCCAGATTAACACTTCTCTCCTTTGGGGTGGTTTGTGTGTAACATTAAACTGGCACTTTGGCCCACTGTTTACAATATCCAAGTTGATAATAGGCCATCATACAAACACCATGTCTCTTCCACAGCACTTTTAAGTCTCAAAGTCTTTCATGTACTTGGCCTAACACTTCAGCATGTTGTAAAGACATTATGATTATTCTGCCTTAGTACAATATCAAGACATCATGTCTGAACAGTTGTGTTCCTACATTGTAGTATTTGTAGATCGGATGCTTATTCTATGTCCACAGGTAAGGTCATGCACCTTTTACATATTTAATGAATGTGTCTAACATATTGTCATGTTTGTTGCTTGTTTTAGCTTTTCAAGCCTTTTTGTCATTGTTCTAGTCACTGTAATGCTCTGCCCATAGGCATCATCGTCTTCTTTGTTATCAGATGGTGCCTGATCAGGAGATGGCTTTGTACATAACATAAAGTTCCATAAGTAAGGGAATGAAAGTGCTTAAACTACTGGTGTTTCAAGTATTGCTTTTAACCTAGTCCCCATTTTACCAAAGTATCCTAAGTGATTTATTAAGTCGATTTGTTCCCTTGGTTCTGTGTGTTTTTACAACATGTCAGGCGCAGTTAACTGCTTCTTGGTCACATAGATTGCTCTGGCATTGAAGTATCTCAGTTTCAAAAGCAGCATTTGGCACCTCATTGCTACTTTGTCGATATTGTGGGAGTCAGTGGAAACAGTGGTCAGTGGTCAGTTTGTAGTTGGACTCACTGTAGCCCTCACTCCTTTTCTATCTGTGAATATCTCTGTTCAACATTGATTAATGTGCTGGAGCAAAACAGCATCATGTCAAAACACTTACCCATTCATATGGGGTAAAATCACACCTAGGCTACACCTATTAGCATCGACAGTCACAGCTGTTGGTTTGTTAAATAGCAGATAAGAACTCCAGCAGCCATTAGCATTTGTTTCACTTTTCTGCAAGTCCAAGGTGCATGTTTCTTCAATAAATCTAGCAGTGGATGTAGCGCTGTAGACAGAGGTGGAACAGATTTCCCAAGAAGTTTTTTTCATGCCTCACACTTAATGTAGCTCAATTACTTTTGCTGGAATTTTTATTTCAGCTACTGCTTTGATCTTACCCATATCTGGTCTGATTCCACTTGTACTTATGCTGAGACCTTAAATCTTAGACTTTCCAGACCTTAAATCATTTGGCTCTTTTCAAACCAGAGTCCTTAATGATTTGGAGTACTGTCTCTAATCTCACATGAGTTACTTTATCAGGATCAAACACAAGTATATCCTCCATGGCAATAACACCACCACCTTCCTACTGTATCAACAAATTTTAATTTCCTGCTGAAATGTTTCTAGTGCTGAAGATGTAAAAGATGGCAGATTCTTGAAACAAAAACTTTCAGTTGTTGAGCTGAAGGTTGTTAACTTTTTCTGTCTTTATCTAGGGGGCGGGGGCATCTTCTAAAACTCACCTGAAATGTCTAATGTGGAGAATACTACTATTTGGACAGCATATGAAATGACATTCTTCTGGGTGTAATCAAGAGATATGAGACATGCTCTGGCTTTAGCTTTACAGATTTGCATTTAACGTGATTTGTTGCATTTTTACCCGCATTGTTTTATTATTGTACCACATCTTTCTGTGGTTTTACCATAATCGTTTCATGATTTGAAATTATTTTTTCACTTTTTTCTGTTCGTTTTTATTGTGTGATGTCCTGTCTCCATGTATTTCTCTGTAGAATGTCCACTGACCTTTGATGTCATGTTAGGCATTCCACAAGCTGTCAGTTCAGTAAATGAAAGTAATTTTGAGGACTGGGGTATTTTTTTCCAGGTGATAGCAGTGATGTCCATGTTACTGATTTAATGTCTAATGTTGGAATTCTAAATCATTAAAATGATGACCTTTATTTGATTTCAACAGGAAGTTTACATGACTGTGATCTTCATGTTGATGATGCTGCGTGGCATCATCCATACTGTAGTGGAAAGCTTTTGGGAAATCACAAATGGTTTGGGTTATGCTGGTATATAATGGAATTCTTTTGCTGTTGATTACTAAATGAAATAAACATATGTTTTTAAACTGGTGACTGCATTACTTTCATTTTATGTTCACACTTACTGTTGTTACCACTGTTAGTTCACAGCAGTGCACTGTTGTTTTTGTAAATGTTTTGTGTGGCAGTATGTGCATGATTAAAATGTTTTTATATGGAATGTAAAGAAGGGAGTTAGTGAATGATATGCACCCATTTGACAATTAGCTATGAATTTGAATATAAAATTAGGAATGATACTTACAGAAGCTGTCTCTCTCTCTCTCTCTCTCTCTCTCACACACACACACACACACACACACACACACACACACACACACACGCACACACACACTCTAGGCGAAAACAGTGACATTTGGTATATTGTTTCAGTTATTATGTATGTAACGCTGAAGAGCCTGAAGAAAATATAATATAAAACTGTAGGATAGGTATGTAGTGAAGTTTGCGAAGGAACAAACGCTTATTCCTGAAACTATTTGGAGGGTGGTAGAAAGAGGGCGTAATGAAGATAATGCTAGGAGTAGATCATGGAAACTGTGATGTGGACTTAGGAGTTGTGCATTAAGTATGCAACAGTATTGTGTTAAAGCTCCACATGTTTGTGCATTTGTGTGTGTGTGTGTGTGTGTGTGTGTGTGTGTGTGTGTGTGTGTGTGTGTGTGTGTGTGTGTGTGTGTGTGTGTGTGTGTGTGAAAACCTAGTCAAGAAAATGCTACAATATTCTGGAAAGTTGTGAAGCATATATAGCACAACTGGCATAGATGCCTGAAGACAATACACAAATGAGCAACTATTTCCGCAGAAGCAAAACTCAGCATTCATGTCATTTTTTAAAAAAAATGAATTGCAGCAAGCATGAGGCTACCAGCAATACAACATGTAAAACAGTAACACACAAAGTGCAATACTGATTAGATAACAAAACTGAATTTGAATGCATTTACATTGATTTTATCCTGTCACAGTTTAAGTGCAGGAAAAAATAAGAACATATCTCTAATAAAAGGCTCCATTGTTTCAATAACTTAGTGACTAGTATAGTAATACTTCTACTGCAATGCACACAAATCAGAGCACTTAAAAAAAATGTCACAAATCACTTTAAAAGCACTACAGTTTCACTAAACACGTGTTCATTTTATTTTGTCAAACAGCCCCAACTCACATGCCACAGCTCTGCTGAGCAGATTATTTATATACAAACTTTCCAGCACATAAACCCAAAACACATACTTGTTTTTTTCCCAGTCAGACACTTCTAGGACTCTACCAATGCTTTTGAGCTTACATATTTCTGTTTCTGCTTCATGCAATTGCACACACTTCAAGTTGCCTAACAATACCTGACATCACACCACCTGTATCTATCTTAAAGCTTACTGAAGTTTCATGAAGCAGGAGTTTGAATTTTCTGACTCATACTGTGTTTAGTGTAGTGGTCACTGAACCCCCCCCCCAAAAAAAAAAAAAACACTTTTTTGAACACTTTTCCTAGTTATATCATCAGTGGGCACTTTTTTCAATAACTTAGTTTTACAAGCTACAACAAAATGTCTCATCTCCTGTTTTTTCAACACACATGGATATACAAAAAAGGCTACGAGTTTTCAACTACCTGTTGCAGTCCTATCACTGGGTGCGGAAGGAATAACTAATTCTAAAATACTACAGTTGAAATCCACTCTGGCTTTGCATTAACTTGTGTGTGTGTGTGTGTGTGTGTGTGTGTGTGTGTGTGTGTGTGTGTGTGTGTGTGTGTGTGTGTGTGTGTATGTGTGTGTGTGTGTGTGTGTGTGTGTGTGTGTGTGCGTGCGTGCATGCGTGTGTGTGCGTGTGTGTGTGTGTGTGTGTGTGTGTGTGTGTGTGTGTGCGTGCGTGCGTGTGTGCGTGTGTGTGAGTGTGTGCGTGTGTGTGTGTGTTGTTTTTTTTATGAAGCAGAAACCTGTTAATGTAGACAAAATGAATTTGCTCTCTGGTTCAAAATTTTTTTTATTCGATGTGGGTTTACATCATCCTCATCTCTGGTGTTTTAATCTTGTTGTTTTTCTTACACCTTCTGCCAGGTAACACAATGCTCTGATGTCGCAGGAAAAGCATTGGCCAGACTTGCATTCACTCTTGAGTCTCATATGCAGACATGCTCTCACCTGTATCATGTTTTCACTGACTTTGCATTTTCTTTGTGTTTTATCTTATACACTTCCTCTGCAGTATTTATATTAGCACTTTCTATCTTTACTAGTACAGCCAAAGAATCAGTATGTAATGTTTTCTCCAAAGTTCAGTTTATTTGGAGTTGTAACTTCTGAGGCACTTAAGTATAAGCCAGCCCAATCGCAATTCTGTATCTAATTTGTTCATCTTTAGTTAGGCTGAAGTTGTACAAGTGCCTAACAAAATCATTAACTTCTGTTGCTTTAGCTTGATCATATCTGTGAAAGAATGTCCCTTCATGAATATTTCTTTCTGGCCTCAAAAAAGTCAATTGAGTTTACTTATAACTGAGTCACATGTATCACACTAGCCCTCAGAAAATTAAAATAAACTATAAATTCCTTCCACTTCCTTGACTATAGCCTATAGCAGGGGTCTGCAATCTTCACTATCAAAAGAGCCAATATGGCCCATCTCCCACCACAAAAATTTATCAGGAGCCACAAAATCTGTTTGACTCCTAAAATGAAGATAACACAGTATAAACAGTTTTATATATAGTTATTATCATAAATATAAAATAACTAAGTTTACAATAGCAATATTTTAAATCTGTCCCTATTTTTGTTCCTTCGTTGGGATTGCTCCATCACTGTGTGTGTGTGTGTGTGTCTGTGTGTGTGTGTGTGTGTGTGTGTGTGTGTGTGTGTGTGTGTGTGTGTGTGTGTGTGTGTGTCATATCTCTCAACCTCTTAGAGCAAGAAATCTGGACAAAGCCATAAACAGTGGGACACAAAGGCCCACAAATAGGGACATTTTTTAAATATTGCTCTTACAAACTTAGAAAGTTGGTAGTATAACATATTTTGCATTAGCATGAATTTTCTGAAGGGTATGAAGTCTGAAAGTCACATGCCTATTTTTTCTGACTTCAGTCCTAAATGATTTGCCAGAAAACCACAATTTTGTGAGAAACAGACCAAAAATCTAAGGCAAAGTCAGGACATTCTGCAAAAATCTGCACAGTTGAGAGGTAACTGTGTGTGTGTGTGTGTGTGTGTGTGTGTGTGTGTGTGTGTGTGTGTGTGTGTGTGTGTGTGTGTGTGTGTGTAAAATGCATGTTATTCCAGCAAGTTTATAAGAGCACTATTTAAAGTCCATCCCTATTTTTGTTCCTTTGTTTCCCTTTATTTGTGGCTTTGTCCAGATTATATCTGGTAACACTGAGAGGTATGGAAACCTTTCCGGCGATGCTGCTACTGGCAGAGGATTGCTCGATTGCTCTGTGTGTGCGGAATGCATGACAACATAAATCATGTTATTCTAGCAAGTTTATAAGAGCAATATTTAAAGTCCATCGCTCAATCACTCTCAGTGTGTTTGTGTGTTTTGCGGTATAGTGCCCATTATTTTTCAAAGCTACAGGGAGCCACTTCAGAGGGGTTGAAGAGCCGCATGTGGCTCTAGAGCTGCAGGTTGCAGACCCCTGGCCTATAGTAAAGTGTTTAACTGGATTTCTTTATATTGTGAGTCCATTTTGGCTGGAGTTTTAAAGCATTCATATTTGCCTTCATGATGGCCAAGCAAATGGCTTTGTAAAAGGTTGAACAGTTATGGTAGGTTAAATTTTGCCATTTTAGTAAAGTTAGTTACAACAAAGATGCTGATATTCAGTAAAACAACTATTTTGTGTGGTAAAATAGTTGTTTTTTAGTAAAAATAAGTTAGTCAAAGCTTAACGGCTTTCAGTCAACCTTTTGACGGTTTTGTAATCTGAAATGGTGTTCTTGATCTTTTTATTTAAAAAGATCCTGTTTCTGACACCATGTCATGAAGTGTACCTGTGGTTTCTCAGTTATATTAGTTTGCTTTGTAAACAATGTCTGCAGACACCAGTAACTGTAAGTAAAATGGCAACTTTAAAGGCAAACAAAATGGCAACATTGAGGAAAGGTTGTAAACGCTTTATTCCTCATCATGATCGCTACACATACCAGCACACCAGACTCAGACAGTTATAGGCTAGTGCTTATTTATGCCAGATAGAACAGTATTTTACACATCCATAGTATATTTGTATAAAATGTTGTATACACTGTTAATAATCATGTCACTATACCCCTACACTGCCCCTGCTTTCAGTGGAGCCTAGATCATGGATGAAAACAGTCAACTGACCAGATCATTCAACCCAATGAAAAGAAAAAATAGCAAACAAGCAAATAAGTAGCATATGCTGGCTATTGCTATAAGGAAATATGAACAGAAGTGCAGATGTTTATAAATGTATGTACATTTAAAGACAGGGAGAATGGAACCTGTAGTTGTGGCAATGGTTATCTACCTTTGTTAGCAGTGACATTCATTATTAATTACTTCTGCAAAAGCCAGACAGCAGAATGATGCGAGATGTTCCTTTACTTTATAATATTATTTAACTAGCATTATAAACCCATTTTTGCAAGATTAAATCCAATTTTTATTTTTTTTATAAAATGCTCTATTATAAATAATATTACACTGATTTGCATATACTCAGTTGTCTCAATTCCTTAATTATAAATGTTGACAATGTATTTTTATCACTCTCACAGCACCATTGGGAGCTGATATCTAAGACTGGCCAATGAGATGCAGTTTGTACTTTCAGGACTATCTGATCCTTTGATACTGTAAAACAAATTAAATACAAGAAAAAAATATATTTACTGTGTAGGGTAACAAACATTTCATAATATTTTACAGAGACAAAATGAAATGTACCTTTTATATGGATTCTTTTATTGAAACAGCATAAATAGAAGAGTTCTTATTCAAATATTTCAGTAATACTTAAAATATATGAACCATTCCCTTACAAAATAAAAATCAGAAATATGAACATAGCAATTAATCTCTAAATTTGTCTATGATGTACTTTATCTTTAATTATTTTATACAGGAATATGCATTTAACAATTAATGTAAAAAGACATGCATTTATTCAAATGGTTTCTAAGATCAATGGTCATTTAACTATACATTTTCTACAGTTATATTTTGTTGTCTTTCATTACATCAGTCAAATACCTTAAACAATTTTTTTTATTATTCGTATAACATCCAAGGAGTGTTCTAACCTCTGAAGCGTAGCCAAGCTGCAACTATAACTGTCATAAGGAAAGAAGGATAGTTTTTAAGCTTTGAGTCCCAAGTGGTACATCCAACTGTCAGTGTGAGGCATGGAGTGTGTTCCTAGCTGGGGTCCATTAACTTCACCATGATTGCTTTATTGCAGCTGTTCCATGTTTTCAATCATTATCACTGATAGCCATGGATCCTGTCCCCTATAGTTATCCACCTGTGCCCACAGAGAAGTAAACAGAAGTAACATTCTGTTGTGCTGTTCTGTGCTTTGCTATTTCAAGAGCAGTACAAATAATACAGTGTGACCTATCTTTGAAAATAGTGTAGCTAACACATTCTTCTTTAATTTTCTAGAAAAGTAAGGCAGTTAAATATATAGTAACCAAAAAATAAAAATGCATTAAACGTATTGGTAGGACACTGATTTAATATTGATTATACATGTGTTCATTTGGCACTTTATATGTGTTCACCAAAATTAAATATCTACATGTGTGTGTGTGCATATACTCTAAGGTGTATGCACATATATCGTTACTCAAAATTAATGTGTTGAATTTTTCAGACTGCTCAGCTCTAACAGGAATTTGGGATAAAAAAAAAATAGAGACGATGTGAGAGAACAGAAGATAAACAATACAGGGCAAACTATTCTTTAATGACAGTTATAAAATGTTAAAATATTGCAAATCTGTAAGGGAAATCTATTAAATATGATAATCCATTATGAGAGACATTTGTTTAAAAGAATCTTCCTTAGGGCCATGGCTGAATAAATGAAGTCTGATAACAAACCAATTTGTCCAGGGGACATCTTCAGGTGGGGGTTAGATAAATACAGTAGTAGGAATTGAGAGTGGGTGTAATGAAAGGGTAAATGGGAAGGAGAGATGATTGGGAGGATATGAGGCAAGAGTAAAGAGGGGCTTAAGGGGTTAGGCACGTGTAACTGAATGAGGAATGACATTTTGGCGTGAATTTGCTAGACAGCAGGTTTATATCTGAGATGACCTATAAGTACACTGGTGTCAGGTAGGCTTGGTTTAATAGAAGTGGGCAGGTGGTGGAAGTGAGTAATGGTTAATAGTCCCCCTCTCTGCTGTGGTACTGGTTGTTGCGGGTCAGTAGGGAGTTTAGGCATTTTAGTCTGGTAGGTCTGAGTCTCTGAGTCATACGGACTTCGCTTTCTGGCTGTAGTTGGTGGAGCTTGGGCCAAAGCATGCCTCTCAAATAAGGAGGATGAGGTAGATTATTGCTGAAGGTCTAGCATTTTGCTTCATAATTTCAGTCCGTTTTTCTGTGGTTGTGGTTGTTGGGGCTTGGGCTGGAGCATGCCACTCGGATTTTCAGATTTTCACTTCGGGTCAGTGTGTTGCCTCTTACTTTTGGCCTGTTTTCATGGTATTGTGGTTTCTGGCACATTGCATACTTATTAAAAAAAGGGGGGGGGCAGGGCAGTTTGGACTTGCAGTGGTGCCATGCAAGAGATTCATGATAATGCGGGATTCATTGTTCCAGTAACTTATTAGGCTTGTAGTGCATTGTTTTGAACTGTGATGTTTTCAGCTTTGCAGTTTAGTTGTGTGATTGTCCTTGGGGGAGACATGGTGGCACTCGGTGTGGTGTGGGGAACCATTGCAGTGACGGTGTGAAGATTGGAGCAGAGTTCAGGCTACTCTTGCTTTTGCATCACCCTAGATTGTTTTTGTTGGGTTTTGAAGGCGGCGATTTTCCTTGACAAGTTGCAGTATCTGGTCAGATTAATCCTGTCATTTCAGATGTCTGACATGTCTTTCCTGTGTCCTGAGCTTCTGTATTTCTGGGTGTTGTGGTTATAGGTACTGGAGTAGTTTGATACAGTCTGAGATGTTTATTTTATGAAAAATGTGTGATCTTGTGTTCAATTCTTGGTAGGTGGGAGTGGTGCCGTCCTGTCCTTGCCGCCAGTGGGTCATTTGGTGGGCATTCAGTTGTATGTGTAGTTGACTTAGAGTTTTTGACTGCAATTAGGCACACTATAACTATGGAATGCCCAGTTAAGGAACTCTGTTATAATAATTGCTAGGCATGTTTTGCCAACTAAGAATCAGAACTTCCTGAGGTCCTAGGTCCCACATGCTTTTAGAAATTCTGAAGTTAACTGTTTAGTAGTGAGCCAATCATTTCCCTATAATTAGGGTCAAACTCACAAATTAGCAGTTTCTAGAGTCTGCCTTGTTCCCATGCATGTGAACAAAAATCATATCTGCCCCTCTTCCAGTCACCTGGATTCGTATCAATCTTACTGTGTAAATATATTAAACCTCCTATAAAACAGGCTCATAGGAAATATGCAAATGATTCCTTATGGCTTCTAAATGCCACTGATTTCTTACATTTCAAGTTTTATTAAGGCAATCAGGCCAACAAAAATTAAATCCCACAAAAAACAACATATTTGACACTTTTTATTGATTTATCAATTCAGGCTTTTCACGGGCTCCAAGTGAAGAGGAGTAATGGCTGCTGCTGCGCATGCACAGTGGGGTATTACTTGTCAGCCGAGTTTCACAAAACGTCCAGATCTGTGCCTTATATCTTAGTCCTTTTATTAAGGAGTATGGCTGTTGGCCTTAGATGGTTCACGGACAAATAAGTGGCAAAGTATTAAGATCCATGCTATGGTGAGACCTGTTATTCTGTCAATTTTCCTTTCAAAAAAAAAAAATAGGTCAAAACTTTCAGTATCAGACTTCCTGCCCTTTCGAAAATTTAGGCTGATGCAAAATCTGTTATCATGTTAACTTTCTGAGCTCCCAAGAGCATGTTTTTCTCGGTTTGTTTCCTAATCATTCGTGCTAAGTAGCACAACAGGTAGCATACGTGTCTTGAGGCTTGGGCAGGACGATTAATGGTAATCACATTGGAGATGCTCACATTAGGGGAAATGTTCTTTGAGACTTGAGTGATACATGCATGTAGGGTGCTAATGGCCATGGGGGAAGGTACATGCCTCTCAACTGAACAGATTTTCACAGAATGTCCAGAATTTTAACTCATATTTTTGGTCCATTTTCATAAAATTGTGTTTTTTTGGCAAGTTAGTAGCAAATCATTAAAGACTGAAGTTAGGAAATAATGACAGACAATTGAGGTTCAGACTTCATACCCTTCAGAAAATTCATGCTAATGCAAAACCTGCTATTTTATCAATTTTCTAAGTTTGTAGGAACAATATTTAAAATTGTCCCTATTTTTGGTTCTTTGTCCCACTTTTATTTATGACTTTGTCCAGATTTCTTGCTGTAAGAGATTGAGACCTATGGGGAGGATTAAGGCAGGGTATGTCTCACTTTATTATTTTGCCTTGTGCTTTGGAAATGGCAGTCACAGTACCACAGCAGGTAGCAGATTTGCTTTCATGCATTCAGCATGGTTTGTATTTTCCCACCAGGCAAACTGACTAGCGATACAACAGTGTAGCATGAGAGGTGCGTGACAATCTTTAGAGTTCAGTTAGGGCTTTGTCCATATTTTTTGCTCTAAGACGCTGAGATGTAGGGTTTACAGTGGTTGTAGTAATTATCTGCCAAGTTAAGAAGTTTGTGCTGGTCATAAAACTATGAGGGAGGAATTCTTTTTGGTAAGGTTTACAGTTGTTGTAGTAATTATCTGCCAAGTTAAGAAGTCTGTGCCGGTCATAAAACTATGAGGGAGGAATTCTTCCCAGTAAACTGTTTCGTACATTTCTTATGTGTGTTTATCTCAAGTGAAGTTATCAGTGTCAATTAACACAAGTGACTGAATGTGCAAAAGTGCATATGGATGTTTAGTTTTGTTTTCAGATTCCTGTACTTGAAGCAACAAGGATGAAGGTGAGTTAAGGAGGTGCTGGGTCATACATTTAGCATTTGAGGAGTGGAATACCTTTTGGTTCATTGATTCAACTGATGGGCCAGATTCATGAAAACCTACATTAAGTGTATAACATTTTGAGGCAATGGCCAACACAAGCATAGCCTCTACCTAATTAATTGAACGCAAAACCTGTTATCCTGTTAGGTTTCTGGGGTTGTGAGAGCAGTGTTAAAATTGTTCCCATTTAGGCATTAGAGGCATGCACAGAATGCCCAGGTCTTTGCCTCATACTTTGGTCCACATTTTATAAAAGTGTGGTTATCTGGCCAGTTTTTACAGTTTGAAAATAGATATGATGATGGACATTTGAGTTTCGGATTTCCTATTCTTCAGAGGTGTCATTTTAATGCAACATTGATTATCTATCAACTAAGTTTGTAAGAGTAATACGTTTTGTTCCTGGGTGGGGCCCTTTGTCCCACTTTGGTTTGTGGCTTTGTCCAGGTGTTTTTTTTCCCTGGGAGGTGGAGTGGTAGGACTTGCACTTAAGCTTACTGCTATTTGCAGTAGCCGGACTCAGCTGCTACCTAGAAGGGCAGAATGGACGTATTTATCTTGTAGTTGAGGCGGAGCACTTCCTGATGTATTTTTTTTCCCCCATCATTTTCTCTGAGAGGTTGGGAGGAAGGCAAGTGTTGGCAGGAGAGCACGATAGGTTTTCATTTTAACACTGCTCTAAAGTTGGGGGATTGGGGGTAGTGCAGCTTGTGTCTGAAGTACGATGGGCAGGCAATTTCTGGGTAGTGGGGGGTCGGAGTTTTAATGGCTATCTCTTTCGCTGACTTTCACAGCATGCCTAGAGTCTTTGTGTGGTTGGGAAAGATGGGGGCTTTCCCGTGGCAGTGAGTGCTGCTGCTACATGCATGTTTTAATCTGAAACATGTTGGAACCTTTTGGAAACTCACTAAGGGTATGTGGGATGCAGTAGCTAACCTTCCCCTTCGCTGTACTCTGCGGTATGGGCAGCTATATAGAAGGCTTTCAGCCTTACCCTGACTGATTATCCATTCATTTTCAAGAGGCAGGAATAGGTTCATAGGTGTGTACTAGGCTAATGGCCCTGGAGCCCTTACAAGCCTAGCCCATAGGAATACCCTGGCATCATGCAACCCGACCTTAATTATCAGTGCCTCCATTGAGTAGAGCCACTGGAGTGATCATCGGGGTGAATTTTCTATTTCCCATCCACTCATCAAGATTTCTCTTGAAGAGGGTCAGTGAGGTGCTCTGTTTGACATGTATGAGACGTCTATTCCAAAGCATGGGCAGTCTCTGGGTCATGATTCTGTCCCAGCAGCACATTCTGTTGATTGTGGTAATGAGGATGAGGTCTCTGGAGCGTGTGGTTCAGAGGGATTGGGATTTCTTTAGAAGTAGCATTTCTAACAGAGCTGGCTCAGACATGGCTTTGTAAGTCAAGCAAAGATCACCTCTAAGTAGGCGATATGATACAGAGAATAGTTGGAGTTTTTTGAGTCTGTCCATACAGGACAAGTGTTTAAGGCCTAGGATCCTATTTGTGAGGTACTTTTGTGGCCTCTCCAGTTGTTGCAGGTGTCTAGTGAGGTGTATGCCAAATGGGGCATTCTACTCAATGATTGGCCTAATGAGGGAAGAGTAGAGGGAGACAATGACCTCTTTCTTCCTGGATGCAAAACCCTTAGTAATGAGATGTGCCACATAAAAGGACTTTCTGACTGCAGTGGCAATGTGGTGGTCAAAAGAGAGGTTGCTGTCAACCTGTGTTCCAGATGTCTTATAACACCTTCTGTGTTCAGTGGACTACCATCAATGTACTAATTCATGGGAAATGGGTTTTTCCCAAAAGGGATGATGACACATTGTTTGGTATTGAGCTTAAGACCATGCTTCCAACACCAGTCGTTGGTCTCAGTGAGGCCTTTCTGTAGGATGTCAACATCACTCGGCGAGTTAATAATGGCACCCAACTTGCAATTGTCTTCGAACTTTGTCAGCCAGAGTCCCTTCATGTTGGGCCTGGACTTCAGAGAAGTAGATACCAAACAGGAGAGGACCCAGGACCGAACCCTGTTGGACTCCACTCGTGACTGGTCATCAGTCTAACTTGGAGTCAGCTACTTTCAGACTGTAGGTTCTATCTGTGAACAAGGCTGCAACCCACCTGGTGATATAAAGGTTGATGCCTAGCTTAGTGAGTTTTGCTATGATTCCTGAGTGGGGAATGGTATCAAAGGCCTTGCCCAGATCAAGGTAGGCTGTATGAACCCTCATGCTTCACCCACAGCTCTGATGATTGACTCAAAGAAGTCAATCAAGTTGAGCAGGCATGATCTTCCCTTCACAAAACTAAACTGTGTGGGATCCAGAGTTTGGAGATTCCCTATATCCTTGTTTATTAGGTCCATGATGATGCCTTGCATATCAGACTTGTCAGGCTAATGGGGCGATAGTTCCCAGAGTCTGTAGTCGCGCCTCCTTTGTGGAGAGGGATGACTATAGCAGTGCATCATTTAGTAGGGACAAAGCCTGAGGCGAAGATGTGATTGAACAGGGCACATAGGTGAGGTGGCAGTTCACTCTGTAGTTCATGTAGAACATAGCCAGGGATATTGTCAGGTCCCATAGAAGCTGTATTCCTGGCCTTGGACAGTGCCGTTTTAACCGGTACAGTGGTAATACTGGGTGCCTGGCAATCTACTGGTATTTTGATTGGTCCCTGGGGGGGGGGCAAAGTTGGCACTGAATCTGTCGGCCAGTATATTGGCAATGTCTGTTGGCTCAGTATAGGAGGTACCATTGTTCAGTAGCTCAGAGCATATCTGGGTATTGCCATGGAGATTCTTTACATAACTATAGAAGGCCTTGTGGTCGTCTTTACTATCTGCTGCAATTCTGTTTTCATAGCTAGCTTTAGAGGATTTGATAAGGGATCAGAGCTTTTTGTTGAGGATGATAAGGGAGTTTTTCCACTCTTTGGGCTTCACCTTATTCTGCAATAGTTTCCTCCTTCTGTTGTAGATTTTGTTTATGGCAGGGGACCACCAGATTGGCTTCCTTTTTTTGCAGGAGAACATCTTGGTTCTATTGGGTAGGGTGAGATCCATGCATTTGTGTATGAGGGCGAGATCTATGCATTTATGTATGAGGGCGAGATCCATGCATTTGTGTACGTGTTCATACAGTGCTTTGGTGTATGATTCAGTGGTCATGTAACTATTCTTTATTTGCATGGGTGCCGTGAAGTTAGCCACCTCTATTTTTAGGAGCCCAAAGTTAGCTTTGGATAAGTTTTTCATGGTGGTTACCTTTGTGGAGGGGGGGTGGATTTCCAAGATGATTAGTTTGTGGTCAGATCTAACCAGGGAGGAGTTGACTATTGGTGTAGAGCAACAGTCACCCATGTTAGTAATGACCAGGTCAAGGATGTTGCTAGCTCTAGTGAGGGTAAGAATGAGCAGGTCCAGGGCATTAGAATTAATGAATTCCAGGAAATGTTGGGCAAGTGTATTGGTACATGAGTAGTGTTCCCAGTTAATGGAGGGGTAGTTGAAGTCACCCGGTATGAAAGTGTTAGGTTGGACCCTAATATTCTCCATGGTGCTTAGGAACATGGAGTGTGAGTCTTGGGACATGGTTGGGGACCTATAACAGGCTACGACCCGAATCACTGTCTTACCCAATGGTAGCTGCACCTAAAGTATCTCAGATGCGTTATGCTGGGCTACCAGTCTGGAGGTGTGCACATCCTTTATGAATATGGAAACACCACCACCTTTGGAGCTTCAGTCCAAGTTCTGGGACCAAAAGGTGTGGAATGAGTTATAGCCTGGTAGTGCAGGGGTGCTTTTTGCTGCCTTGAACCAGGTCTCTGTTACAGCACAAATGTCTGTGTTCTCCATTTTAAGGAGTGCTTTGAGTGAGTACATTTTGAGATTTAGACTTCTAACATTGAGCAGCATGACCCTCAGATTGCATTTGTTTGTAGCTGTTATTGTGGTAATTTGGTCTTTGGCACACCGCCTAAAAAAGGCACTATAGGGTTGGCAAGAGTCTTGGCCAGTATCTGGAAGCCCATGGGTGACAAATGCAGGCCATCTCTGGCAAAGCATTGACGTCTGTCAATCATGTCATCCCTGACAGACAGATACTGGATCCCCTTAGAATGACACCAGAAACTTAGCCAATTGTTGAAATCAATCATTTTCTGATTGTACTATGATATAATTCTGGGTGATAGTAGGATGCTGCTCAGGGCTAGGGTCAAACCCGCTTGGTCTACATAATCCAAGAGCTCCTCCATGTCTCTTTTCATGTAGTCCAGGGAGGTACGTCTCAGGTCATTCACACCCACATGTACAATGACAGGGTCATACTTGTACCTGTTTTTGAGGGACCTGAGTGCGTGCGTTATGTGGCAGATCTTGACACCTGACAGGCAGCTGACTGTTACTTTCTCCTTATTTAGCATAGTGAGTGGGACATCAGTGTGTCTCACTATCAAGTCACCTATGACTAGTGTGCTGGGCATGCTGTTTTGCCTTATGGGATTTGGTTGAGTGGCACACCGTTTAGGAGAGTTTTGTGTCTCGTGATTAGTGTTGTATTGTGGTGGTCAAGTGCATTTCTGCCTTGGAGCTCTCTGCTGTTTGGGTAGATTTTTATTGTGAAACTCCGTGAAGATGGGTGTGTGGTTTGTGTTTTTATGTGAAGGCAGTGCTGGTGTGCATTCTGGAGGGCTATGTGTTCCTTGTGGTGTGGTGCAAGTGTTGACCTTCTCCTCTCGACCAGCTATTCCAGTCTTGGCTGGAGAGTGCGTGGCTTCCAATTTGTATATATAAGTGCATCTCTCACAAGTCTGAGTGTTGGGAGGTAAGAGCAGAGGGTTGTTGATGTACATGAGGCAGTTGCTACATTGCCTCAGGATGACCAAGTTCACCAGGTTAATAGGCGAAAGCACAGGGAACTGACCATTAGACATGCCTGGATGGGTGGGCATTAATACTAAGTACTGGAGCTAGTTTTCTTGTAGAAATGTTAGTGCTGGTAGTACTTTTGTGTGCTACAATAATTGCTACAAGATGTCTGGTGTGGTAAAGTGCTAGACTAATAAGCTAGTAAAAGTACAGGAGAGGAGAGAACTAGCAAATCTAAGGGAAAAATTGAAGAGCAGACTTTGGCACCTCTCAGACGCTGCTGCTTATAATGTGGAACAAATGGTAAAAGGGGGGAACACTTAGTAATGACTCACTACCAACTGGCAGGCCATAGGATGGTTAAAATGAGTTAGATGTATTAGCAATATAGGCCTGTTAGTGAAATAATATGATTCAGTTCTTTCTGTCATTGTTGTCAAGAAAATATTTGAGGGGTGGGGGTAGTAGCCCTGTAGTTTATGAACAAGGTAAGTCTTGGCAGTGGCAGATGCTGTCATTAAGCAGTTTTGGTGTATGTGGGTACAGAGAATTTACAGTGGTTTGTTTTTTTCTTTTTTGCAGATGGGAAATTACTAAGTTGGTGGAAGCTGAACATTGGTCAGTGACCCGAAGGAAGTGGGCCCTAAAAGTGATGGAGTCTTCCAATGGACATCCCAGTGGTGCAATGAGATCACAGATGAGGGAGTGCAGAGTGAGCGATAGTCAGTGGCTTGACGAAGTGGATTTGAAAGGTAATGGATCCCACTGCGGTGGATGTCTCTGTTGCATCAGTGGGGCACAATGAGGTGGTGCACAGTAAGGTAGTAGGTAATCTTACTTTATTCAGTCCTCATCAAGGCACATCAGAGTTGGTGTAAGTTGGGGTAGTAAGGGGGCAAGGGAGGAGGAGGTATGTTGGGGTGAGGTAAAGCAGGGTTCAGGATTGTTTAAGGGGAGTTTGGGATTCCCACAGGTGGGGTGGAGTCACAACACTCATATGATCATAGGAAATTGCTTGTAGGGTGATATTTGAGGGCTTCACATGAACTGGGAGTTCCAAAAAGTGGCATCAGTAGGTTCTGCTATTGTTACATACCAGGTTAGGGCTTGACAGTGAGTCTCACTTGTACTATTTGACTTATTTTTTTGGGCTGACAGGAATTGCTTCAGTACACACATGACTTGAGTGTAGGTAGGACATGTGGGGAACTGGGTGTTTCGTTGTCTATGCTGAATTTAGAAAGCTTAAGCAAGGCATATTTTTGGGATTCCTTGCAGATGTAACTTGTGTTTTAATTTCTTACCAGATGCAAAGCTAGCAAAGGGAAGGAAAGTTTCAAATGGGAAGCCAAGGACAAGCAGTGGATTAAGGACATTCAACTGTCTGGCTCTTGAGGCTGCATGTTGCCCAGTTACTTGAGTGGTTTTCATGAGATTTACCAGATTGGTGCTTTGTTTAGCATTGTGGTGCCTTTTGGAGTATATCGGTGGGATGTCTTTTGGTAGATGGATAGGGAGGTTGATGGAGAATTCCATTTGCTGAGAAATGAGGCATGAGATGTTCAGTTGGGGGATATAATTTTGTGGGGGTTGGGGTTTGTGGCTTGGATGAAAGGAAGGCCAATTGAGGGGATGTTGACTTTGGAGTTTCATGTTAATTTGGCTTAGGAGGTTCAGCTGGAGTTGTTGGGGATTAGGGTTCCTTTTCATTTGTTTAATATGGCAGTGGTATGGCTTGTGGTGTTCATCCTGCTAAAATGCCATGATGGTCTAAATGTTTATTGCTTATAATGGATAGTTGGTGTGATGGCAGGATGGTGTTACATTGAATTTTGGAAAGAGATACCATTTGTTCATTATTATATTCATTGGGTGGTAAAATGGGGCTGCAGTTTGACATGATACTATGCAGTTGCCTCTGCATGGTTGAGTGGCAGTGGGTTTAGTGGGCTGATTGTCCATTTGACCGGTAATGACTTGGAAATCTTTATGAAGCTTCTATTGGTAGCTAGGTAAGTGAGTATTTAGCTAATAAACAGTGGTTATGCTAGGTTATGATGTTAGAGTTTGTTAATTTAGCATTGGAGAGGGATTGCTGGACTACATTCAGACATTTAGTCAGCTGGCTACTTTCGCAATTTATTTGATAGGGCTTTTGGAGATGATGACACGGATGCATTTTGATTAGAGGGGATGTGGTACACCAAATGATGTTTGGCTTAATGACCTTTAATGGTGGTTAGATTTTTGGAAGTTTGGTTAGAGAGAGGGGGAACAGCCTAATCAGGCTGGTGGGAGGAGAAGATGGGCAGGCTTGCCCTCTTCTGTTCCCCTTCTGGTGTTGGATGTTAAATTCAATGAGTTTGGAAAAGAAAGTGAGCAGTTGGACATTGCTTGATAAGTAAAATAAATGAGTGGAATTAAGCTGCTTATTTGGTTGGACGTGTAATTCAATAAATGGTAAATTAAGTGAGTAGCGGTACAGTGCTTCATAAGTAAGCGAGTGGAGTGGATGCTGCTTACTGGGTCCGGATGAGTGGGGTCATGCTGTCCTAGTTAACATTACATGGATGTTATGCTGCGATTAATACCAACTATACCATGTGTCAGTTGTAATTAATAATTATTGGTTAACAAAATTATTTTTAGAGAAGTTTAATAAAGGTCATTAAACATCATTCTGTGTGATGTGTTTATGACAATAACATCTTCTCCAGCTAGCCTAAAACAAGAGGAAACACCCAAAAATCAAAGTTTCCACATTGTAATTCATTTTGTTCTTTTACATAAATATCTTTTAAAGACAAGTCTTAGGGTAGTATTTGTAGAACATGAATGCATTGACTCACGCTATGCTGTTCACATGATTCAGAAAAGACATTTATCCTAACTTGCGATGACCATGAATAAACTTAAACAAATGAACAAATAATGAGATATAAATGTGAAATAATGTAAATGCTTATAAACTAATAAGTCCTTCTCTCACCTGTTCACAATTCATAGGATACTCTGATGCTTTCTGCACCATGCACAGATTCATAATAAAAGATGGAATCACACCTTGTTTAACCAACTTTGCAACTGGCAATGATGCTTGCCTATTTCCCACTGCAAGATGCTTGTGTTTGCCAAGCCAGACCTGCTTGCACCCAGTGGTGCTCACCCTTTCCAAAAAGGTGGAGATATAGGCAGAGAAGCACTCATAATCATTATGATAATTAGGAGATGCTTGACAGATTTAGAGTGCAGAGGGATATTGTAAATGTCTTAATGATCATGTGTGGTCCTGAAGTCCTAAAGAGATGTGTGGCCTTCTTGTCTCTCTGGATACTAAAGCAGGTACAGCCCTCACTATACCTTTCGTGGGAACCTTCCAAATACAGACTGGGGACATGCTGGGCATCTCACAGGCTTCTGCCTCAATGATACTTCAGCAGTTTCTGGGTGTATTCTTGGCACTTGTGGATAAGGACATCTTTTCCCCAGACTATGCATGTCTTTTATGCGGTGACATATTTCCCTGAGGTGCTCAATACAATAAATTTCACTCATGTTGCAATTAGGTCCCCATCTGGTTGGGAGAGCAATTCTACCAGAATAGGAGGGGCTATCATTTTATCATTTGCCAAGTAGTGTTTCATGCATGGGGGTGCATTATCAATGTGTCTGCCCAGCATTCTGGCAGGGCACACCATTTCCCATCATCAATGTGCCTGCCCAGCATTCTGGCAGGGCACACCATTCCCCACTATCAATGTCTGCCCAGCATTCTGGCAGGGCACACCATTCCCCACCATCAATGTCTGCCCAGCATTCTGGCAGGGCACACCATTCCCCACCATCAATGTCTGCCCAGCATTCTGGCAGGGCACACCATTCCCCACCATCAATGTCTGCCCAGCATTCTGACAGGGCACACCATTCCCCATCATCAATGTGCCTGCCCAGCATTCTGGCAGGGCACACCATGCCCCACCATCAATGTCTGCCCAGCATTCTGACAGGGCACACCATTGCCCATCATCAATGTGTCTGGCCAGCATTCTGGCAGGGCACACCATTCCCCATCATCAATGTGTCTGGCTAGCATTCTGGCAGTGTACACAATTCCCATATCTAGCATATTAGCTTACTCTATCATTTATTCCCACATAGTAAGATGTCTAATGTTCACCTTGTTAGCAAATGGAATTTTTTTTATTTAAGTTGTTATTCATGATAAAATGTATTTCTCAGTAGTATATCCTCTTCTCTTTGTTTTGTTTCTCCCATCTCTGTCCATCGGGCTGATATCCTCTAAATTTATTGCTATAGTTGAATTATTTGTTTCTGCTGCTAACCCTATAAAGAATTAATCGAATACACTTCTACTCAGTTATTTCATTACATTACTGTATGTTGTATAGTGAGTTTTGGGGGACACTTGCCATGCACACTCCGTTCAATGTTATTATGTCCAGATGTGGAGAGTTCACTTGTTAATAGTAACTGCAATGCATTACATGTAACCATTCTATTTCATTATTCATTTCTCTATGTAAATATATTACTGTTGTAGCCTTCCATAGCAGATGTTGGTTGATCCTGCATTCATGGGTAATAGTCAGTGTCCACACCACATCTGATTACGCCAGTGCCATCATCTGTTTTATAATTATCCCCATGAATGGAGAGGAGGTATCCCTCATCAAATGTTAAAGGAAAAAGTGTTTGATGCCCTGTTCCCCAGTAGCGCTACAGGCAATTCTGCCTTGCTTTTACTCTTGCAAGTTCTACCATATCATCTGCCCTCTTCTTGCACTGTGCATTTCCTTCAACCAGCAGCATTTATACCCGTAACCACTTGGTTTCAGGCCTTTGCCATCTAAGCTTGTTTGGGTCCCCCTTTTACAAAAAGCCATTTGCCACATGTCCCAAGGACTATCATGAGGATGCAGTTCTCCTCATGGCTAAAATTGTCTTTTCTCTGTCTGGGTGTCAGCTGCTGCATCACTCATTTACCTAAAACAACATGCCAATGTCATATAATGAAACTGTTGATCCCCTCGTCAGCCAGACAACTCAGAAATGAAAGCAAGCCATGTTTATCACAAATAAATCAAAGATCTGAGTACAAAAACATATGTGGTGTCACTACACCTATGTTCATATACACATACTGCAAGTCCAAATTCAGCCAAAGTTGTGTTGTAGTAACCTATAGAAAGTCATCAACAGATTCATAGAAGTACTGGAAGCACTTAACATTGATTCTCATTTTATGCCACTGCTAATGAATGTGTAGTCTTCCCCTACTACCACATTTCTGTATTTATACTGGCATTTTTCATTCATGAGTGACAGTCAGAAACTCCTCAATAAAGTAGCATGTAGCCTGAGAAATACATGCGGTGAAATACATTACGTTAGGCTTTAATCAATTCAAAATATGTACTTGGATCTTGTGTAACATAATCAGTAAATGCTACGAAATGCATTTTCAATATATATTTCACATTGTCATTATGACTACTTCCCCATGCATTTCCAGTATGCTTTCATTAATCATGATAATGAATGATGCAATGCTCCTTGTAATCATTGTCTAGCATCAATATAAACTGAATTTCAATAATTCCTAACATCTGTGCTGTAATAATTCCTAATATCTGTGATGTAATAATTCCTAACATCTCTGCTGTTGCTTTCTTACTTGATTAAATTTCCAGGTTTCCTACCCCACTGAGTGATCTCAACTTAATAGACCAGTCTTACGTTATTCAGGGTCCTTTACACATTTTGATGCAAATTAGGCTTAGTTACTCTCACCACTATGAAGTGCAGTAAAATGTGAGTGTGCAAGTCAACAAATCCATGCAACTAAGCCTTAGTGGTGCTGTGAATTAGCTGCACAGAGCAACTGAGCCATGCTGTCCTCAAGAATGCATAACAAATCCTAAAATGCCTCAAATGACCATATGATTAGAAAAGGGAAAATGGAGTCAAATACAGTTGAGTCTGTATAATCCTGATTCATAATCCATGCCCTTCCTACTATAACACATTGTATCACCATAAATCACTCAATGCCGGCCAAAGGAAGATATATTTACACAGGAAAGCAAAAAAAAAAAAAGAAAAAAAAAGAGGGACATTTTAATTGATGTAATACTAAAAACACATGCTTAAACAAATTATTAAAGCATGACCTTCAGGTTGGCTGTTCAAAATACCCCTCACATAACCTCTAGAAACTTCCTAACTAACACACCACCTCTTAAATGCCTATACTACATGGGTACACAGTTGGGATGGACTGCATGGCTAGGCTTATAAAGGCCCTGGTGGTCTTTAACCTCATATACAACTATGAACCTATAAAAAGAGATAACATTACAGCAAAGAGGCAGAAACACATAAAAGCAACTTAAAAGTAAACTATATAAACTATCATAATGTACACCAACAGTCTACCTTAAAAGAATGTAATAGATAAACTAATTGTATCAGCTTATATCTCTGTATTTTTTTATTGCAAAGATTACTATGTAAATGTATAACAACTGTCTGAATATCAATAGGACTACCTTGTAACTTATTGTAAGCTACACTCCCACATGTAAATGTAATTACCTCTGCACTTTTCTTTTTGTGAATGTTTTAATTTGTGGAGCTTTTCTCCCCAGGCCTCCACTGAAAATGGGTTCCTGACCCAGTTGGACTTTCCAAGTCAACAAATGTAAAATAATAAAACAAATAAATAAATAATAAATAACATTTCATAACTGACTTTTTATCACCATAGAAAAGAAATGTAAAAATATTCCTTAAAATAAAACTGTCAATGTGATAAGGAGAAATTAATTGCTTAATTAATTCTGCATACATTTTACTTAATACCATTATATGCTTAGATTTATTAAAAAGCAAATTACTAAAGCATATATTGCCATGAAATATTTGTAGTGTATCTATCTGTAACAGTAAATATGTTAAATATGTTTTGTCTAATGCAAGTTGAACTACAAGGATTTCATAACTTCCTTTCAATTGTTACATTTTTGTGTGGTGTGGTGGTGTGTGTGTGTGTGTTCATAGGTTCATAGGTTCATACTAGGCTATCTGCCCTAGGGCATTTGTAAGCCTAGCCAGAGTGTGTTTGGCTTTCGCCACCCATTTTAAATGTTTTACTATGCCCTTTTTTGAGGTTAGTTTACTGTGCCTCAGTTTAAAATAAAATAAACTGATACAGGTTCATAGGTTAGTACTAGGCTAACTGCCTTTGGGAGCCATTTTAAGCCTAGCCAATTATCCCTTGTGAGACTCAAACCCTGCACCTTGTGTTTGTAAGGCAAATACCTTAACCATTAGGGTGTGTGTGTATGTGTGTGTGTGTGTGTGTGTGTGTGTGTGTGTGTGTGTGTGTGTGTGTGTGTGTGTGTCTGTGTGTGTGTGTGTGTGTGTGTGTGTGTGTGTGTGTGTGTGTGTGTGTGTGTGTGTGTGTGTGTGTGTGTGTGTGTGTGTGTGTGTGCGCGTGTGTGTTAGAGCAAATACACATGATATTACTTAAAGCTGCAAGTAAAGTATGCAAGGCATAGTGGAAAGCAGAAATTATAATGGAAATGTTATGTTCAGATTGCTGAAAATGCCCATCCTCCAAAGAGACAAGCTGTTCAAATATATAAAAATGTTACAATTTAATAGAATTTATGCTGCTCTTCTAGTTCAACTTGCATTGAAGAAGAATGGATTGGGTTCAATGACTGTATGAAAATTGTGGGGGGTTGCTGATTTCCTGCCTAATAAATGAAACTATATAGCAAAACTCAAGAGAAATATGTATAGAAATAAACACACATATTAAGCCTGTGCATATAACTTCAGTGCCTTGTTGAGTAGTAAGCTTAATCATGTCAGCAATATTGTAAAATACACATCTGAGATATTAAACAACCATCCTCTGTGTGTTCACTCTTCTACAGTAGAGAGATTTCTTATATAAGAGTCCAGGAGAACAGGAGATTAATGAAGCCGACTGATAGTGTTTGTGACTATGCAAAAATAATTTCATTACTACTACCTTTACGTCTTCTTCCTTACCTATGGAGTCCTACTACTTACTATACTTTTTGCTCTAATTAATTTTACATTTTATTTAAACTTTTAAGCTGTACTCTATGTTTTTATAATATCCCATATATTTTGTTAACTTCTGCTTACAACTTTTTACTGTAATTATGTTTCGGTTTGGAGCTTTTCCCCACGGGCCTCCACTGAACATAGGCTATTGGTAATATAGATATATATATATATATATATATATATATATATATATATATATATATATATATATATATATATATATGTATACACACACACACACACATACACACACACACATACACACACACACACACACACACATATATATATATATATATATATATATATATATATATATATATATATATATATATATATATATGGTTTATTATCAATTAACCAGATCACACAACAGCGAATTGCGGTTATGTCGAACCACAATTGCAAAAATCAAAAGAACGAACAGAAATAAAGTCGAAGTGTGGTGACTGCAAATGTCGACTTTGACATTTTCTAAGAGTCACCACACTTTAGGGAACAACATTACTGAGTGTTGCATAGTAAATAACATGTTTGCAGGGGGGCAAGCCCCCCTGGCCCCCCACACCCCCTCCTACTTTAATATACAAACTCCGGAATCGCACTATACTGAGGGAAAGGGTACATTCCTGATCCCCACTATCATGCGATCTGTACCACAATGTCGAACCTTACAACAGTGAATGCTGTATTGCATTCACTGTTGTATGGTTTGACATTGTGGTATTCATGTTTACATAGTGCAAATCAACATTTTTGCACAAATGAAAATCGCACAAGTTACGATCGACAAAATGATAGTAAACTATATATATATATATGTATATATATATATATATATATATATATATATATATATATATATATATATATTCTTTTTCAGCTGTTCCCGTTAGGGTTTGCCACAGCAGATCATCTGTTTCCATTTCTTCCTGTCCTCTGCATATTGCTCTGTCACACCAACCATCTGCATGTCCTCTCTCACCACGTCCATAAACGTTATCTTAGGCCTTCCTCTTTTCCTCTTGTCCAGGCAGCTCCATCCTTAGCATCCTTTTCCCAATATACCCAGCATCTGTCCTCAGCACATGTCCAAACCAATGTAATCTCACCTCTCTTACTTTGTCTCCGAACCGTCCAACCTGAGCTGACCCTCTAATATACTGTTTCCTAATTCTGTCCATCCTTGTCACACCCAGTGTAAATCTTAACATATTTAACTCTACCACTTCCAGCTCTGACGTCTGCCTTTTTGTCAATGCCACCTTCTCCAACCCATACAACATAGCTAGTCTCACTACCGTCTTGTAGACCTTCCCTTTCACTCTTACTTGTACCCATCTGTCACAAATCACTCCTGATACTCCTCCACCCATTCCACCCTGCCTGTACTCTCTTCTTCACCTCTCTTCCACACTCACCCTTACTCTGAACTGTTGATCCCAAGTACTTAAATTCATCCACCTTTGCCAACTCTACTCCCTGCATCCCCACCATTCTTCTAGCCTTCCTCTCATTCACACACACATATTCTATCTTAGTCCTGCTGACCTTCATTCCTCTCCTCTCTAGAGCATATCTCTACCTCTCCAGGGTCTCCACAACCTGGTCCCTACTCTCACTACAGATCACAATGTCATCTGCAAACATCATAGTTCATGGGGCCTCTTGTCTGATCTCATCTGTCAACCTGACCATATATATATATATATATATATATATATATATATATATATATATATATAGTATGCAAATATATAAATATATAGCTCCATTTAAAAATTAGTAATTAATAACAGTTTTTCTTTTACTTGTTTCATAACTATAAATTCAAAAGTAATTCATGCACAAATATAATATAGAAGTAATGTACTTTCTGTACACTAATGTAGAACAATCCAAATCAGCTAAAAACTTCAAATGTATTAAACGTATTGCCATTTTTTTATGCTACACCAGCATATGCCATTAATATCCATAGACTGCAAATACACAAATTGCTCCCATGTTTCCAGAGCTATTTCCCAGAATTTTCTTTTGTTTTAATAAAATTTAAATAGAAATAAGAATGACTATTAATAAAGATTGCACTGATGTATTACATTAATAGCCAATTTATTGTCTTCATTTTGTGTGTCTTTCTGCCCTCCATCTCAGTTTTTCTTTTTTTTAATTATGTATCTCTTTGTCCTTCTTTATTTTCTTTCTTTTCCATTTCTCTTTAATTTTCTACAAGTCCAGAATCTAGGAGCAGCACAAGCAAGTTCTTCTCTGGTCAAAAATTGTTTACACTCTGCCCTTCTGGGGACATCCTCACAGGGTTGGGGCAGTGACACTAGTCCTGTAGGCACCCAGGCATGTGGCAGCCTGGCACAGACCATGGGCTTTGTGATTTGGTTAAGGATGTGGTATAGCAGGTAGTACAGAAACATCTTCAGCCAGTCCAGGATGCCCTTCAGTGGGTTCAAGACTATTCGCCTCATCTGTGCTGACCACTGAGCTACCACAGTCAACCACACCCTCAACATCCATGTCCTCCACTGCTACACAGTCAGGCAATAGAAACATTTGAGGTCCTGTGGACTGGGTTCATCCTGAGCTCAACTCTTCTTCAGCCCCCTCTTTCTCTAATCCTGTCTGCTAACCCCTCTAACCTACTTCCTACACAAACTACCCTCATACAAAAATAAAATTGAAAAACAGGTGCCCCCCCCACAAAAAGCATAACACCCCTCCTCTAACACTTACATCAGCACAACCCTCTTGTTTCTTCTGGGTGTCCATCTTTGTTATGTTTTCCCTTTTTCAGTCATTCCTATCTTCCCCTTTCTACTCCTTAAAGAAACCAACAGAGTGCCCGCATAAGGATACCCCTATTTAAAACATATAAAACCTTTTTTTATTTGTTAAAAGTTAATAATAAAAGCTGGTCTATGCACTGCTGACTTTAAATACTTCAAATGTGCTTGTGCATAGCTGCTTCATTCATACTATCCAAACATTTATGTAATTAAACAGACACTTGCAAGTAGAACTTTGTAACTACTTAAGGATTAACTTCAGCTAATTTACACATTTGATACGTGTAGGCATTTTTAGACAAATTCCTTCTGATTAGCTTATTCATTGAGAATAACCTGTGATTACTGAAGTAGCACGTAGATGTAGTGGCACCTTTCTTAAATAACCAATACACAAGTGCAAACCTCGGGACTATGAATACCACCGTAATTTTCATGAGACCCAGACTTAGCATTAAGGTGGTGTTGACTTTAATTCTTTATCCTTGTGCAATATATTTGTGGACACTTTCCTACATTCTTTTTCATTATATCTGTAGATAGGCCTGTTTGTTACCTTTGCACATGAAAGATAAACGTTTGTGTGATAACTTTTATTTTCTTTTACCTATTCTGACCACATGTCAGTCATCCCATGTGAAGTAATTCCTTTTTCTGCAGTACTTAGGGTGATAGATTACTTTACCTCTTTTTGTAACAGCTCTGTGCTCACTTGGGAGAGTTATAGTTTCACTCATCCATAATACATTTATTTATTTCATGGTAGGGTGTTCTGATGACATTGCTTTAATCCATATGGTGTGAGTCTTTGCTGTATTCTAAGGTTAGGATTGTGTTGAAGAGTACATCCTTCTAGCATCTTGAGAGAAATTCAAGGATCTGTTTAAAGTTTGCCACAATATAATTCATGTCTTCATAAAATGCTGAGTACTGCACTCCATGCCCCTCTTGTTTAGGTACTGCTCATCGACACTGATCAGGAACTATGTAATACAAAAAACTGTGTATAATCTGCAAACACAACGCAGTTAGTACAGTGGCTCCCTAAACTATAAGGGCCACTGATAATTTGAGCTATGCCTCATTATTCTACTTGGCTGTCAAGGGAAATACCCACAAGGAACTGTCTTTGGGGAGTATTGGTTTGTTTCTGTGACTTTATTAACAACACACTTTGGTAACCGCAGAGCATCTCCCTCCTATAGACAGAGAAGTAGACTTACATTCTGTATTTCTTATTTCAGTACTGCATAGTAGTAAACCAGTTAAGCCAGGTAAGCTGACTGATCTGTCATATGGTACCCCCCCCCCCCCAAAGGTTTGAATAGAATATATTTTGTTTGGATATTCCTAAGGTCATTATTTCATGTTCTTCTTATGAGATGTGCACAGTAGTACAGGTTTTGGTGATCCTCCTGAAAATGTCATTTCAGACAGATTTTTTCAAATAAGGGTAGGAGAAAATCATTAGCTCATGATTTAGATAAGGTAGATCTGACACAGCTGTAGTGAAGTACTTAAAGACTGTTTGTTGTTCTTCTGATATTGGAAATCTTACATTGGACTTTAGACCAAACAGCAGAACACAGGTTAGTTTAATGACATCAGATTAGGATAACAGTACATAGGTGACAATTTATTCATCTTAAACTTCTCTGGTGTTTAACTACGGTTTAACATGACAGGAGAATGTTCAATGCTGCCTGCCTTGAATGCCTGCATTTTCTGAAAGATGGAGGCTATTGTTTTGTTTATGCATTAAGGGTAAAAATATCAGCTTTTGGTTTGAGATTTCTTGATAAATTCTTACACTCACATTAAAGTAGTTATAAGGGATATGGATGTTTTTCAAAGTGGTTCTCTACAAACTAAAGCAAAGATATTTACTGTTTTATCAGTATAGGAATCCACATAAATTGGGGAAATGAAGCTCTGTTTTCTTGTTACTCTTTCCAAGTCAGAATAGGAACAGTCAAAACATAGTGAGTGGAAGGAAGAATCCTTCATGTCACTTTGCTAGAGGGCTTCAATAAAACGTTGGTAGTCACTAGAATTGGGACAGAAAAAATATCACCATAGCTGCAACTTAATTTGGTTACTTTGGTGCTTTTAGAGTACGAATTTTGCTTTCAATTCCAGCAAACACATAGAAAGTCCAACACGTGGAACAGACACATTTTTTGTGTATGTTGCTGTAAGAGTAAGGGAAGCAGCCTATTATGGCTTCATTTACATTTGGCATGGCAGTGATGTAACATGCACTGCATAGCATGGAGGACAGAGGTATTCCAGAAGCCAGGTCTAATATCACACCTGTGACCCAGATGGTGAAAGGACTAACAAGAAACAGAGTACAAAGTATTAGTCCAGATAAAAGCACTTTAGCTAGCAGGAGTCAGAAGTACAACAACTTGCATGCAGTCTTCAGTCACCTGCTTTCTGTTTCCACAGTTAAGGTTAAACCAAATTCAAGTCACAAGACTGCAACAGGAGAAGTTTCCAAAAAGGTTGAGGAATCCAATTCTTCTAGTCTTTTTGCTTTGAGCCAACAATCTGAAGTTATTCCATCATTAGTGATTTTTAATATGTTTTTCTTTGTACTTGTTTTATATCTATGTGAGCTGTTCATAGGTAAGTACTTGGCAGTCAGTCTGCAGACCATTACAAGCCTAGCTAATCCCCCCCCTTCCAAAGTTCCCTCCAACTTGAAGGAGACTAAGGTAAGAGAGAATTTGAGGCTGCCCATCCAATTATTTACATTTACTTTGAAAGTGGCAAGGATGGTACTCTGTTATACAGCTCCCGCCCCCACCCCCAATTAGGGAAACCACCGTAAAAAACTTCTCCAAAGCCAACTTCACACTTCTTAAGACAGAAGTGGCAAACTTCATGACACCCATGCAGATGGACAATAGAGGTACGACTGCTGAATCCTACACAAAGGAACTTTATAAGCACTTACACAAGTGCATGGATCATGCTATCCCTAATAGAACCAAGATGCTATCTTCCAAAAAAAGGAAGCCAATCTGGTGGTCCTCTGCCATAAACAAACTCTACACCAGAAGAAAGAAACTGTTGCAAAAAAGAGTAAAATCCCATGACTGGAGGAACTTCCTGATTAATCTCAGTAAGAAGCTGAGATCCCTCATAAAATCCTCCAAAGCTAGTTATGAAAACAAAATTGCCACTGACTCTAAAGACAACCACAAAGAATTCTATAGCTAGAATTATTATTATAATTATTATATTATAATATATATATTATATTATAGAATTATTCACGCAACCTAGGCAAAAAGATTTGGATTGTATTTTAATTTTGGATGGCCTTAAAAGGGGCGACACTACCTCTGATGACAATACAATTGTAGCTGATGCTCATACACCACCTTGCCGCTTTACGAAAATGGGTGACGTCATCGCGATGGCGCAAATTCGCAATAGAGATGTAGGAAGGATTTCTCCATGCAACGCTAACAGTTTTGGCGAAGTAGGAGATGTACAGGAACTCTCATTCTAAAAATTGTTTTAGAAGCAACTGTGTGGTTCAGTTTGAAGGCGACATTGAACCAGCTTCTGCCGAACATTTCAACACAAAACAAATACGTTACCATGTAGTTACACCAACAGGTACTGTCAATGCTAATTTGAATGGTAAACTTACCAACAGTAATATACCTTGCACAAAAGACAAGCTTATTGAGGGAAGAGAACATATGAAATCTAATATAAAAATGTGTTTATCTTGTGCTTCCAAAGAAACTATATCGCCAAAGAATAATAATGGACACTTTGGTAATTTATTCCAAAAGCATTTCACTTTTTCTGTTTCTAGCCCTAAACAAAGTAATGGAGCCCTGGTTAACAGGGAAACTGGGCAGAGCCAATATGGATTATTGAGAGATATGATTTATAACTTTGAGAAAAAAATTATTTAAGTTTAAAATGTGCCAGATGGAAATATGCTATTTAAATGAATGTATAAAAAAACAATTAGTTCCACAGGGACCGAGAGTGTTTAAATTCCCTTATGGACTTTACTATGATACTGATACCATCAAAGCATTTACTGACATGTTTAATAAATGGGGGTTAGAATTATTAGTTAAAACTGTCTCTTTTTATGAGACAATGGAAAAAAGGCTTTGTGATGAAGTGAATGTGCTAAATGATAAAATTATCACCGATTTATTATTCACATAGTATGAGAAATTGTATTATAAGATTATTAACAGGGTGGACCAGAAATGTGATAACATTTTTAATAAAAAAGTGAAGAAATTAGATAGAGATAGCAGGCAGTGCAAACAACATAAGGTGTACCCTACAGATAAACTAGTTTATTATGAAGGAGAATATGGTCCTACAACTCATGTAACAATGGAAAAGGTTGACAAGGCTAATTCTAATTCCAATTTCAATTCTGAATTAGAAAGTGACAATTATAGGGAAGATGATGTAGAGTACTCGGTTGATTTTCAGGATTTTCCGCTTCCGAGATGCTCAGAGAGAACAGCAAATCGCAGACAAGGGATATACAAAACCTACAGCAAGGTAACACAGCAGTACAATAGCCACCCCAGGTGGTAGATTTTACAGACTCAATACAGTGCAAACATAATATTCAATATACCTTAAATGGCTTTAATATATACAATTATTCTGACGTTCCTATCACAAAATAACTTTTTTCTTTATTTTCCAAAGGGTTTAAATTTGTTCCAACTAAAATACCTGACATAGCTACAGTCATGGTTGATTTACAGTTATACCTGAGGAAACTAAATTTGAACATCATGTTTTCAGACAAAACTACTAGAGCTGAATTGAAAGATATTCCCAAGAAAAGTAGTATATTTAATCCTCCTAATCCTAAACCTAATCCTATATAAGCATAGTATTTCATGCACTAATTTTACATGTTTCAAGGTTGCTATTCTTGAATTTGTAACTGTTGAATTGAGAGGTGGAGACTGGCAAAATGTGCTACACAAAAAGGAGCTTCTATGGCAGTTAAGGCTTGCCGCGGATTTTCCACCAGGACTAAATGAGCACATTACTATAATGCCCATTCTTAAGGAAAAGGCAGATCTAGCACAACAACATTAATATATATTGTAGGAATTTTTAAAGTATAACTAATTATAAAGTGATATATTTCTTCATGTAATGAGTTTATTCTGCAATTGACTGTTGTATACTATACTTTTTGTGGTCAATGGGGCTTTTGAGTTTAATGTTTCAATTTTAACTGTGTAAAAAAATACTTCAGTTTTAATTATTTATATATTCATGAGCAGTGATTTTTCACTGTCAGAATTGGTTGGATTAGAACCAATGACTATCTGGTATTGTGTATTTAAACTTGAATTTTGAATGATTCTCTGTTCTGAAGAAGCCATACTTGTTGATGAAAGTGCTTAACATTGTTTTATTATTTTTATAATTCATTAAATAGTACTGTGGGCTCGCAACTTTGGTGCTCTTTATTTTATCTAATTCTATAGCTATGTCAAGAATCTCAATGGCAACACTCAGATCTGCTCTGAGTTACAGCACAATGGCACTAAATATACAGAACCAAGTGATATTGCCAACATCCTGGCAGATAGGTTCACTGCTAACTTTACCCCCCTCTCACCCCCTACAGGGCCCATCTCTATACCGGAAGAATGCAAAGTTCCTGTAATCACGGCTGCACAGGTAAAAAACACACTCTCCAAAGCCAAGAACACAGCATCCATGGGACCAGACAACATCCCAGGCTGCGTTCTACACGAACTACAGAACAAATTGGCACCCCACCTAAATACCATGTCCAATCATAGCCTCACCTCAGGCTTTGTGCCTGCTGAATGGCGCACAGCAACGGTTATCCCACTCCACAAGGAGGGAGCCACCACGGACCCTGGGAACTACCGCCCCATTAGCCTGATGAGCCTGGTCTGCAAGGCCATGGAACATATCATCATGGAACTTATAAACAAAGACATTGGTAATCTCCAAACTCTGGATCCCACCCAGACTGGGTTTGTAAAAGGCAGATAATGTCTCCTAAACCTGACAGACTTCTTTGAAGCAGTCACCAAAGCCGTAGACAAGGGTAAGGTGGTTCACACAGCCTATCTAGATCTTGCCAAGGCTTTTGACACCATCCCCCACTCTGGACTTATAGATAAACTCACTAAACTAGGTATAAATCCCTATGTCACAAGATGGGTTGCCAACTGGCTCACTAACAGAACCCACATTGTGAAAGTAGCAGACTAAAAATCCGACTTCAGACCAGTGACAAGTGGAGTACCACAGGGTTCAGTCCTGGTTCCTCTCCTGTTTGGTATCTACTTCTCTGAAGTACAGGCTAACACAGAAGGTCTTTGGCTAATGAAGTTCACAGATGACTGCAAACTAGGAGCCATAATTGAAACTCCTAACGATGTGGACATCCTACAAAAGGGCCTCACTGAGACAGATGCCTGGTGTCAAAGCCATGGCCTCAAGCTCAATGCCAAGAAGTGCATTGTCATCCCCTTTGGTAAAAACACTGTACCCATGAACTACAACATAGGTGGTAGTATACTTAACACCAAAAGTGTGATAAGAGACCTTGGGACACAGGTGGACAGTAGTCTCTCCTTTGATGATCACATCGCCACAGTAGTCAGGAAATCCTTCTATGTGGCACTCCTCATCACAAAAGGTTTCTCATCCAGAAAAAAGAGGTCATTGTTCCCCTCTACTCATCACTCATTAGACCCATTATAGAGTACAATGCCCCTTTGGTATGTACCTCACAAGACATCTCCAACAACTGGAAAGGCCGCAGAAATACCTCACAAAGAGGATTACCAGCCTCAAACAGATGCCCTACACTGACCGTCTCAAAGAACTCCAGCTTTACTCCATCGCATATCGCCTTCTCAGAGGTGATCTCTGCCTAACATACAAAGCTATGTCAAACCCAGAGCTGTTGGACATGCTCCACTTAAAGAAATCCCAATCCCTCCGAGCTACACACTCTAGGGACCTAAACCTTGTCACCACAATAAACAGAACATGCCGGAGGGATAGATTCCTGTCCCAGAGACTTCCCATACTCTGGAATAAACTACCTATCTATATCAAACAAAGCTCCTCATTAGCACTCTTCAAGAAAAATCTTGATGATTGGATAGAAAATAGGAAATTCACCCCGGGGATCACCTCTGTGGCTCTTCTCGACAGTGGCACAGGAAAATAATTTTCTTGGGTGGCAAAAGCCAGGGTACCTTTTTGGCTGGGCTTGTATAGGCCCCAGGGCTGATAGCCTAGTACCTACCTATGAACTTATGAACCTATGTAACTATAGAATGTCTTGTGGTTATCCTTTATTGAGGAAGCTAATTTAGACTTATAGTTTGCTTTGGAGAAGTCTTATTTGCTTGTTTAAGCTGAGCAGGGAGTGTTTCCAGTTTAAGAGGGCTTGCTCCCTTTTACTCTTAGACAGTAATTTCTTCCTCTTATTGTAAAGCCTGTTAATGGCAGTTGTCCAGCAGGCAAGATTGTCTTCCTTGAGGAGCTTGTTTTGGTCCTATTAGATACGACCGAGTCAATGCAGGTATATAGGTGTTCATATAAAGCATTTGTGTAGTGCTCAGAGTAGTTGCCAGTTCCATCTGAGGGAGGAGGTATAGTGAAGCTATTTATACCATCGCATAAAAGGCTATAATCTGCTTTGGAGCAATTTTTAGTTTAGTTGCTGCTACTGGGGGTCAGGTATGATAGTTACTTTGAATGAAACTGATTTGTGGTCAGATCTTACCAATGTAGACCTTACAATAGGGATGCTACAATGGTCCACCATATTGGTAAGCATCAGATCCAGGATATTGGCAGCCCTTGTGGGGGTGTCAACCAGCTGGTCCAGGGTATTGGTGTTAACAAAGTCAAGGAACATTTGTGCAAGTGAGTTTGAGTACGAGTACTTTATCCAGTCAATGAATGGGTAGTTAAAGTTGCCCAAAACTATAATGTTCGGATGCACCTTGATAGACTCAAGTAGATCCAAATAAACAGAGTGGGTGTCCTGGTTCATGGAGGTGGCCCTGTAGCTGGCAATGACTTGAATAGGTGTCTTACAAACAGTTAATTGCACCTGAAGTGTCTCCAGGGAAACATACTGTATAATCATTCTTGGGGTATATTTATCTTTAATGAATATTGATGCACCACCTACTTTAATTTTCACACCTTCAGTTTGAGGTCTGAATGTATGGAAGCAGGTGTAACCCAATATGGATGGGGTGCTCTCCACTACCTTCATCCAGGTCTCCTTGACTGCACAAATGTCTGTGTCTTCCATTGTGAGGACAACTTCCAGAGAGTACAGTTTTGTGCTGAGATTCCTAGCATTTAGCAGCATAACTTGAGGTTATTTTTAGATGAAACAATCAAACTGACTAAGCGCTTTCACCCACAATTGGGCTTCATCAGAGTCAGTGTAAAACACCACTAATAGCATTTATATATCAATTAGTACAAATTAATTAAACAAATTATACTTTAAATTGTTAAAAACATTTAACCCCCAGCATCCAGTTCCCTTCAACACAAAAAGTTACCACCTAGTGTACAAAAACTTGTTGTCTATACTAAAGCTACAGCAATATTAAAAATAAATAAACTCATTAATTCTATACATTATAAAGATAAGAAAATAAACCTAGCCATAAATATAATGCTGAATAAACATTTAAAATGCACATATATTATAAAAACTGAGATTTGTATTTTAATATACACCCTGTTATTGTCATTGATGCCCAGTGCATTAGATGCATCCAGGCGTAGCTGCCATAAACATTCCTTAACTTCCAATAAGGTTTTAAGGTCACTTCCAAAATCACGTTTTGGCAGTCTATCCATGACAAAAAATAAAAATCTTTTAAAATTACTACAATCCTTACTATGATTAAATAGGGCATTAGTAGATTTTTTTTATTTTTACTGTCCCTGTTATGCTCAAGTATTCGTAATCTCAATTTTCTTGTGGTCATACCCACATAGAATGCAGTGCAGGATAGACATGTAGCCACATACACAACCATACTTGTACATACATAGATATTACAAGTAAAAATATACTGGATAATTTATCACACATTTTAAAGGATTCTTGGCATTGCCTAGATTGCATTAGGAAGATCCATATGGAAAACACTGAAGAATGTTGGTTTGTAACAGTGGATGTCATTAATTTGTTTTCTGTGATCCCCCACCAAATTGGTTTAGATTGGTTTAGAAGTAGTTTGGCAAAACATAGTGAAATGCACCAAGTAAAGAGAAGCCTTTTAGTGGAATTAATGGAGATGGTATTACTTAACAACTACATACTGTTTGATGGAAAATAATATAAACAGATGACCGGTGTTGCGATGGGAGCCAGATGTGCACCCATTTATGCCAATCTTGTGTTGGCTGAATGGGAGGAGCAATTTGTATTTAAGTCTGATTATATGTCCAAATTTTTTAAGTATTTAAAGTATTTGGATGATATACTTATTTTATGGAAGGGCTCCAGGTATGAACTTGATGTATTTATTGGCTATCTGAACGAAACAACAACATTCCTAAAATTTACAAGTCATTTTGATAAGGTTAAAATAGATTTTTTGCACACACAGTTATATAAAGAAAACGGTCAAATATATTCTAATATTTTTCGTAAAAAGACATATAGCAATTCATTCTTACATTATGACAGCTGTCATCCTGATTATCAAAAGAAAAATGTGGTCAAGGGGCAGATGATACGTATGTCCAGAACAGTAAGTCAAGATATTTGTTTTAGGGTAGAACTTGTCAAGTTGATAGATATGTTCAAAAAGAGAGAGTACCCCTCTGATTTACTAACTAATGTTAGTAAAGAAATTGAGTAAGGGAGAATCGATGACTTTAGTCCTATTTTGTTGGACACCAATAGAAATCTTGGCACAATAAATGACAATAACTACCCCGGTCAGAATTACCATTCTGGTATGGTTATTGAGTACAACCCGATGGGAACAAAGGTTAAGAATATTATATACTCTGTATGGGACAGTGTGTTTACTCAGGAATTAAAAGATATAATTGGGTGTGTTCCAAGGTTTATTAATAGTAGAGGTCTGAATTTGAAAGATCTTTTTGAAAAAAATTATTGGACAACTAGTCAGAGACCTGCTAGGATGGGAAAATGCGGTACATGTAGCACTTGTAAATTTATTAACGATGGACCATATGTACAGATATGCAGTTACAAGAAGACATTAAAATGTCCTAGGTACTGTAACTGTAACACAAGTATGGTTGAGTATGTGGCTACATGTCTATCCTGCACTGCATTCTATGTGGGTATGACCACAAGAAAATTGAGATTACGAATACTTAAGCATAACAGGGGCATTAAAAATAAAATAAATCTACTAATGCCCTATTTAATCACAGGAAGAATTGTAGTAACTGTAAAAGATTTTTATGTTTTGTCATTGATAGACTGCCAAAGCACAATTTTGGAGGTGACCTTAAAACCTTCTTGGAAGTTAAGGAATGTTTATGGCAGCTACACCTGGATGCATCTAATGCACCGGGCATCAATGACAATAACAGCGTATGTATTAAAATAGTTTTTATAATATATGTACATTTTAAATGTTTATTCAGCATTATATTTATGGCTAGGTTTATTTTCTTTTCTTTTTATTATATAGATTTAATGAATTTATTTATTTTTAATATTTCTGTGGCTTTAGTATAGACAAGTTTTTGTACACTAGGTGGTAACTTTCTATGCTGAAGGGAACTGGATGCTAGGGGGTTAAATGTTTTTAACAATTTAGAGCATAATTTTTTAATTAATTTGTAGTAATTGATATATAAATTCTATTAGTGGTGTGTTACACTGACTCTGATGAAGCCCAATTGTGGGTGAAAGCGCTTAGTCAGTTTGGTTGTTCTAATAAAGCTGATGTTCCTTCCTGCCAACGGATCTGGTTTTGTTACTAGTTTTGAGTATTTCTCTTTGTCAGTACTTTTAGATGGAGTTTTTACATTGGGAAATTTGTCCTTGAGACACTGCCTAAAAAGGCACTATGGGAGTGGCAAGAGCCTTAGCCAGTAGCCAAAATCACAGGGGTGACAGACGAAGACCATCTCTGGCAAATCATTGAGATCTGTCAGTCATGTCATCCCAGGTTGACAGATAGTGGATCCCCTTAGAATGACACCAGAAGCTGTCAATTCTTGAAGTCAGTCATTTTCTATTTGTATTACGGCATCATCCTAGGGGAAGGTAAAATGTTGCTTAAGGCTAGGGACATACCTGCTGCAGACACATAGTCCGAGAGCTCAGTCAGGTAGTCCAGAGAGGTACATCTCAAATCATTCACACCAACATGGACTATAACAGAGTCATAACAGTACCAGTTATTGAGAGACTTGAGTCGTGTGATATGGTGTATCCTGGCACCTGGCAGACAGCTGACTGTGACCTTTTCCTTATCTTTAGTGTTCCACCTGACAGTAAGCAGAGCCACTAGAAACCTCTGGAGGACCACAGGCAAAGTGCTAAGGGAAAATGTAACAAAATGTTTGCGTCTATAACCATCAATGGTAACCACTGCTATGTGGCAGTGCACAGTGAAGCGCTACATGCAAACAAGTGCAAACGCTGGGATTAAATAAAACAAGAAAATACCCTTTTTAGCTCAAACTAGCCAATAAGAATGCTGTCTCTGAGCTCTAGTCCAATCACCCTTAATTAGATGGGACCCAGACAGCACTCTACCCACACAAGGGTGAAGAAGGGCCTTCAGCAACAAAGGTGGCTTGAAGTTGATGCTCAGAAGTTACAAAACAGACCCATAAATAACAAATTTGGAACTGGGCAGTGCTACAGCTGAACAAGTACAGTGTACAGTAAAATGTGGCAAAAAATATCTCAGGCAATTCAAATGGGCAGTGGAATGCAAATACAAATTAAAAGTGCAATATTAGAGCAAAAATAGGCACCTATAATTAGTTGGAAGCAATGGATGCCTCAGATATTTCAGTATCTCAGTGAAGAGCTGGTTTTAGTGCTCAAATGATACCAAACAGTCTAGATTCAGTGAGTCTGAATCTAGCCTATGCTATAAAATGCAGAAGTACTAGAAATTCAAAGTGAATAAAATCACAGTCACAACAGCTGAAGCAGTTTAAATAATGCAGCAATTTACCAGCAATTCCCAGCATAGAAGGGTGTCATAGTTTCATAGTTTAGTACTAGGCTATCTGCCCTGGGGCATTTGCAAGCCTAGCCCTAGAGATGTGGCTTTTGCCACCCCATGTAGTGGTACTAAGGTGTATAGAATAAATTTAGAATACTGTGCCTTTGTCTAGTAGTGACACACTGAAGACTCCCTTACTTACTAAAATTAGTTTACTGTGCCTCTGTTAAGCAGCGACACGGGTGACCCCCCCCGGGGTAAACCTACGATCTCCCATCCACTTGTCAAGATTTCTCTTGAAGAGAGTCAGTGAGGGGCTCTGCCTAACATGGACTGGGATTTTGTTCCAGAGTATGGGAAGCCTCTGAGTTATGAATCTGTCCCTCCAGCATGTTCTATTCATGTTTGTACTGAGGTTTAAATCTTTGGCTCTCGTGGTTCTTATGGATTTTGATTTTTTGAGGTGTAGCATGTCCATCAATTCCTGGTTGGACATGGCCTTGTACGTCAGGCACAGATCATCTCTGAGCAGGCAGTATGCTACTGAATAGAGCTGGAGTTTCTTTAGCCTGGCAGCATATGACATATGTTGGAGACCCTTGATCATCTTGGTGAGGTACTTCTGGGGTCTCTCCAGCTGTTGTAAGTGCCGGGTGAGGTACATACCAAATGGGGCATTGTACTCAATCATGGGCCTGATAAGGGAGGAGTACAGGGGCACGATGACCTCCTTTGTTCTGGATGTGAACTCCTTTATGATAAGGTGGGCAAGGTAGAAAGTCTTTCTAACCACTTTGGCAATGTGGGTGTCAAATGAGAGGTCACTATCAACTTGGGTCCCCAGGTCTCTGATTACTTTTTCAATACTCAGTGGGTTACTGTCTATGTGATAATTTGTGGGTATTTTGTTTTTCCCAAAGGGGATGACTATACATTTCTTGGCATTCAGTTTAATGCTGTGATTCTGGCACCAGTTGTCCGTTTCGGTGAGGCCTTTCTGTAGGATGTATGTGTCAGCTGGTGTATAGACTATGGTGCCTAGTTTGCGGTCATCTGCAAACTTTGTCAGCCACAACCCTCCCATGTTTGCTCTCACATCTGAGAAGTAAATGCCGAACAAGAGGGGTCCCAGGACAGAGCCCTGTGGGACACCACTTGTGACTGGCTTTGAGTCTGGCATGGCTCCTGCAATCTTGACTTTATGGGTTCTGTTCTTTAGCCAGTTTGCAACCCATCTTGTGACATATGGATTTACATTTAAGCTGTTTAGCTTATCTATGATCCCCGAGTGGGGTATTGTGTTGAAGGCTTTAGCCAAATCCAGGTAGGCTGTATGGACTGCCTTGCCCTCATCAATGGCTCTAGTGACTGTTTCGAAAAAGTCAACCAAGTTCAAAAGGCAGGATCTGCCCTTTACAAAGCTGAACTGGGTGGGATCAACTGTCTGTAGGTCCCCAATATCATTGTTTATGAGGTCCATAATAATTCTTTCCATAGCTTTGCAAACCAGGCTGGTCAAGCTTATGGGGCGGTAGTTCCCAGGGTCTGTAGTAGAGCCTCCCTTGGTGGAGTGGGACCACTGTTGCTGTACGCCAGTATTCAGGTACATATCCTGTAGTAAGGCTAAGGTTAAATAACATTTTTATATGCGGGTTTAGCTCCTCTTGGAGTTCACGTATCACGCAGCCGGGGATACCATCAGGTCCCATAGATGCTGTGTTTTTTGCTTTGTTGAGGCGGTTCTCACCTGGACATCAGAGATGACAGGAGGTTACATTCAGCTGGGATGACTATTTCTTCTTTTGTAGGTGAGGGAGGGGAGAAATTTGCACTGAACCTGTCTGCCAGAATGTTGGCAATATCTGTGGGTTCGGTAAATTTTTTGTCGTTGTGTACTAACTCTGAGCATATCTGAGTGTTTCCATGCAGGTTTCTAACATAACTGAAGAATGCCTTGTGGTTATATTTAGTGTCCTTGGTGATTTTTCTCTCAAAGTTGGCCTTGGATATTTTTATGAGAGAATGTAGCTTTCTACTAGTGCTGATCAGAGATGCCTTCCCTTTATGGGATTTTGCTCTGTCTTGCAGTAGCTTCCTTCTTTTGTTATACAATTTGTTTATGGCTGGGGTCCACCAGACAGGATGCTTTCCTTTGGTGGAGAGGGTCTTGGTTTTATTTGGGATTGCATGATCCATGCATTCTTGGAGATGTCCGTAGAAAGCATTTGTGTAGGATTCAGCATTGTGGGATGTGGTTTCCATTGACCCTGTGGGCTTAAATGATACCATCTCAGTCTTGAGAAGTGTAAAGTCGGCTTTTGAGAAGTTTCTCACTGTAGTCTTTTGTGCTGGGGGTGGAGGTGGTAAAAGTATATCCAGGGTGATTAGTTTGTGGTCAGATCTCACCAGTGAGGGCAATACTTCCGGTGTGGAGCATTTTGTCCCCATGTTTGTGATGATCAGGTCTAGTATATTATCCCCCCTTGTGGGAGAGGTGACTAGCTGTTCCATTGCATTTGAGTTTATGAATTCCAGGAACCTTTGGGCTAGGGTGCTAGGGCTAGAATAGTGCACCCAGTCTATGTTAGGGTAGTTGAAGTCTCCCAATATGATGGTATTTGGTGAGACATTCATATCTTCCAATGTCTTCAGGAAGGCTGAGTGGGGTTCTTGAGATTGGGAGGGTGGTCTGTAACATACAACAAGTTGTATAGCAGTTTTGCCTATGGTTAGCTGCACCTGATGGTCTCCGATGCTTCATGAGTTGCCACTAACCTAGAGGTGTGGGTATCCTTGATGAATATGGACACTCCCCCTCCCTTTGTGGTTCGGCCCGGGTTTTGGGGCCGAAAAGCATGATACGAGGTAATGCCTGGTAGCGCTGGGGTGCTCTCAGGAGCCTTAAACCAGGTCTCAGTTGCAGCGCAGACATCAATGTTCTCCATACTGAGGAGTGCTTCGAGAGCCTGCATCTTGAGATTTAGACTTCTGGCGTTGAGCAGCATTACCCTTAATTTGTTTCCATTTTTGTTTTCTAAGGAGGTGGGTTCGTCTTTTGAGCCTTGCCTAAAAAAGGCACTATGGGGGTGGCAAGAGCCTTAGCCAATATTCGGAAGCCCAGTGGTGACAAGGGATATACAAAACCTACAGCAAGGTAACACAGCAGTACAATAGCCACCCCAGGTGGTAGATTTTACAGACTCAATACAGTGCAAACATAATATTCAATATACCTTAAATGGCTTTAATATAAACAATTATTCTGACGTTCCTATCACAAAATAACTTTTTTCTTTATTTTCCAAAGGGTTTAAATTTGTTCCAACTAAAATACCTGACATAGCTACAGTCATGGTTGATTTACAGTTATACCTGAGGAAACTAAATTTGAACATCATGTTTTCAGACAAAACTACTAGAGCTGAATTGAAAGATATTCCCAAGAAAAGTAGTGTATTTAATCCTCCTAATCCTAAACCTAATCCTATATAAGCATAGTATTTCATGCACTAATTTTACATGTTTCAAGGTTGCTATTCTTGAATTTGTAACTGTTGAATTGAGAGGTGGAGACTGGCAAAATGTGCTACACAAAAAGGAGCTTCTATGGCAGTTAAGGCTTGCCGCGGATTTTCCACCAGGACTAAATGAGCACATTACTATAATGCCCATTCTTAAGGAAAAGGCAGATCTAGCACAACAACATTAATATATATTGTAGGAATTTTTAAAGTATAACTAATTATAAAGTGATATATTTCTTCATGTAATGAGTTTATTCTGCAATTGACTGTTGTATACTATACTTTTTGTGGTCAATGGGGCTTTTGAGTTTAATGTTTCAATTTTAACTGTGTAAAAAAATACTTCAGTTTTAATTATTTATATATTCATGAGCAGTGATTTTTCACTGTCAGAACTGGTTGGATTAGAACCAATGACTAACTGGCATTGTGTATTTAAACTTGAATTTTGAATGATTCTCTGTTCTGAAGAAGTCATACTTGTTGATGAAAGCGCTTAACATTGTTTTATTATTTTTATAATTCATTAAATAGTACTGTGGGCTCGCAACTTTGGTGCTCTTTATTTTATCTAATTCTATAGCTATGTCAAGAATCTCAATGGCAACACTCAGATCTGCTCTGAGTTACAGCACAATGGCACTAAATATACAGAACCAAGTGATATTGCCAACATCCTGGCAGATAGGTTCACTGCTAACTTTACCCCCCTCTCACCCCCTACAGGGCCCATCTCTATACCGGAAGAATGCAAAGTTCCTGTAATCACGGCTGCACAGGTAAAAAACACACTCTCCAAAGCCAAGAACACAGCATCCATGGGACCAGACAACATCCCAGGCTGCGTTCTACACGAACTACAGAACAAATTGGCCCCCCACCTAAATACCATGTCCAATCATAGCCTCACCTCAGGCTTTGTGCCTGCTGAATGGCACACAGCAACGGTTATCCCACTCCACAAGGAGGGAGCCACCACGGACCCTGGGAACTACCGCCCCATTAACCTGATGAGCCTGGTCTGCAAGGCCATGGAACGTATCATCATGGAACTTATAAACAAAGACATTGGTAATCTCCAAACTCTGGATCCCACCCAGACTGGGTTTGTAAAAGGCAGATAATGTCTCCTAAACCTGACAGACTTCTTTGAAGCAGTCACCAAAGCCGTAGACAAGGGTAAGGTGGTTCACACAGCCTATCTAGATCTTGCCAAGGCTTTTGACACCATCCCCCACTCTGGACTTATAGATAAACTCACTAAACTAGGTATAAATCCCTATGTCACAAGATGGGTTGCCAACTGGCTCACTAACAGAACCCACATTGTGAAAGTAGCATACTAAAAATCCGACTTCAGACCAGTGACAAGTGGAGTACCACAGGGTTCAGTCCTGGTTCCTCTCCTGTTTGGTATCTACTCTGAAGTACAGGCTAACACAGAAGGTCTTTGGCTAATGAAGTTCACAGATGACTGCAAACTAGGAGCCATAATTGAAACTCCTAACGATGTGGACATCCTACAAAAGGGCCTCACTGAGACAGATGCCTGGTGTCAAAGCCATGGCCTCAAGCTTAATGCCAAGAAGTGCATTGTCATCCCCTTTGGTAAAAACGCTGTACCCATGAACTACAACATAGGTGGTAGTATACTTAACACCAAAAGTGTGATAAGAGACCTTGGGACACAGGTGGACAGTAGTCTCTCTGAGCAGGGAGTGTTTCCAGTTTAAGAGGGCTTGCTCCCTTTTACTCTTAGACAGTAATTTCTTCCTCTTATTGTAAAGCCTGTTAATGGCAGTTGTGCAGCAGGCAAGATTGTCTTCCTTGAGGAGCTTGTTTTGGTCCTATTAGATACGACCGAGTCAATGCAGGTATATAGGTGTTCATATAAAGCATTTGTGTAGAGCTCAGAGTAGTTGCCAGTTCCATCTGAGGGAGGAGGTATAGTGAAGCTATTAATACCAATGCATAAAAGGCTATAATCTGCTTTGGAGCAATTTTTAGTTTAGTTGCTGCTACTGGGGGTCAGGTATGATAGTTACTTTGAATGAAACTGATTTGTGGTCAGATCTTACCAGGGAAGACCTTACAATAGGGATGCTACAATGGTCCACCATATTGGTAAGCATCAGATCCAGGATATTGGCAGCCCTTGTGGGGGTGTCAACCAGCTGGTCCAGGGTATTGGTGTTAACAAAGTCAAGGAACATTTGTGCAAGTGAGTTTGAGTACGAGTAATTTATCCAGTCAATGAATGGGTAGTTAAAGTTGCCCAAAACTATAATGTTCGGATGCACCTTGATAGACTCAAGTAGATCCAAATAAACAGAGTGGGTGTCCTGGTTCATGGAGGTGGTCCTGTAGCTGGCAATGACTTGAATAGGTGTCTTACAAACAGTTAATTGCACCTGAAGTGTCTCCAGGGAAACATACTGTATAATCAATCTTGGGGTATATTTATCTTTAATGAATATTGATGCACCACCTACTTTAATTTTCACACCTTCAGTTTGAGGTCTGAATGTATGGAAGCAGGAGTAACCCAATATGGATGGGGTGCTCTCCACTACCTTCATCCAGGTCTCCTTGACTGCACAAATGTCTGTGTCTTCCATTGTGAGGACAACTTCCAGAGAGTACAGTTTTGTGCTGAGATTCCTAGCATTTAGCAGCATAACTTGAGGTTATTTTTAGATGAAACAATCAAACTGACTAAGCGCTTTCACCCACAATTGGGCTTCATCAGAGTCAGTGTAAAACACCACTAATAGCATTTATATATCAATTAGTACAAATTAATTAAACAAATTATACTTTAAATTGTTAAAAACATTTAACCCCCAGCATCCAGTTCCCTTCAACACAAAAAGTTACCACCTAGTGTACAAAAACTTGTTGTCTATACTAAAGCTACAGCAATATTAAAAATAAATAAACTCATTAATTCTATACATTATAAAGATAAGAAAATAAACCTAGCCATAAATATAATGCTGAATAAACATTTAAAATGTACATATATTATAAAAACTGAGATTTGTATTTTAATACACACGCTGTTATTGTCATTGATGCCCAGTGCATTAGATGCATCCAGGCGTAGCTGCCATAAACATTCCTTAACTTCCAATAAGGTTTTAAGGTCACTTCCAAAATCACGTTTTGGCAGTCTATCCATGACAAAAAATAAAAATCTTTTAAAATTACTACAATCCTTACTATGATTAAATAGGGCATTAGTAGATTTTTTATTTTTAATGTCCCTGTTATGCTCAAGTATTCGTAATCTCATTTTTCTTGTGGTCATACCCACATAGAATGCAGTGCAGGATAGACATGTAGCCACATGCACAACCATACTTGTACATACATAGATATTACAAGTAAAAATATACTGGATAATTTATCACACATTTTAAAGGATTCTTGGCATTGCCTAGATTGCATTAGGAAGATCCATATGGAAAACACTGAAGAATGTTGGTTTGTAACAGTGGATGTCATTAATTTGTTTTCTGTGATCCCCCACCAAATTGGTTTAGATTGGTTTAGTAGTAGTTTGGCAAAACATAGTGAAATGCACCAAGTAAAGAGAAGCCTTTTAGTGGAATTAATGGAGATGGTATTACTTAACAACTACATACTGTTTGATGGAAAATAATATAAACAGATGACCGGTGTTGCGATGGGAGCCAGATGTGCACCCATTTATGCCAATCTTGTGTTGGCTGAATGGGAGGAGCAATTTGTATTTAAGTCTGATTATATGTCCAATTTTTTTACGTATTTAAAGTATTTGGATGATATACTTATTTTATGGAAGGGCTCCAGGTATGAACTTGATATATTTATTGGCTATCTGAACGAAACAACAACATTCCTAAAATTTACAAGTCATTTTGATAAGGTTAAAATAGATTTTTTGCACACACAGTTATATAAAGAAAACGGTCAAATATATTCTAATATTTTTCGTAAAAAGACATATAGCAATTCATTCTTACATTATGACAGCTGTCATCCTGATTATCAAAAGAAAAATGTGGTCAAGGGGCAGATGATACGTATGTCCAGAACAGTAAGTCAAGATATTTGTTTTAGGGTAGAACTTGTCAAGTTGATAGATATGTTCAAAAAGAGAGAGTACCCCTCTGATTTACTAACTAATGTTAGTAAAGAAATTGAGTAAGGGAGAATCGATGACTTTAGTCCTATTTTGTTGGACACCAATAGAAATCTTGGCACAATAAATGACAATAACTACCCCGGTCAGAATTACCATTCTGGTATGGTTATTGAGTACAACCCGATGGGAACAAAGGTTAAGAATATTATATACTCTGTATGGGACAGTGTGTTTACTCAGGAATTAAAAGATATAATTGGGTGTGTTCCAAGGTTTATTAATAGTAGAGGTCTGAATTTGAAAGATCTTTTTGAAAAAAATTATTGGACAACTAGTCAGAGACCTGCTAGGATGGGAAAATGCGGTACATGTAGCACTTGTAAATTTATTAACGATGGACCATATGTACAGATATGCAGTTACAAGAAGACATTAAAATGTCCTAGGTACTGTAACTGTAACACAAGTATGGTTGAGTATGTGGCTACATGTCTATCCTGCACTGCATTCTATGTGGGTATGACCACAAGAAAATTGAGATTACGAATACTTAAGCATAACAGGGCATTAAAAATAAAATAAATCTACTAATGCCCTATTTAATCACAGGAAGAATTGTAGTAACTGTAAAGATTTTTATGTTTTGTCATTGATAGACTGCCAAAGCACAATTTTGGAGGTGACCTTAAAACCTTCTTGGAAGTTAAGGAATGTTTATGGCAGCTACACCTGGATGCATCTAATGCACCGGGCATCAATGACAATAACAGTATGTATTAAAATAGTTTTATAATATATGTACATTTTAAATGTTTATTCAGCATTATATTTATGGCTAGGTTTATTTTCTTTTCTTTTATTATATAGATTTAATGAATTTATTTATTTTTAATATTTCTGTGGCTTTAGTATAGACAAGTTTTGTACACTAGGTGGTAACTTTCTATGCTGAAGGGAACTGGATGCTAGGGGTTAAATGTTTTAACAATTTAGAGCATAATTTTTTAATTAATTTGTAGTAATTGATATATAAATTCTATTAGTGGTGTTTTACACTGACTCTGATGAAGCCCAATTGTGGGTGAAAGCGCTTAGTCAGTTTGGTTGTTCTAATAAAGCTGATGTTCCTTCCTGCCAACGGATCTGGTTTTGTTACTAGTTTTGAGTATTTCTCTTTGTCAGTATTTTTAGATGGAGTTTTTACATTGGGAAATTTGTCCTTGAGACACTGCCTAAAAAGAGGCACTATGGGAGTGGCAAGAGCCTTAGCCAGTAGCCAAAATCACAGGGGTGACAGACGAAGACCATCTCTGGCAAATCATTGAGATCTGTCAGTCATGTCATCCCAGGTTGACAGATAGTGGATCCCCTTAGAATGACACCAGAAGCTGTCAATTCTTGAAGTCAGTCATTTTCTATTTGTATTACGGCATCATCCTAGGGGAAGGTAAAATGTTGCTTAAGGCTAGGGACATACCTGCTGCAGACACATAGTCCGAGAGCTCAGTCAGGTAGTCCAGAGAGGTACATCTCAAATCATTCACACCAACATGGACTATAACAGAGTCATAACAGTACCAGTTATTGAGAGACTTGAGTCGTGTGATATGGTGTATCCTGGCACCTGGCAGACAGCTGACTGTGACCTTTTCCTTATCTTTAGTGTTCCACCTGACAGTAAGCAGAGCCACTAGAAACCTCTGGAGAACCACAAGCAAAGTGCTAAGGAAAAATAACCAAAATGTTTGCATCTATAACCACCAATAGTAATCACCATTACGTGGCAGTACACAGTGGAGTACTACATGCAAACAAGTGCAAAGGAGGGATTAAATAAAACAAGAAAATACCCTATATAGCTCAAACTAGCCAATAAGAATGCTGTCTCTGAGCTCTAGTCCAATCACCCTTAATTAGATGGGACCCAGACAGCACTCTACACACACAAGGGTGAAGAAGGGCCTTCAGCAACAAAGGTGGCTTGAAGTTGATGCTCAGAAGTTACAAAACAGACCCAGAAATAACAAATTTGGAACTGGGCAGTGCTACAGCTGAACAAGTAGAGTGTACAGTAAAATGTGGCAAAAAATATCTCAGGCAATTCAAATGGACAGTGGAATGCAAATACAAATTAAAAGTGCAATATTAGAGCAAAAATAGGCACCTATAATTAGTTGGAAGCAATGGATGCCTCAGATATTTCAGTATCTCAGTGAAGAGCTGGTTTTAGTGCTCAAATGATACCAAACAGTCTAGATTCAGTGAGTCTGAATCTAGCCTATGCTATAAAATGCAGAAGTACTAGAAATTCAAAGTGAATAAAATCACAGTCACAACAGCTAAAGCAGTTTAAATAATGCAGCAATTTACCAGCAATTCCCAGCATAGAAGGGTTTCATAGTTTCATAGTTTAGTACTAGGCTATCTGCCCTGGGGCATTTGCAAGCCTAGCCCTAGAGATGTGGCTTTTGCCACCCCATGTAGTGGTACTAAGGTGTATAGAATAAATTTAGAATACTGTGCCTTTGTCTAGTAGTGACACACTGAAGACCCCCTTACTTACTAAAATTAGTTTACTGTGCCTCTGTTAAGCAGCGACACAGGGGTGACCCCCCCGGGGTAAACCTACGATCTCCCATCCACTTGTCAAGATTTCTCTTGAAGAGAGTCAGTGAGGGGCTCTGCCTAACATGGACTGGGATTTTGTTCCAGAGTATGGGAAGCCTCTGAGTTATGAATCTGTCCCTCCAGCATGTTCTATTCATGTTTGTACTGAGGTTTAAATCTTTGGCTCTCGTGGTTCTTATGGATTTTGATTTTTTGAGGTGTAGCATGTCCATCAATTCCTGGTTGGACATGGCCTTGTACGTCAGGCACAGATCATCTCTGAGCAGGCAGTATGCTACTGAATAGAGCTGGAGTTTCTTTAGCCTGGCAGCATATGACATATGTTGGAGACCCTTGATCATCTTGGTGAGGTACTTCTGGGGTCTCTCCAGCTGTTGTAAGTGCCGGGTGAGGTACATACCAAATGGGGCATTGTACTCAATCATGGGCCTGATAAGGGAGGAGTACAGGGGCACGATGACCTCCTTTGTTCTGGATGTGAACTCCTTTATGATAAGGTGGGCAAGGTAGAAAGTCTTTCTAACCACTTTGGCAATGTGGGTGTCAAATGAGAGGTCACTATCAACTTGGGTCCCCAGGTCTCTGATTACTTTTTCAGTACTCAGTGGGTTACTGTCTATGTGATAATTTGTGGGTATTTTGTTTTTCCCAAAGGGGATGACTATACATTTCTTGGCATTCAGTTTAATGCCGTGATTCCGGCACCAGTCGTCCGTTTTGGTGAGGCCTTTCTGTAGGATGTATGTGTCAGCTGGTGTATAGACTATGGCACCTAGTTTGCGGTCATCTGCGAACTTTGTCAGCCACAACCCTCCCATGTTTGCTCTCACATCTGAGAAGTAAATGCCGAACAAGAGGGGTCCCAGGACAGAGCCCTGTGGGACACCACTTGTGACTGGCTTTGAGTCTGGCATGGCTCCTGCAATCTTGACTTTATGGGTTCTGTTCTTTAGCCAGTTTGCAACCCATCTTGTGACATATGGATTTACATTTAAGCTGTTTAGCTTATCTATGATCCCCGAGTGGGGTATTGTGTTGAAGGCTTTAGCCAAATCCAGGTAGGCTGTATGGACTGCCTTGCCCTCATCAATGGCTCTAGTGACTGTTTCGAAAAAGTCAACCAAGTTCAAAAGGCAGGATCTGCCCTTTACAAAGCTGAACTGGGTGGGATCAACTGTCTGTAGGTCCCCAATATCATTGTTTATGAGGTCCATAATAATTCTTTCCATAGCTTTGCAAACCAGGCTGGTCAAGCTTATGGGGCGGTAGTTCCCAGGGTCTGTAGTAGAGCCTCCCTTGGTGGAGTGGGACCACTGTTGCTGTACGCCAGTATTCAGGTACATATCCTGTAGTAAGGCTAAGGTTAAATAACATTTTTATATGCGGGTTTAGCTCCTCTTGGAGTTCACGTATCACGCAGCCGGGGATACCATCAGGTCCCATAGATGCTGTGTTTTTTGCTTTGTTGAGGGCGGTTCTCACCTGGACATCAGAGATGACAGGGAGGTTACATTCAGCTGGGATGACTATTTCTTCTTTTGTAGGTGAGGGAGGGGAGAAATTTGCACTGAACCTGTCTGCCAGAATGTTGGCAATATCTGTGGGTTCGGTAAATTTTTTGTCGTTGTGTACTAACTCTGAGCATATCTGAGTGTTTCCGCCCAGGTTTCTAACATAACTGAAGAATGCCTTGTGGTTATATTTAGTGTCCTTGGTGATTTTTCTCTCAAAGTTGGCCTTGGATATTTTTATGAGAGAATGTAGCTTTCTACTAGTGCTGATCAGAGATGCCTTCCCTTTATGGGATTTTGCTCTGTCTTGCAGTAGCTTCCTTCTTTTGTTATACAATTTGTTTATGGCTGGGGTCCACCAGACAGGATGCTTTCCTTTGGTGGAGAGGGTCTTGGTTTTATTTGGGATTGCATGATCCATGCATTCTTGGAGATGTCCGTAGAAAGCATTTGTGTAGGATTCAGCATTGTGGGATGTGGTTTCCATTGACCCTGTGGGCTTAAATGATACCATCTCAGTCTTGAAAAGTGTAAAGTCGGCTTTTGAGAAGTTTCTCAATGTAGTCTTTTGTGCTGGGGTGGAGGTGGTAAAAGTATATCCAGGGTGATTAGTTTGTGGTCAGATCTCACCAGTGAGGGCAATACTTTCGGTGTGGAGCATTTTGTCCCCATGTTTGTGATGATCAGGTCTAGTATATTATCCCCCCTTGTGGGAGAGGTGACTAGCTGTTCCATTGCATTTGAGTTTATGAATTCCAGGAACCTTTGGGCTAGGGTGCTAGGGCTAGAATAGTGCACCCAGTCTATGTTAGGGTAGTTGAAGTCTCCCAATATGATGGTATTTGGTGAGACATTCATATCTTCCAATGTCTTCAGGAAGGCTGAGTGGGGTTCTTGAGATTGGGAGGGTGGTCTGTAACATACAACCAGTTGTATAGCAGTTTTGCCTATGGTTAGCTGCACCTGATGGTCTCCGATGCTTCATGAGTTGCCACTAACCTAGAGGTGTGGGTATCCTTGATGAATATGGACACTCCCCCTCCCTTTGTGGTTCGGCCCGGGTTTTGGGGCCGAAAAGCATGATACAAGGTAATGCCTGGTAGCGCTGGGGTGCTCTCAGGAGCCTTAAACCAGGTCTCGGTTACAGCGCAGACTTCAATGTTCTCCATACTGAGGAGTGCTTCGAGAGCCTGCATCTTGAGATTTAGACTTCTGGCGTTGAGCAGCATTACCCTTAATTTTTTTTCCATTTTTGTTTTCTAAGGAGGTGGGTTCGTCTTTTGAGCCTTGCCTAAAAAAGGCACTATGGGGGTGGCAAGAGCCTTAGCCAATATCCGGAAGCCCAGTGGTGACAGGTGCAAGCCGTCCCTTGCGAAGCAGCGTGGCTTGTCCAGCATGTCATCCCAAGCAGACAGACATTGGATCCCCATAGAATGACACTAGTAATTGAGCCAATTATTAAAGCTGATCATCTTGTCTTTGTATTGTGGCATCAGTCTTGGTGAGGGCAGGATGCTGCTCAGGGTCAGGGTCATACCAGCCTGGGCTACATAATCAGAGAGCTCCTCTGTGTCTCTTTTCATGTAGTCCAAGGAGGTACGTCTCAGGTAATTCACGCCGGCATGGACAATGACGGAGTCATATTTGTACGTGCTTTTGAGTGACCTGAGTGCGTGTGTTATATGACGGATCCTAGCCCCCAATAAGCAGCTTACCATTACCCTCTCCTTGCTTAGCCTGGTAAGTGGGACGTCAGTGTGTCTGACTATAGAGTCACCTATCACTAGTGTATCAGGCATAGTGTTTGGCCTTAAGGGCTGTGATTTGTTGACACACCGATTTATTGAAGTATGTGTTGCATGTGTAATGTCTTGAGGTGGTGGAATTTTGGGTGTCTGCTTTGGGAGCCTCTGTTGTTTTGGTAAGTTTTTTAATAGAGCCTCCGAGTATGTTTTTGTGTTATTATGTGCTTGATTTGCAGTTGGGGTAGGTCTATGTGTGACTGGGTTTGTTGTGTGTGTGGTTACCTTCTCCTCCTGTCTGGTCTTGCCAGTCCTGAGTTGAGAGAGTTCAGCCTCCAGTTTGGCTATATAGTTGCATCTCTCACATGTATTTGTGTTTGTTGGGAGGAGGAGAGGGTTGTCTGTGTACATGAGACAATTATAGCATTGTCTCAAAATTCCCAGATTAACCAGCTGAGCAGGAGAAGATGCTAGCAATCTACCACTCAACATGCCAGAATATTATAAGAAAGTGCTGTGCCTTTAAGGGAAGTGGTTTGGGTGGTAGGTGGATGTAGTGCTACTTGAATTTGAGAGTGCTTGCTTAGAAGAGAAGCTTTGAGAACAAGTGCTATGCTTATAATATAACGAGTAGACTGGTTATTCTAAGAGTAGAGCTTTCTAAGGGAAAATTTGAAGAGCAGACTTGGCGGAGCCAGGAAAAGTTTAACCCTGTTTAACCGGCGCTGCACTATGCGCACAATCGCACAAAGCCGCGCTAATGCGGATTTTAAACAGGGAACTTTTCTCAGTTCTCTGCAGCTAGGACCACTCTGCAGGACCACGTGGAGCTGTCTCTGAGTAGTATAGCCAGAAAAAAACGCTCTGGCAGATTTTAAACAGGGAACTTCAAAAGAGCTAGAAATGGTCCAAAACAACCAATTACTACAGCTCTTGTGCTGAGGTCACTCCTTCAGGGACAGATAGGCTGCTCAAGGCTCCCCACTCCCACTGGTGAGCAAAGAAACTTCCTTCTTATCCAAGTAAGGTAATGGACAACACAGGAACTACACCACAGCTCAGAATACAGCAAAGCCTGTAAACTGGTCTAAACTAGTCGAGGAGAGGCGGGAAAACAAGGATTATTTTTTTGTTTTTTTGTTTTTAGATGGAAAACACCCAGAAATACAGAAGGCAGCAATAAATCAGTTACACAGGCTAGCATACTTTAGTGGACAGTCTCAATAGTTAAATTAAACAAACAAACAACAGATTTTCGATTAATTTTCGACCAGGTACACTTTTAAGTGCAGATACTATAAAATGCAGCAAACAGTTACAAAAACAGTGTAAGCTTGTTTAAAATAAGCAAGAGAAGGTATTCCAAGTAAAAAACAGAAAAAAATACTTAAATCTGGAAAGTAGTCGCTTTTCTCAGTTCTCTGTAGCTAGGACCACTCTGCAGGACCACATGGAGCTGTCTCTGAGTAGTATAGCCACACTCTTCCCACCACAAGAGTCTAGACCACAAACCCTTCTAATGTGAAACAACTGATTTTGGTGCACAAGTGCTTAAGCCAGAACTAAGACACTTCAGAATAACAGACACAAAAGGCCTTCAACCAGCAATTTCCATCTAGAAGGGTGTAGGCTATCCTCTCCTGCCACAAGAGTTTAGAGCACAAATCCTTCTAATGTATAGCAACTGGTTTGGAACCCAAGTGCTTACACCAGAATAAAGACACTTATAATAACAGTCACAATAAGCCTTCACCAGCATTTTCCAGCATAGAATGGTGTAGGCCACACTCTCCTGCCACAAGAGTCCAGACTACAACCCTCCCAATGTAAAGTAATTGGTTTGTAGCCCAAGTGCTTAAACCAGAACAACGACACTTTCAGAATAATAGACACATTGAACCTTCAAATAGCAATTCCTAGCTTAGAAGGGTGTAGGCTATACTCTCCTGCCACAAGAGTCTGAACTACAAATCTTCCTAATGTAAAATAACTGGTTTGGAACCCAAGTGCTTAAACCAGAACAAAGACACTTAGAACAACAGTCCCAGTAGGCCGTCACCCAGAATTCCCAGCTCAAAAGGGCAGAGACTACCCTCTCCATATACAAGAGTATAGAACACAAACTGAATGTAAAATAACTGACCTGAAGCCCAAGTCCTTTAGCCAAAACTAAGACTCTTAGAGTAACAATTACAATTTAATCAGGCTACTAATGAGTGGTAATAAATGCAGCCGAATAAATCCAATTAAGCACTTTAAGAACAAGCAGTAAAAGCAAGATAAAGTAATAATATAGGGAGAGAGACAAAAACGGTAAAAGCAGCTGAAAGAAATTTTTTTTAAGTAGGAAAGAAGGAAACAGAAGATCATTCAAGGTTAAGAAACTAAGGGGGTTAGGCCTTCTCAAATAATCTCACTGTACACAATAGAAGGAGCTGATGCAAAGGGACTTGGAGGAGTGTCCAATATCAAATATATAGTAGAGGTGGGCATTTCAAAAGCCACCAAGATTTAAGAACACAACAACAACTGGGCAAGTGGGTGGGACAAAAATGGACACTGAATCAGAGCAGAAATAAAGGCAAGTAGCACTGAACCTATCTGCCAGGATGTTGGCAATATCAGTTGGGTCTGTATATTTAGTGCCATTGTGCTGTAACTCAGAGCAGATCTGAGTGTTGCCATTTATATTCTTGACATAGCTATAGAATGCTTTGGGGTTGTCTTTAGAATTAGTGGCGATTTTGTTTTCATAACTAGCTTTGGAGGATTTTATCAGGGATTGCAGCTTCGTACTGAGGCTGACCAGGGAGCTCCTCCACTCGTGGGATTTTGCTCTCTTTTGCAAGAGTTTCTTCCTTCTGTTGTACAGTTTGTTTATGGCAGGGGACCACCAGATTGGCTTCCTTTTTTTGGAGGATAGCGTCTTGGTTCTGTTTGGGATAGCACAATCTATGCACTCATGTAAGTGCTTATAAATTGCAATTGTGTAGGATTCAGTCGTCGTAACTGTATTGTCCATCTGCATGGGTGTCATGAAGTTCACCACTTAAGAAGCATGAAGTTGGCTTTGGAGAAATTTTTTATTATGGTTTCCTTAATGGGGGGTGGAGGCAGGATGTGGATATCTAGGGTAATTAGATTATGGTCGGATCGGACCAATGAGGCATTGACTTCAGGTGTGGAACTCATATTGGTAATGACTAGATCTAGGATATTGTTGCCCCTGGTGGGGGTGTGAATAAGTTGATCCAGGGCATTGGAGTTTATGAATTCCACAAAGTGTTGAGCGAAGGAGTTGGTACATGAGTAGTTTTCCCAGTTAATGGTGCGGTAGTTGAAATCACCCATTATTAGGGTGTTTGGTTGAACCCTAATATTTTCCAGTACATCAGGAAAAGAGGAGTGGGAATCCTGGGGCATGGTGGGTGATCTGTAGCAAGCTACAATTTGGATTGCAGTTTTGCCCAGAGTGAGTTGCACTTGGATAACCTCGGCTGCATTATGCTGAGCAACTAGCCTGGAGGTGTGGATATCCTTAATGAATATGGATACACCTCCGCCTTTGGTGTTCTGGTCCAGGTTACATGGCTGAAAAGTGTGGTATGAGTTATAGCCTGGTAGTGCAGGGGTGCTCTCTGGAGCCTTGAACCAGGTCTCAGTCACTGCACAGATATCGATGTTCTCCATTTTAAGGAGTGCCTCGAGTGATTGCATTTTGAGATTTAGACTTCTGGCATTGAGTAGCATCACCCTCAGTTTTTGCTTGCCTGTTCCTGTTATGGTGGTGAATTTGTTACTTGAACCTTGCCTAAAAAAAGCATTATAGGGGCGGCAAGAACCTTAGCCAGTATCCGGAATCCCAGGGCTGACAGGTGCAGTCCATCTCTGGCAAAGCATCATGGTCTGTCGACCATGTCATCCCAGGCAGACAGATACTGGATCCCTTTAGAATGGCACCAGAAGCTTAGCCAATTGTTGAAGTCAATCATTTTGTCCTTGTACTGCAGCATCTTTCTGGGTGATGGCAGAATGCTACTTAGGGCTAGGGTCATACCTGCCTGGGCTACGAGATTGGAGAGCTCTTCCATGTCTCTTTTCATGTAGTCCAGGGAGGTACATCTCAGGACGTTCACACCAGCATGGACAATGACAGAGTCATATTTGTACTTGTTGTGGAGTGACCTGAGTGCGTGGGTTATGTGGCAGATCCTGGCACCCGACAGGCAGCTGACAGTAACCTTCTCCTTGTTTAGCCTGGTGAGTGTGACATCAGTGTGCCTGACTATAGAGTCGTCTATGATTAGTGTGTTGGGTACATTGTTTTTCTTTACTGGCTGTGGTTGAGTGGCACACTGAGTCTGCGGGCTGTGTCATTTGGGTTGTGTTGGGGGCTGGAGGTTGCTTGCATTTCTGCTTTGGAGGTCTGTGTTGCTTGAGCAGATTATTATTGAGAGCCTCCGGGAATGTTTTTATATTTCTATGTGTGGATTTTGGTGGTGTAGATTTAGTGAGACTATGTGATGAGTGTGGTGTGGTGTGGTGCAAGTGTTTACCTTCTCCTCTTGACTGTCAAGTTCAGTCTTGATTGAAGAGAGCTTTACCTCCAGTTTGGCTAGATAAGTGCATCTCTCACAGGTTGTAGTGTTGGGTGGTAGGAGGAGAGGGTTGTCTGTATACATGAGGCAATTTCTACATTGCCCCAAGATGCCCAGATTCATCAGACAGACAGGAGAGAACACTGGGAGCTGACCCTTGGACATGCCTGAATAAAAAAAACTATTTTCCTCTAGATAAGTGAGGAAAGTGAGTACAAGAGCTGTTTTTCTCTAAGCAAGTGAGGAAAGTAAGTACCAAAACTGTTTTCATCTAGGTAATGAGGAAGATTGAGTGCTGTAGTAATTAGTAGGTTATTTAGTGCTTACAAGTTCTGAACAAGTGCTGATCACGCATAAGCAAATTCAAGTGTTAAAAGTAATAATCTGTATCTTAAAATCCGTAACTTAAAAGGAAAGGCTCAGATTTGTGCTGAACTGGTAATTAATGATACCACATATACTGAGCCAGTGGACATAGCTAAACTGTTGGTGAACAGGTTCTGTGAAAACTTCACTGCCCTGTCCTCACCACACGTACACCATGACACCTATACCACCTGTCTCCTACCTTGTATCTCTAAAGAGCAGGTCATAAATGCCCTCTCTAAGGCAACAAACACAGTATCTATGGGACCTGATAACATCCCAGGCTGTGTCCTACATAGGCTCCAACATGAATTAGCAACACCATTGGGTACTCTTTTCAATCATAGTCTAAATACCTGCGTCTTACCAGCTGAATGGAAAACAGCCACCGTTATTCCCTTGCACAAAGGTGGTACTTCCACTGACCCCAGGAACTACAGACTTATTAGCCTGACTAGCCTTATCTGCAGGGCCACGGAGTGAATCATCATGGATGTTATCAACAAAGATATAGGTAATCTCCAAATACTTGACCCTACTCAATTTGGGTTTGCCAAAAGGAGATCATGACTGTTAAACCTGGTGGACTTCTTCAAGATAGTCACCAAGGTCTTGGACAAAGGGATATCTGTGCATACAGCCTACCTGGAGTTATCCAAGGCATTTGACACTATTCCCCCACTCAGGCATCATTGACAAATTCACCCAACTAGGCATCAAGCCTTATATCATTAGATGGGTCACTAACTGGCTCACTGATAGAACTCATATAATTAAAATAGGGGAATCCACCTCCAACAGCAGACCCCTAATCACTTGTGTTCCACAGGGATCAGTCTTGGGACCTCTACTGTTTGGAATCTATTTCTCTGAAGTACAAGCAAAAACTAAAGGTCTGTGGCTGACAAAGTTTGTTAATGACTGCAAACTGGGAGCAGTCATAGACTGTCCAAATGATGTCAACATCCTACAAGAGGGTCTTACACAAACAAATGATTGGTGCCAAAGTCATGGCCTTAAACTCAATGCAAAAAAAATGTATTATCATTCCTTTCAGTAAAAGCGATGTTCCTACTAACTAACACATCAATAGCAACACCTTAAGTACACACTCAATAGTGAAGAGACCTGGGCACACAGGTTAACAGCAACCCTACCATTGACCACCATGTCTCCACAGTGGTAAGAAGGGCATTATATACTGCTCATCTCATAAATAAGGGCATTGCCACCAGTTTTAATGATGTCTATGTTAATAGATGAAAGCCGTCAACAAACATTGAATGCTTTTTATTTGATTGTATAAGTGTTTTATTTTGTGATTAAACTGAGAATTCTACTTTATTCGAGTGGTGGGATTGCTGTTATATCCACCAAAGTGAACACAGATTCCTTAAAGTGTTGGGAGACTGCGTTTGCTGGTCATTTTTGTTTATTCATTTATTTTTTTTTTGTTTCCATTTCCAAATTCACATTCATTTTTTGTGTATCCAGAAAAAAAGAAGTTATAATCTCCCTGCACTCTTCCCTCATCAGGCCAAAAATTGAATACAACACCCCTTTTGATATGTACCTTTCCAAGCACCTGTAGCAATGGGAGAAACCACAAGTGTTCCTCACAAGGAAAGTTCAAGGTGTTCAACATCTGTCCTATGAAGTCTGAAATCACTGTCAATTTATTCTGTTTCATAAAGACTACTCAAAGGTGATCTCTGCCTTGCATACGGCAATCTCTGACCCTGCTTTATTGGAAATGCTGCATATCTGTAAGTGAAATTGTACAAGGGTTACTCACTCTAAAGACCTTAACCTGGTATGTGACATTAATAAAGCCTGCTGGAGGGACAGATTTGTGTCCCAGAGGTTACCACACCTTTGGAACAAACTCCCACTTCATGTCAAACAGAGCACCCTCTTTGAGCCTCTTCAAATGTAATCTGGATGATTGGATGGGTGACCATAAATTCACCCCTGGGGTTCCACCTGTGTCCCTCTTGGACAGGGGCAGTAGGTGCTGATCATGGAAATAAGGGTAAGAACTTGGTTAGGCTTGTAAGGGCCCTAGGGCCATTAGCCTAGTAACTTCCTATGATCCTGTGAACTCTACACTAACTAGCACAGAAAATGGTGACATGTAAGTAGAAGTCATTTCAACGAAGTAAGTATCATGGATATGTTCAGATACAAATTGCATTTTATTTTATTTATTTATTTAGTGGGAAAGTCTGACTGGAACAGAGCCCATTTTCAGCGGAGGCCCAGGAAGAAATGCTCCAGATGCATGTCTTTGGAATATGGGTGGAAACCAGAGCACCTGGAGGAAACTCACGCAAAGAGAGGGTGGACATGGAGAATCCACACAGAAGGCACCCCAGCAAAGAATCGGACTGGAGAACTTCTTGTTATGAAGTGTCACTGCTAACCGCTGCACTTCTGAGCTGCCCTGGTATGCAGAAATAGCAAATGATCAAATTATGATATGGAAATTAGGTGTTCAACGCAAATAAAAGACAGTGATCATGCAAATGACACTATTAGACATGCCAAACTGATTCAGGACATATAAAACATGTGTATTGTACCACAGCATTCACTTATTCTGCATGCCAGAAATTACCAGTGCAGAGGATGTAACAATTTTTTCAAAAGCAGCATTTGTAGCAGTAAAGAACATGTTAGTGTCCATCCCCTAAGCCAATGTCAATGATGTGGTACTCTGTGGCCCCCATATCACTGCTGATGGTACTTCCTACATTTAACCTGCCACTGCTAGACATACAACTTACCACCACTTAACTGACAAGTACATCATGGATCTCTTCCTTATGGAGATGGAGACCATAAAGGAACCAATTGAACTATCTCTCCCACATGCAGAATCAAGGAGAATGCATGTACTGCCATCACAGGTGACACTAAGGTATGGGTAGTTTTTAACCACCCTAGCTACAGAAGACTTTCAAAGACATACATGGGATGTTCTAGAAATTTCATAGGCTTTGATTCCCCCACACAGCATCTTTTGTTGTTGTGTGCTAACTTTACACATAATTCTACCCCTGCCCCTAATCCTAACTCAGTACATACAGTAGGGTACTAAACACCCTTTCCCCTAACAGTAACACTAAGCCGACAGAATTTTTCTTACTAATTACAAAAGGAGACTGTTCACTTTTCCCTTTCTGGTTGATGTAGTTGTGTTTTGACCATAGGCAATTATGATGGTGCAATTAAATTAAATTTGTGTCAATCAAGTGCGTGTGCGTGTATACATGTGTGTGTCTGTGTTTGTGCATGTATATGTGTTTTTTGACTATAAGTCATCCTTATGTACAAGTCTAGGTCATTGTTTCAGACAAAAACCCATTCAAATAAATTGACCTATATATAAGAGCATGTGATGACAAATGAGCACAGTGTTTGTGTGATACTTTGAGTTTTACATCTTGTAAAATTGTAACAAACAACTTATCGTAAGCCAAAACATGGATTATGTCTTCATTTCATTCATGAAATATCATAAGTTGTAGCTTCTTTGGCACACAGAATGCACCGCTAGTCTATGCCCCTTCACACAGTGTATATCTCCTTTGGCTATGACAGTTACATACAAACATTGCCTGCACATAAAAGCTGTGGTGATCAGTTCTGAGCACTGACTCCGTGGGAAAGCTATATCATTTAGTTATTTATTTATGCTGGTACTTCATGATATAACTAGTGTATTCATTTATGCTGACAGTACAGTAAAACAAAGCTCTAATTTAAAAAATGCTATGTCATACATTAAACTTGAAAGATGCTGTGCTTTTCATCTTACAGCATTTTTTTATCTTTGTCATTTGATTTTATATATTTTTTAGATGCAAAAACTGAAATAGATTCTTAATAATTTAATGAATTACTCAATTCAAACCCTTTAAAGACAGACTCATCATTGAAATGTCCACAAATCTGTAAAAATCAGCTTCATAAATATCTTTGTTGAAAGTCATTGAAATCAGCACTATTTTCTTTACCTTATTCGTCAATCCACCGTGTGTATACGGCATCATCTTCTAATGCATTCCCTACATTATTTATATTGCACTTATACAACTTGGTTGTGTTTTAATCGTTTTTACAAGGAATGGCACTCTTCTTTTATTCATTTGTAACTAATTTGATATCTGTTTTCATGAGGCTGTTACCTTATATTAAACATTCTCTTTCAAAAGACAGCCCTTCAAAGTACCTGTTTTGTACATGTTCTTTACATTAGTTATGGTGACCAAATGTCTAATTGTTGAAAATGTAATGTTAGACCGCCAAATTAGGGCTAACATTGGTTGCAACAGTTAGTAATATGACATCTAAACATGTCCACCCCACAAAAAAAAAAAAAAAGCTTTTTCTGTGGCATCATGCCTGGTCAGGTGTTTCAGACAACCAGGAACTTGTTCCTTCTTTCTCCATCTATGGTTTTGATGTGCTGAGTAATCACTTCTGAGATATGTTTTGCTTTTTCAACAATGACTTTCTCTTACAAATAACAGTGAGAAACAACATTTCGTTGGCTAAACATGCAGAGATCTATAGCATGTGACCTTTTTAAGTCTTGGAACATTATCCAAAACTGTTTAGTCACTCTTGCAGCTACTGTCTAGTTGTATGGCATATGATTTGTCATAGGTCTTTCTTTCTATATTGTTAGTGTTGCTTAGTCTATAATTATATTATGCTGCTAATAATAAACTGATGGAAAGTCACAATGTCCAAATCCTTTGACAGTTTCTGTGCAATTGATTCCTCTATTGCAGGCACGGTTCTTTTTGATACATGTGTTCATAGGTTGTTACTAGGCTACCAACCCAAAAGCGATTTTAAGCCAACCAAGTTTACCAAAAACTTAGCATAATATTGCTGATGTGTCAATACCCAAAGAAATGTTATGGTTATAATATAGGTTTGACACATCAAGGGTTCACAGGCTGCCCCTGTAAAAATGTAAAACATGAAAGTGGATCACCAACCTGCATATGCTTGTAAGGAAATCATGACTTCTACTTTATACTTTTTTTCCTGTGGTCATCTGTATCGCTGTCCTTCACTTTGTCCTTTGTATCACATATGGCTATTCTGACAGCACTCAATAACCTCTGTAGGTCATTCACAAACTCTTGAAGTGATACCATTTGTATGCTACATGCATTATTAGCTTTAGACACACTGTATGAATCTGCTTTTTTATTGCAGTCAAAAACAACATTTTCACATAAAAGAAACCTTCTTACATCTGCACAGTTACTACTGGTTTCAGCACTCTCAGTAATTCTTACTTCAAATTAACATTATTACATGCCTACTTCTGCTTCTCCATCATGGAGCTCATTTTATATCTTGCATCATATTTACAGAGTAAACTCCTGTTACACTGTTGAATGCTTAAACCTGGTAACTTGTGACCCAAGCCTTATTTTTGCAATCAGAACAGACTACTGTTTAGAAGAAAAACATATGCCTTTTTTTTAAACTGTAACTTCTGTTCACATTTTATCCTCTAAGAATGATTTTCTTACTCTGGCCAAGGCAGTAAAAAAATCTATCTATGTTGTCCAAATTATAAGTAAGGACATGGCACCCAGGTCCATGGAAGAACCTTTTGTTATATCCACAAAACAAACAGCATCAGAACTAGTAGAGCTGAAGACCTAAATGTTGCTTGTAACATAAATAGTTCATGATGAATAGGCAGACATGTATCTCAGAGAATTTGCTTTCTCTGGAACAGACTCCCCATTCACGTGAAACAAAGCTCATTCTTAACATTATTTAAGCATAACTTGGACCATTAGACAAGAAGTTGAAAATTCACCACTGGTCTGCCCATCTCTGATGGACAGAGGCAATCAGTAAATCATGCCATAACCAGCAATCACCCTCTGTATAAATGTCTAAAACATATAACTTGTTGGATGCATTGGGCTGCACAATTTGGCTTATAAAGGCCCTAGTGATCATTGGCCTATATATACCTATGAATCTAGAGTGGCAATTTATTCAACCCTTATCAGACCTATCATCGAGTACAATTTATCTATTATTTAATTACTGACATTCATTTACCAGGAAAGGTCATATGGACACAGGTGCCTTTTTTCAGCAGAGAGAGAAAAGCCCACTTTGGCATGTACCTGACCAGACATATGCAGCAGCTGGATTGCCCACAAAACATCCTTACCAGGAGAATCCAGGGTAAAAACACATTGTCTCACACAGAACTTCTTAAACCCTTATCTCTATACTTGGCCTCCTGCAGGTTACAGAGAGGTGAGCTATGTCGGGCATAGAAGACTTCTTAAGATACAGATCTGATATACCTTTTGCACATCTGCAAAATTAACATAATCAGAACCACTAGAGCCAAATATTTAAATTTTGCTTGTGAAATAAATAAGACATATTGACAAGACAGATATCTATCTCAGAAGACCCAGATGCTCTGGAACAGGCTCCTGATCTATGTGAAGCACAGCCCATCCCTAACCCTATTTAAACATGACCTTGAACAATAGATGGGAGATTGGAAATTCACCCATGGTCAGGCCTCCAGAAATGAAAGTAGAAATTAACAGTATTTTTCCACATTGTAATGCAACTACAAGTATATATATATATATATATATATATATATATATATATATATATATATATATACATATATATAGATAGATAGATAAAAACAAGGAAAGGGTTATATACCTACTTTTTTATAAATTTTCTTAAGTTGGTGATACATTATATTCATTCATTCATTTATTTACTTTCCCATTAGCAGTACCGACTTTATAGAAATTGTCATAATGTAGGAAATCAGAGAATCAATGTGAAATGAAGTTAGTTACCCTTCTCCCTCTCTCTCAACTAATAACAGGATAGGGTAGTGAGTCCCTATTTTGGTGCTGTGTGAGATAATAATTATTTGTTTTAATTCACAGTTATGGGGCTGGGTGGTGTAGATGCAAATTAAGAAAGTATACTGAAATATAGTAAGATAGTTATTAACGGTGATCAGGTATTGAGCATGTCACAGTGTGTCAGCATCATATTTATTGTTCTGTTATCATTGTCTGGCACACACACACCATACTTATCTGAAATTAACACCACTATTGTATGACTATTAACAACATTGCACTAGCAATATATTCAATGGCAGCAGAAAGCTTAAATCCATTACTAAAGCCAGTCTTTCTTTAACTTTCATTGCAGCTTGCATGGGATCACAAAAGAAGCAAAATTGTATTTAAATATTAAGAACATGCACACTTATCTTAGTTAGCATTCTTTTCTTGCTGTTACTTTTATTTCTATTACCAAGACACTAGATTCTTTATTTCCATTCTGCTGCTGCCACTGTCTGACACATACTCTCCCCACATCTGCTATTAGTACCAACGCTGTATGACTATTAATAACATTACTGCAATCATTATTGTGACTAGGGACTGGGAGTGTTTCAATGAGGACAGCAGGCTGAAATGCATTGTTCATATCTTTATTTTTTTTTCACTTTCTGCATGGCATGGTGGGAATCTCAGAAACAGCAACAGTACATCTAAATATTGAGAGCAGTTATTCTTCTCTTCAGAGATATTTTCCCTTGAAATTATTTATTTCTACTAGCAGGACAATAGATTTTTTTAATTCAGACAATGACAGCAGCAAAGAGTTCAGTTGTTATTGCTGTCTGATACTATTCCTGTCCTAGATTGCTACTTAATAACCATAGTAAATGGTTATAAAGAGCACCTATGTAATCTTCATTGCAACACGAAATAGGGACTATGTCAATGACTGCAGCAGGTTGAAATACATTAGTGGGACCATTATTTCCCTAATTTTCTTTGTGGTCATGAAGGGGATTCCAAAGGCAGTAACAATATCAATATTTTTAATTTTAAATGGTGTGATCATTAACTCCACACACATTTTGTGATTTCTACTGGTAGAACATCAAAATTCTGAATGAACTAATACATGAGAATATACAGTATGTGCATATGTATCTATTCACATTATACATCCATATCTATGTGTGTGTGTTTGTGTGTGTATATGTATGTATATATATATATATATATATATATATATATATATATATATATATATATATATATATATACACACACACACATACACACACACACACACACACACACACACACACACACACACAGCTAAGGATTACCAACAATTGCTCAAATGTTCCAGTTATCAAATGGAAAAAACCCGGTACAGGTGATCAAATCTTGGCTGATTGAATGTACAAGTCCTTTTATGTACAAGACTGCAGTGCAGTGAAAACAGGGGGATTTGCCCTTTCCACATTGAAGTGTGATCTTGGAGTTGATATGTATAAGTAGTAAGGGGTGTTCTTTTTTTTTATTTGATTTTCAATATAGTGAATTTTCAATATATGGCTATCTATCTACAGCTTTATATCTATACCTATATCTATCTATCTAGCTATCTATATATACATATACATATACATATACATATATATATATATATATATATATATATATATAGAGAGAGAGAGAGAGATACAGAGATAGAGAGAAATTAGATATAGATATATATAAATGTACACATGTATCTCTCTCTGTCTATATCTATCTATATTAGACATATATAGACTTGAGCATAGAATATGTTGTCTAAAACTATTCTGGGAAAAACATTTTATAAGTGTATGGTCAAAAGGTAGAGAAATTTCAGACAGCAAGCTGCATAGGGAAGCCACCTGCACTGTCCATAGAGGGGACTTCATACCTGTCCTCCACTACTTTATAAATACAAGCTTTCTTCTTGTACTAATTACCAGTTTCAAACTAAAACACCTGCGGCTTACCACCATAATATTGAATGAATCAAAAATGTATTGACAGAGTCAACAGTTCTTGATTCAACAAAAGCTATCTATGTCCAAATGTACAGTAATAGAGACAGATGGATAGATAGTCAGAAGATGGATAGACAGACAGATAGATAGGTTGATAGATTCATAGCTGACAGACAAATAGATGAATAGAAGGGTAGATGACTGGAGGGATAGACAGACTGAGAGATAGATATACGGAGAGATAGATAGATAGATAGATAGATAGATAGATAGATAGATAGATAGATAGATAGACAGACAGACAGGTGGATAGATGCCGATAGGTATAGGTATCTCATTGACTCAGCTAAAATGTTGCCTTCCTCTACACTTGTTTACGAACTACAAATAGTCTTTACTCCTCTATTTTAACATAAAATCTTATTGTGCTTTGCCGTACTATACCTGTCATTTTAAGCAATATCACAGTGTAAGACCACTTGTTCTTCAAACCAGAAAAGACCCCCCAATCAGAAAGAGAAGATTAAAGTATAGATATTGAAACAAATGTTTTAAGTAAACAACATCTAATATGTGTAAATACTCATTTAATTTGTAGTTTGTATACTACTGGAGGACGCCAACCCCCAAAAGGTGTCTTGTCCCATTAACCTTCCTTCACTAAAATAAAAATCCCTGTCAATGACTCAGTACTGAAAGCTGTGCTAGAATCTGTAATTACATAGTTTAATAAACATTTTAATTCCCCCACATTAAGTGCCACCTGAAGTACAAAAAAGCAGTATGATCCTTCCTAGATATTAGTAACAAGTAAGGCATCACTGCTCTAATTTAATAATGCATTGCAATAATCTCAGGTTGTACAAGTAACACTAATTTCTCTGTAAAGGCCCTGAAAGTGCTAAACTCTGATTTTTGCATACAGAAATTATCTCTTAGATGAAACTCAGAATTTGTCTCTTTCTTACCTTGCCAAAATTCTGCTGCATTGATCATTTTTTCTAACGCCTAAACAGCCTGTGTGTCAGGCCCCACCTCCACTGCCCTATTCCCATTTCCCATCCATCCCCACTTCATCTATATTTATACATATTTAGCTCCTCCCACATTCACTACACCCAATGCACTTCAACTTACAACCATCAGTTAATCAGTGCACAAAATGTCACCTCATTAAACATCTTCCAAACAAAATCAGTCCCTTTGTACCAACTCCACACATATCATCCCTCCTAAATGTCAACACAAATTACTACAAAATTTTAACCCATCACACACTACTACTATCACCAAACATAAACGTTCTGTACTCCAATAATAAGCTCTTCAAGCTTACCATTGTATACCTCTTCCTTCTACACAATCTCCCTCACTAATAAAAACATTACATCCCTTTATCTATACTACCCTCTTTTTACAACTACAACCAGTGATATACATGCAACAACAATGACTATTCTAATCTCACTTGCACACATCACAAGCATTTATACACACACCTATCCACACAAAAGCACACCAAATGCTTGCAACTCCCACACATTCTTAAACAAATCTCATTTTTCCCTCATATCACCTGAACTATACTCACACTCACTACTGCACTTGTATACACACAGATACATAAAAAAATTAGAATAGACCACACTCGATACTAATTAACACAAGCAAATCCAAATAAGACCACTCATCGCATAATACCACCATCAAACTTAATCCAACCTCTATCCAACAACCCATACCAAATACCTTTTCCCAAGCAACAATGTATCACTAAAGGCTCTGACATTTTAGTACTCAAAATAAACTTCCAAAGGATAAGCAATAACACTCTAAACCTTCATGCATGTCTAGAACACTACAGCCCTGACTTAACAATAGTAACCAAAACCTAGCTGAAACCAGAAATCAGTGAGGATGAAATATCCCCCCCTATGAATATAATATAATCAGATGTGACAGACAGGACCAATATGGGGTGGTAAAACAACAGTTATATTCCAAAGCTACCTAGAAATTACTAAAAAGCATCACAAACTTCCACACTTCCAAAATGCTGAATTCTTAGCCACTTCATTAAAAATCAACCAAAACAAATCCATTTGTATTATAGGACTCCACAATCCCCTAGATAATAATGCAGCCATACTCAAAGATAACCTATATTATATAAATAGCAAAATTGGCTAGAAAACCATAATAATGGGAGATAGAAACATTGACTGGAGAAAAAATTAATGGTCCTCATCTAGCATAAAATGATTTGGTGCCTCACAGCTGATAAGCACCACCACCCAAGTACACAACAAAAAAAGGGAGCTAAATAACCCTCAACTGGAATTTCATAAATAAGCCAGATGCCATAACTTTCCAGCAGTGCCCTGACAAACACTGTTAGTGAACACTTCGGTATAATATGACAGAGACAGGTATTCCTAGACAAGTAGTCTACAAAAACGTTTGCAACAAAAAAATTAAACATATAAAAATTTAACTCAATCGTATCTCAGTACAACTGGAACCTTCTTAAAACTCTACCCTTAGATGACACAGTCACCCACTTTAACCTTTTATTTCTAAAAGCACTAAATGAACTCCCTCTCCTCAGGACTAAGTAAGTCAGGTCAAACACAGCCCTGTGGTTAACATGCATATCCAAAGATATAATGATTAAAGAAAGAATGAAACAAAAAAAAAATTGAAGAGCGCTACAAGAATATAGAACTCTACAAAACCTATATAAGCAGCAAATATCCAACAACAAAAAATCTTAATTCTCAGACCTCCAAAATTTTAATCAAAACAAATCCACTCTCTTTTGGTCATCCATTATAAACTATTATATCCAGAGTAAACCTCCACGCCCTTTTCAATAATCAATAAGGACTTAGACTGTATTCCACCACTTCATTAAGTCAACCACCAGACAAAACTCTAACGTAACAGCCACCATCCCAGAAACACATAATACTGCACAACAATTCATGCCCTTACTTGTTTCTAATGCAACAATAATAAAAAATAAATATTTTATACAGCTAAGCCAACAACCATGGCAGCTGAATTCCTACCAGCAGAATACCTAAAAATTGTATTTCCATCAGTAGCATTCCCTGCCTCCATCCTAATCAATAGATCTATAACATTCCTCATCTCCACCCAAATCAACAGCTCCATATATGAAAAGTATGCTGCTTGAATCTGGAAAAAATATTCATAATCCCCGTACATGAAGGTGGCAGCTTAACAGACCTGACTAATTACAAACCTATAGCAATCCTGTCACCCTTATCCAAAATTCTATAAAGATGCATACACTCCCAACTAATCAAATTCCTCAATGACCAGTAGCTTACTTGCTCCTACACAGCATGGATTCTGGCCAAACTACTGCACCACAACCACCCTCCTCAGCTTTACCAACACCATCAATCAACACAGAAGAAAAGGGGGGACCTAGTTTAATCTGGTTTTCTCAACCTATGACACTGTATTTCAGTAGAAACTATTATATGAACTGCCATCTCTTGGTCTAAACAAATCAGCTCCAACCTGGTTCCATAGTTATCTGTCAAATAGGCAACAAGGAGTTAAGTGGAAGCAAGTCTTCTCAACTCTCCTGCCAGTTACAGTCAGGGTTTCCCACAGTTCTTTACTTCGGCCTCTCCTCTAACATATTAATCAACAAACTCCATACTGCTTCCAGACAAGTAGCCATTATTCAACATGTAGATGATGCAATACTCATCTGTTCCCCATAATTGCTACATACGCTGCAAGGTATCACTCATAAGGCTTTCCTGTACACTGAATCCTGGCTCACCAATGCAAACCTACTCCTTAACCCCTAAAGAAAAAAGTAATTATCTTTACTCCCAAAAGTCTCTCTGAACAAAAAGACAAATTCCACATTCTGTCAATGTACAACACAATATGTACCACAAGTGATGCTATTCAAAGTCTTATTTGACAACAGACTTAAATATGACCAACATCTACTCCAGGCCATCAAAAAGACTTTCTGGAAACTAGGATCATTATACAAAGCAAATCATTTTTTCACAGAGTCTGCAAGAAAATCCATAGCCACTGCATACCTACTTCCATTCTTTCTATATGCATCCCTCATCTTTACAAATCTCAATATTACCCTAAAAACTAAAATTGATGCATGTTACAAAAATATTCAAATTTGCATTAAATGTTCCCATTAAAATCCACCTTTATATAGCCCTTAGAGATTAACACTGGCTAGAACTGTCCCACTACCTTACATACTTAAAACTCAAGATAGTCCACAACTTAATTAATTTCCATGAAAAAGTCCATCATTGAAAAATACACTACAACCATACTCTAGTTCTAGCCTACTAAAATCAATTAACAAATCCCTCATCTCCATGTCTAAAACAAGCAACTCAGTTGGGGATTCCCTATATTTCCACCATGTCACTAAAAGCTGGAACTCTGTCCTGCTGCAAAAAAAAACTAACAAGTCACATACTTTCAAGTTACTATAAAACAATATCTAAGCACAAATTTGGCTCAGCTACTGTTCATTTCCTGGCTTGAATTCATTTTCTTGGCCACACCCGCTACTTTTTCTTCAAATACTTCTTTTTTCCACTTCCCTCTTTTTCTCCATCTGGCCAGAAAGATACTCACTAAATCACAAGGAGTAACTTTGTTTACATAAATTATATAAATCGCAGGCTCTAAGTAACAAGACTCAGTCTCTTCTATACGGTAATTAGATCAATCACTATCTCACTGTCAGTTTCATCACTCTCTCTCTCCTCATCTGTCCAAAACTAATACTCCTTGTATCAATAAGTAGCCCCAACCATTCTCACTTTCCTAATTACTTCACTTCTCAATCTTAAAGGTAATGATACCTTTATAGTAGCTTAACTACTAACATATTACACTATATTTAATTATCTACCTTCCACCTTTCTTACATTCTAATATTTCCATAGTTAAGCTGCATCTTCTTTTCACTATTTCTCTCTTTGTTATGCACAAGCTTGTGTCTATTACTAATGAATGTTCAACACTATATACTTAAGCAAGTTATGTACATGCTCTGTTTCTAGATGATGTTTATTTAAGCTACTGTAAATCTTTTTCTGTCATGTATGTACACTTACTAGATTTTGTATTCCTCCTGGTATCATGTAACTGTATTTTATGTATATGTCAAAACTGGCATTAAATGTGGACCTTTTCTCACAGGCCTCAGATGAAAAAGGGTTTATACAAGTCGGACTTTCCCAGTAAACTAAGAAAAACAGATAGCTAGATAGATAGATATAGATAGATAGATAGATAGATAGATAGATAGATAGATAGATAGATAGATAGATAGACAGATTAGATAGATAGATAGATAGATAGATAGATAGATAGATAGATAGATAGATAGATAGATAGATAGATAGATAGATAAATAGATCCCTATTGAAATGTTGGCACTCAAAATGCTGAGTGCCAAAAACCCAAGAAAAAAAGACTGAAAATCTAGAGAAGAGCAAATCTTGAAAATTGCTCTTCTCTTTAACACTTCTTTTTGCAAGGGGAGCAGGAAATCCCCCTCCCCACAACACCCCCATACCCTATGAACTTGTATACAGAAAAAAGGGAATAGTAAAAGAAATGGCATTTCGGAGTTGTTATATGCAAGTCCAATCTTTTGGCCATTCAGTCTCTGCATTTTGAGACTTTCTCTAGGGAGTCCCAACATTTCAAATGGTTACCTAGATGTCTAGATAGAAAGACAGATGGATGGATAGATCGATCGATAATTGCTACAACCTGTAAAAGAAATGCATTCACCATTCAGTCCATCTCAAATGCCATATGCAGATTCATTACTCTCACCAAAGAAATAAACACCACTGCAAAACCATTGAAAATATCTGATTGTCTACTGTTGAAATAACGTACTGGCTTCTACTTGCATCTGAACTAGTTAAACTTACAAAGAATACATATTCCCTCCACTAACCAACAGATTATTCAGAGAAATAGCAATATACAACCTTAGACATCTTAACCACACATGTCCCTCCTGTAAGCTCCCCAAACTAGGCTTTGTTACACAGACCATGGTCCCAAATTATGTTGATCTGACTCTTCTTTTCATTGTGATTCTTTCAACGTGCCAGTTTTGATTTCCACTCTGTAAGTAATGCATGGGTATTATTGTGTTTTGTCAGTCACTCAGTATGCAATGTCATTTATCTGTTGCCTTTACAACCCTCAAGCCACATCTGATATTCACTTAGTATATAATGCAACTATATATATATATATATATATATATATATATATATATATATATATATATATATATACTACTGCGGTGGTGGTGCTGCAGTAGCATTGTCACCTCATAGTTAGACGTTGCACGTTCGATTCTCAGTTAAGAGCGTCTTCTGTGTAGCGACATGTGTGAATGGGCCTTCCTTCGTTGAAGGCTGTGCATTAGGCCTGGCAAGCCAGTATGTAAAAATCTACTGCCAATCATTAGCGGACCGGAGTTCTGCTGTGGCGACCCCTAACCGGGAAAAGCCGAAAGACACAAACAAATATATATATATATATATATATATATATATATATATATATATATATATATTGCATTTTTTTTCATTTACTTTGTATATAAGTCATGTGTCTATTGTGGTTACCACGGGATGAGACTGAAATAGGCCCAATGGGATTAGTGTGCTACCCAATTTAACAAATTTAAAATTAGATGAAATACGATAAAATAAAATAGATAATACTCAAGGGCATTAAGAAGGTTAGTGGTCTGCATTGTTGTGGCAGGACAGGTAGCTTACATCCTTCTAAGCTGGAAATTGCTGATTGAAGGCCCACTGTCTGCTATTCTAAAAGTGTGTTAGTTCTGGCTTAAGCACTCTGGCTTCAGGCCAGTTATTCTACATTAAGAGGGTTTGTGGTCTGCACTCTTATGGGAGAAGAGGCTGGATTCTGCCCTTCTGAGCTGGGAATTTCTGGTCACAGGCTTATTGTGACTGCTTATTTGAACTGTTTCATTCTGAAATTGGTGTGCCTTGTTGTTGTAGCATAGACCAGATTCAGGCCTGCTGAATCTAGCTTTGTTTGTATAACTTGAGCAGAGATCCAGGCCATCTTTTTATGGCGAAGGTTCCCCTGCACCCTAGTAAGCAGGGGTGTGCAGTTAGAACTTGTCTGATTGAAGACTGCTGGAACAGGGCTCAGTTTTGAGATTTTTTCTGGTTAAGTGGGTAACTTGTTTAAGTCAGTTTGTTTGTTTTCTATTGTTTTATATATCTATCTATCTATCTATATATATATATATATCTATCTATATATATATATATATATATATATATATATATATATATATATTTGCACTTTATTCATCTGCTTTTACTGTGTTTGTGTTTCTTCCTACTTTATTACTGGGGGCATTGACTACAACTCTGATCTGTGATATATAACAATAAGTATCCTTTTCTGTGCTTTTAAACTGTTTTTTGAGTGTATCTGCTTTATTTTCTGAAAAAAAAAGCAACCCCCCCCAAGAAAAATCACAAAAAAAAATATATATATACTTGCTTCCCGCCTTTCTAAACTAGTATAGTCCAGTTTTCAGGTTAGTGCTGAATTCAGGGCTGTGTTACAAATCTCTGTGTTTGCCCATACCTTACTTGGATAGAAGGAAGCTTCCCTGTTCACCTGTGAGAGAGGAGAGCTTTGAGCAGCCTATCTGTCCCTGGAGGAGTGGTTTCAGCCCAGAAATTAGTAGTTTATTGGCCATTTTGGGCTAGTTTCTATCTCTTTCTTTTCCTTGCTATAAATACTGTATTTGCCCAGTTTTGAATGCCAGGCAGCGATGGTTAGCTAGGGTAAAACTATTCCTGGCTCCACAAAGTCTCCTCTTCAATTTTTCCCTTGGAACTAGACAAACTTTCAACTTAAGCACTCAAGCCATTCATTTCTCAGCCAGGCACTTGCTCAAAACTTATAGCAAGCACTTATAAACCCTATCACTAGACCCTCCTGTACTGTACAGAAGGACAAGGCTCTCTATTCGACCTTACCAACCATCCAGTAAAACAGTTCACTGTACCTATCCAGGCATGCCCAAAGGGCAGTTTCAGGTGTACTCTCCAGTCCAACTGGTGAATCTGGGCATTTTGAGGCAATGTTATAACTGCCTCATTTACACAGACAACCCACTCCTCCAACCACCAAACACTAATACATGCAAGAGATGCAGTTATACAGCCAAACTAGAGACTAAGCTCTATCAACCGAAGACTGGATCAGACAGTCAAGAGGAGAAGGGAAATACTTGCATAACACCAAGACTCTTACATTGACCCATTAAACTAGCACCGGCAAAAAACACACATGAATACATGAAAACATACTCGGAGGCTCTAAATAAAAATCTGCAAAACCAACAGAGACCTCCAAAGCAAACATCCAAGCAACCTCCACCCCCCAACACAAACCATGAAATACATACTTCACAAAACTAGTGTGCCATGCAATCACAGCCCTTAAGGCAAAATAACATACCCAACATACTAGTAATAGGTGACTCTATAGTTAGGCACACTGACGTCCCACTCACTAGGCTGAATAAGGAGAAGGTTACTGTTAACTGCCTGTCAGGTGCCAGGACCTGCCACATAACACAAGCACTCAGGTCACTCCAGAACAAGTACAAATATGACTCTGTCATTGTCTATGTTGGTGTGAATGACCTGAACTGTACCTCCCTGGACTACATGAAGAGAGACATAGAAGAGCTCTCTGATCACATAGCCCAGGTCTTTATAACCCTGACATTGAGTAGCATCCTGCCCTCACCAAAAATGATACCACGGTATAAAGAAAAAATTCTCGATTTCAACAATTGGCTAAGTTTCTGGTGTCATTCAAAGGGGATCCAGTGTATGTACTGGGATGTACTGGGATGACATGCTCGACAAGCCACGCTGCTTCACTAGAGACGGCTTGCACCTGTCACCCTTAGACTTTCGAATACTGGCCAAGGCTCTTGCCACCCCCATAGTGCCTTTTTTAGGCAATGCTCAAAAGACAATCCCACCACCGTAAATAGCACAAGTAACAAAAAACTGAGGGTAATGCTACTCAATGCCAGAAGTCTAAACCTCAAAATGCACGCACTCGAGGCACTCCTTAGTATGGTGAAAATCAATATATGTGCAGTAACAGAAACCTGGTTTAAGGCTCCAGAGAGCACCCCATCACTACCAGGCTACAACTCATACCATACATTTCAGCCACAGAACCCAAACCGAAAAACAAAAGGCGGGGGAATATCCATATTCATCAAGGATATCCACACCTCCAGGTTAGTGGCACAGCACGATGCTTCAGAGATCATCCAAATGCAACTAACAATGGGCAAAACTGCAATTCAAATTGTAGCTTGCTACAGATCACCCATCATGTCCCAGGACCCCCATTCCATGTTTCTGGAAACACTGGGAAACATAAAAGTCCTACCAAACACCCTAATATTGGGTGATTTCAATTACCCAAACATTAACTGGGAGAACTACTCAAGTACTAACTCCCTTGCCCAACTTTTCCTAGAATTTATAAACTCAAACACCCTGGTTCAACTGGTCAACACTCCCACCAGAGGTGACAACATATTGGACCTGGTCATCACCAACATGGGCGACGGTGTTCCACACCAGAGTTCAACCCCTCGCTGCTTAGAGCTGACCATAAACAAATCACTTTGGATATCCATATTCCGCCCCCTTTTCAAAAGCAAACTTCACGTTACTTAAGACCAAGGTTGAAAGTTTCAAAGCCCCCATGCTGAAAGATAACACTATCCAAGCTGCAAAATCCTTTACAAATGCATTCTACAGGCAGCTATAAGAATGCATGGATCGTGCCATCCCAAGCAAAACCATGACTCATTCCTCCAAGAAAAGGAAACCAGTCTGGTGTATTCCTGCCATAAACAAGCTATACAATAGAAAGAGGAAATTAGTACAGAAAAGAGTAAAACCCCAGGAAGGGAAGCCATCCCTGATCAGTATCAGCAAGAAACTATGATCCCTCATAAAATCATCCAAGGCGAGCTTTGAAAGAAAAATTGCCAAGGACTCCAAAGATAACCACAAGGCATTCTTTAGCTATGTCAAGAATCTAAGTGGCAATGCTCAGATCTGCTTAGAGTTAGTGCAGAATGCACAAAATATACTGAACTGACCGATATCGCCAACATCCTGGCAGACAGGTTCAGTGCAAACTTCACCCCCCTCTCACCCCCAAAAGGGCCCATAACCATACCAGAAGAATGTAGAGTCCCTGAAATCACAGACACTCAGGTTAAAACAGCCCTCTCCAAAGCCAAACACACAGCATCAATGGGACTGGACGGTATCCCAGGGTGTGTCCTACATGAGCTCAAAGATGAGCTAACCCTTCACCTAAACACACTGTTCAAACTCAGCCTCTCCACAGGCTGCATACCCATAGAGTGGCGCACAGCAATGGTTATTCTGCTCCACAAAGGTGGAGCCACAACAGACCCCGGGAACTATTGCCCTATAGGCCTGACTAGCTTGGACTACAAGGCTATGGAGTGCATCATCATGGAACTCATTAACAGAGGCATTGGGAACCTCCAGACATTGGACCCTACCCAGTTTGGCTTTTTTAAGTGCATTTCATGCCTCCTAAACCTGGTGGACTTCTTTGAGACAGTTACCAAGGCTATAGACGAGGGAAAGGTTGTACACACAGCCTACCTAGACCTTGCTAAGGCCTTCAACACCATTCCCCATTCTGGTATTATAGACAAGCTCACCAGCCTGAACATAAACCCCTATGTTACAAGATGGGTTGCCAACTGGCTCATGGACATAACCTACATGGTGAGAGTTGCGGGAGCTAGGTCCGACTCTAAACCGGTTACAAGTGGCGTTCCCCAGGGCTCAGTCCTAGGACCCCTGCTGTTTGGCATATACTTCTCAGAGATACAGGCAAGCAAAGGAGGACTATGGCTGACCAAGTTTGCAGATGACTGCAAACTAGGGGCTATAATTGACTCTCCGGTTGACACAGACATCCTCCAAAAGGGTCTCACTGAGATGGATACCTGGTGTCAAAATCATGGCCTCTGGCTAAATGCCAAAAAGCGCATAGTCAACCCCTTTGGAAAAAACAAAGTACCCACAAACTACCACATAGGTGGTAGTCCCCTAAATACGGGAGAGGTAATAAGGGATCTGGGGACCCAAGTAGATAGTAATCTCACCTCTGATAATCACATTGCCAAGTGGTTAGAAAATCCTTCTATGTGGCCGACCTAATCACAAAAGGGTTCGCATCCAGATCAAAAGAGGTAATTGTGCCCTTCTACTCATCACTCATCAGACCCATCATAGAGTACAATGCCCCATTTGGGATGTACCTTACAAGACACCTGCAACAGCTGGAAAGACCACAGAAGTACCTCACCAAGAGGATCACTGGTCTCAAACAGATGGCCTTTGCAGATCGACTGAAGAAACTCCAGTTGTACTCGGTTGCATACCGCCTGCTCAGAGGTGATCTATGCCTGACATGCAAGGCCATGTCCAACCCAGAATTGATGGACATGCTCCACCTAAAGAAAACCTTATCCCCTCGAGCCACATGCTCTAGGGATCTAAACCTCACCACAACAATAAATAGGACGTGCCGGAGGAATAGATTCCTGTTCCAGAGACTTTCCATGCTTTGGAACAAGGTCCCAATGTACATTAGGCAGAGCTCCTTGCTAACACTCTTCAAAAGAAACCTTGACAAGAGGATGGGAAACAGAAAGTTTACCTCGGGGATCACTTCAGTGGCTCTGCTGGAAAGAGGCACAGGGAATTAATCTAAGGGGGTGGCGAAAGCCAACACATTCTGGCTAGGCTTATAAATGCCTTTGGGCAGATAGCCTAGTACCAACTTATGAACCTATGAACCTAAAAAAAAGAAAAGTAGCACTGTAACTTTAATGCACCAGTATCCCACCAAGAAGCAGGTCTGAAAGTTGATACAACTTAGCAACTAATCTGGGGGACAGAAACTCTCTACTGACATTTTATCACTGTAACCATTTTAAACACTTGTAAGAACACTCTAGATGAACAACCATCAAGAATACACTACCTAATTCAATTCATTACATCAACCTTTCTTAAACATAAGGATTCACCAGTTCTGCTTCTTCCACATCGAGTGGCTCACATCTTACATGTCTGATTTAAACCATACAGAACTGCTACCCCTTTGCCTCAGAAGGCTTTGGCAGTAAAGCACATGAAAGATACTTGTTGCTCAAGAGAAGAAACTTCTCAATTAGAATCAACAAAGGAATATCATTTAACTCTTACATCCCTACATATATTGATAAAGGTGGGTTGACCCAAGCCTTAACATGATAAATCCATATATCTGGTAACCTGAAATGCTCTTTATCTAGTGGTAAAGATACATTATCGTACTGTATTCACTTGGGATTCTTTCCACGAGATCTGCACATTAGTTGATGTTATTGATTCACACTACTTAAACTTTAACAAACTAGGAACAAATTGATGCCGTAAAGGAGGTACAAAAGTACAGCATCGTCAATGCACATACCCTACTTCAAAAGGACAGCATCGTCAATGCACATACCCTACTTCAAAAGGACAGCATCATCAGCGCACATACCCTACTTCAAAAGGACAGCATCGTCAATGCACATACCCTACTTCAAAAGGACAGCATCGTCAATGCACATACCCTACTTCAAAAGTACAGCATCATCAACGCACATACCCTACTTCAAAAGGACAGCATCATCAATGCACATACCCTACTTCAAAAGGACAGCATCGTCAATGCACATACCCTACTTCAAAAGGACAGCATCGTCAATGCACATACCCTACTTCAAAAGGACAGCATCGTCAATGCACATACCCTACTTCAAAAGGACAGCATGCTCAACCTTAGCTGAGTATGGTTGCAGTTGGTGTCTCACTCTACTCAGATACTTCTCAAGTAACAGTTCATGTACCTATGAGCTCTAAAGTTAAATATTTTTTTTTAAGTTCCTAAAGGCTTTTAATATAATAAAACTAGCCATAAACATAACCCTAATCCAAATCATAAACCTAGCTCTAACCATAATCTTAATGCTAACTAAAATCATAAATGTAACTGTAACATAAAAAATACCCCTTACTTGAAAAATAATAATTTTCTAAAACTTAACATTAAAACTAAAATGTAACTCTAATTGCAAGCACCTCTCATCATCAACCCAGTTAAGAATTGAGATCTAATTCCAAAGTTACTGTCTTCTTCAATGCACTGACCCGGTACAATAGTTAACAGTGCAACATCTGAACAGATGCACATGAATTCACAAACATGCCTCATAATGTCAAAAATCATACTTACATTATTAAGTTTTAACTTGTTCTTTTCCCTTTTTTGTAGATGCCCCGAGATATGATAAAGAACAGCTCGGCTCCGCCGACGTGCTGATTGGAAATGTATCCCTGCTTTTCCCCTTCCTTTATATTTTTCTGTGGGGAAAAAAAAATATATAGCAAATTCAATAAATCAGTTGTTAAAAGGCTATCTCATACAGTTTATTTCCTTACATTTTATACAATATAAGATGTTATTTGTCAATATGTGTAGAAAAGAAAGACTGTAGTGAATTTAAAACATTGCTCACATGGATGCATACTTAAGCAGAGTGCTTTTCCTATCAGTATATTTTATTTTTACTTTATTTAACTTTCAGGATCATTTGTAGAACCATATTGTCTAAGTTGTAAAATTATTATTTAAAGCAGCATGCATTTAACTTCTCTGAGATTACATCCTACAGCTAGCTACTCATGCTGTCTAGCGAAACCATTAAGACATAGCTTGCCAGTTTGCTGTAAATTAATTTGCCCTGCAGTTAAATTTTATGTTGCAGTGCAATGTTCTTGGAGAGAAAATGGCAGTCTAATGATAGCTAGCAGAGGGGACTAAGGCTTAAAACTGTTAACGAGCTGCTTCCTGTGGTAATGGGTTTGATTCTGTCAGCTATCATTTGCCAGCTATGTGACTCTGAGCCAATCACTTTATCAGACAGTGCTTTGGGGAATTTGAAAATTATACTAAACTCCTCAATAGACTCTTGGACTGCATGAGTGGAAACTACCTTTGAACATCAAATGGGTTATTACATGTTACATCTTTTGTTAGACAAATGATTTCAGTGAATATATTATCAATAACTGTAGCAATATCTGCTTTCAACTAAATATATATCGTAGAATATGCCATGACTGAAATGGTAAGAGAAAGTATTACATGTGACAACTAGCACAAAAAGAGTACATATCAGAGAAAGACCTTAAAACATAAAGCTCTAAACAAAATACATCAAACACACAGTAGCATCAGTATAAATACACATCAAAACTCCAAATATTGTCAGATTCATATTAAACAATACGTGTGTTACAGGAAGCTCAGCCCCTTAAATCCACTCAGTTAAAATATACATACATTCACATTTAACTCCCACATAGAATGCTACTTAGCAGCATGTAAAACATAATACCTTATATATCCTGGGTTAGACTCTTTCACAATTCAGTTACTGTTCTCCTTACTTTATCCATTTAATCCAAATGTGGAAATGTCCAATGCAAATAATGTTAAGATATTAAACTATTACGTTTACAGAATGAAAAGATTCTCTTTCTTTCTATATATAGCAATATTTGGACTGCATGTAATTCTGACTTTGATACAGAAATATAAATGAAGTTCTTATTTACTTCTGTTAATTATTGGGATACACAAACTTTGTCCCACCTTTTAAAAATGAGGACCTCAACCCAGATTGCCAGACGCAAAGTATCAAGCCAAGCTTGCAGACAACATCACAAGGGGTTAAGCAAAGCAATGCGATTATAGCTTGCAATGTTCTCTCTTACCATGTTTTCCATATTAGGATAATCAAAATTAAACTGTGATTTTTTTTTCACATGCAGAATTTAAAAAAATGTCTTTTGCTTCTGTTCTAGGAAACATTTTTTTTCTGCAATACACTGTATCTGTCAATCATATCTTGAACATTTATAGTGAATTACTCATACACCATAAAATCGCTGAGGCTGGCATGTTGTATCAAAATATGTACCTGATATATAATTTAAATGTTAAAGCACTTGTACGACTATGATTCCCCAGTATTGTGAACGTTATCCTTCTCATTTGTGGAAGCTACAACCATATGCCTAAGTCTAGCCTCATAAGACTGAAGGTGACAAAGTACAACCACATCACTAGCAAAACTTAATAATATTCCACAACTTTTAGCAGCATGTATTTTATAGCAGATCAATCTACATGAATGACACTTTTTACTTTATGTTTATGCAAAGTAGCCTTTTACAGGATGAAAATAGTGCAATTAACCCATTTTTCTCCTCACATGCTTAGTTTAATTAAATCTTGTTACCAATAAAATGGTTATCAAAAAGGAACTAGTGTCATATCCTTGTCTAGCACTATAAATGTAAAATAAATTAATAACTAATTCACATCTTCATGGAGCAGTAAGAATAGAACATAACCATAGGACACCAGCTATAAACAGACTATTTTTCCAGTGTATGGCATAGAAAATCTTGCTTTATTTGATATGCAAACAGCTGTTTTCAGCAAACAATGTAAGTGCTTGGTACACACACGTACATACACACACACACACACACACACACACACACACACACACACACACACACACACACACACACACACACAGACACAGATATGTGCATACAGGCACACATAACCACAGATACACCTATGATTATTTATAGTGAAATAAACTTTTAACTACATATATAGGTTATCAAATTGGATGTAATACCAAGAGCACGACTGTCAATTGACTGCTTCTTTTGCAATATATAACACTTAATTGTAAACTTTTCTTGGTCAATAAATATTAACTCTTTTATCAAAACAACATATGTAAAAAAGGATTACCATCTCTAATGTAGAAACAAATATTAGCACAAAGTTACAATTCATTAGATACAGCTGATACTGGAGAGATATCCCCTGTTGTCTGAAGGCAAATGATGCAATGTACTGGATCCATGTTCTGACTGAAATGCACCTTCTCCATTGGGGGAGTGGGAAACTTCCTCCAGACAGCTGACATATACCCTACAGTTGATACAATTCAATATATGTACATTTTTGAAGACAGTCTACAGCATTATAGGATGATGATTTCATAAAACTTTGTCACATCATATTAATCAAATTTGTGTGACAAGCCAACGAGTACATTGTGTGTGACTCAGAAAATCAAGCAGTATGACACAGCCAGTTATAGCCACATGACCATATAATGAACCTGCCCATATGATAAGGCTGAAAAACATGGCAGTGTGATTCAAAAATGTTTAATTTCCCTGAAGTGATGCTGCACCTTCTTTAGTTCTATTCACATCCAGATACACATGTACTGGCAGGGTAAGGTTGTACACAATGTTAAGGGTTGCTGCAGCCATTGTAATTGTGTATCTGCAAGAGGCTGTTACAGTAGCAGCTGCAGTCAATGTTGCACAATATTTCTCCTGGAGAGCCTGGGGTCTACTAACCATGCTTTACATTTCATGTTCTCTGTGCCAAATATGTGACAAAAGAAGATACTGCTAGTCCAACTAGCTGAAATCTTGTAAATAATTATATGTCATTGGTGAATATCGAAAAGATTTGTGCAAGATGCTTTTGTTACAAATGTATTAGAACTGCATGTCATGTGTATATCAAACTGCATGTACAGGCAAAATGCTTGAATTTAAAATGGATCCACAGTGTGCCCTGGTACATGTACTATTGTAACTGTTTAAATGTATATATTTTAACAGTGGAAACTGGGATATAGGAGGTCAACCTCAGTCTAGTAAATTTTAGAAAAACAACTAAAATTAAATTACTTTATGGCTAGGCCATAAAAGATGATATGTTTCAGTTTTCAGTGCAGCAAGACACACAATGTCTGTACTAGGAAACTTTCTGTATTGTCTTTAGGGTGAAATAATTACTAGTTTTGAAAGCATGAAGGAATGCAATCTTTTTATGACTTCCAGCATCTGCCAAAGATCTGAGGAAAAGCCCTAGTCTGCATAGTTTTACAGGCAAATGCTAAATACTGCCAGCATCTAGCAATTGGGGGATAGGGCCTAGGAGTTAAAAGTCAGTTGACAAGAAGTGATGCCATTCTGCAAGCTATCCCAGCAGTAATATTTGAGATATTAATTTAAGAAGTCTCTTAGTGAGACAGAGCTTCTGTATTCTGTCTTGGACATGACAACAGTTAGAAGATCCATTCACCACATCTGCCTTGCTCTAATGAAGTAAGTTTCTAGGGTACGGTATAATTCTCTTAGATATAATCAATAGTAAAGGTTAGTTCAGATGTTTTTCTTTATTTATTTGAGACTGTCCTGCAAAAAATAAGGCAGGGGACTCTCTGTTCACTAATACCGTGTGTAAAATACGGAACTCTCTCCCCAGTGACCTGACCTCCCTATCTTCACTAACACAATTTAAAATCAGGCTTAAAACTTACCTCAAATCACATTGGCTGTGCACCTGTCTGAACCCAGACTAACCTCCCATGTCTTTTTTTTTTTCACTAAGTTATCTGTCTTAATTACTGCATACACTAACTGCCTAATGAAAACCAGAATTATTCACAGGCCTTTTAATTGATTAGACTCTCTTTCTATATCCAAATATGAATTTCAGTCTGCCTACTATGTTAACAAAAGATACTTAACATAAGATTCTACAATCAAATGTGTTGTTAACTGAACATATTTCCTTATATTCTAATCTACTTACATCTATATGATTTTTTCATGTATCAAATACCTTAATTTTGTATTGTACTTTCACCTGTTAAACTTTGAATTGTTTTTGTTGTTTTTGTTTTATGTATAATATTGTACTGTACTTTAGAGGAGCTTTTCTCCCCGGGCCTCTGCTGAAAATGGATATGTATCCAGCTGGACTAGCCCGGTCAACAAATGTAAAATAATAAAATAAAATAAAAAATAAAATTGTTTTAAATATTTCCTGTGGTTTTGAACTTTGATGTCACTGTGAATATATATTTAGTATTGTCTTGTTCTTTTATTATTTATTATTTATTATTAAATATATTTAAACCTTTCATTGTGGCTGATCTGTGTTGAGATATTTAAGTTTTGAGAGTACTTGCATATTTATTTTGTGACACTGTGTGGGCCACTCCTGATAGACTTGCTCTTGGTCAAACTACCATTTGTATTAATATTAATATTACACAATAAGATTAGACATCCTTTGTTAAGGGCCTTAAAGTAGCAGATAAGGAGTGACTGGTGGCAGTATAAACTACCTTATAGTCTGGGCAGAATGTGACATAGCTAGTAAACCTGTGCCTGCCTTTCCCAGGTGTGTGTGTATGTAAATCAAACCTGAAAGAGTGTGTGTGTCACCTACTTGGGTAGGGACACAAAGCACTGGTTGGACAAAGAGGGTGCTGGAAGGTTTAGCTTGGTCACTCAGCTGAGATCTCAACTCCATAGCTGTGCCATTGGGGTTCTTGTTGGGGATCTGGAGAAAGACTGAAAAACAGCCCCAGACTGACTGTGGCCTCTGTGTGCTTTTAAGGGAAATTGCACTTGATGCAGATAGCTGCATGTGGGAATACTGTGTGTGTATCTGTCATCCTCCCAGTGTACATCTCCCACTGATGTCAGTGGTGAGGATTGAGGCTCCTTGATTACAGGTCCAGTGGTGGGTCATCACAAATGATATAATGGACATTATCTTGTGGAAACAGACACTACACAACAAATGGTCTGTATGTGTTAGCCTCATCTGCAGGCCAAGCACATGACCATTAGCTGCAACCTTTGTAGAAATTCTGTATTGTAATCACATGTTCAGTAATCATGAGCAGGGTTTTCTCTGCCATTTCATTTTGCTACATGTGTGCTCTCATCTTGTAAATTGCAATGTTTGATGCTAAAATGTGCAGTTTTTATTTTAGTTACTTGAGTGAAATTATATTTGTTAAGTTTAATATAATTGTTTGTTTTTCTGTATGTTGAGCAGCTTATTATATTACTTCCTAAATCTGTCATCTGGCCCCTTCTTCTTGTAGGTTCATAGGTGCATACTAGGCTAATTGCCCTGCAGAGCCATTTTAAGCCTAGCCAGTAACCCAGGGTTAGAATTAAATGCTGTGCCTTGTGTCTTTGAGATGAAGTAAATAAGCATTATGTCCAACCCACCCCCTAAACAACTTATGTTTAGCTTAATTTTTATTACACTGCTTTTTCACAAGGTTCAGAGATGAATATTAGGCTAACTGCCCTGAAGGTCCATTTTAACCCTAGACAAGAACCCAAGCTCAGAATCAAACCCTATACCTTGCATCTATGAGACAAAGACTTTAACCATTATGCCCAATCCCCTTACGATGTAATGGAGTAAACATGTATTCTGTACTCAGCAGTAGGTTTCAATACAAAGTGATGCAGAATGCAGTACAGTCACTTAGACAACAGATCTGTTTTGTATTTTCTGTATGCTGAACAGTGATCCTATTACTTCCTGAATCTGTCTCATTTGGCCCTGCCTTCTGATGATGCAATAATGCGTAAGCATGTTTTCTGTTCTCTGCAGCAGATTTTAGTACAATGTAATGTAGTGAAATTAGTCACTCAGGCAACAAATAAAAAAATAATGGATCTCTGCTCTGTAAAGTAGTAAATAGAATTTCCTTACTTCTGTTAGACAAATTTCATGAAAAGAAAACCTTCTTCTTATGACCTGTGGCACTATTCACAAACAGCTCCCACTATCACATCTCCTAAAACTAATCTCCACTGTACTAAACATGCCTCTCTTCCATTGCTGCCTCACTTTGGCAATCTCTGTCAACACGCCTAAAAGAAAGTGCCGGCTACTCCAAAGTCAGATGGGAGATATTGTTATAATTCCCTTGAAAAGTAAATATAACTACAAGTTTTAGATTGACATGCATTTTCTAAACAATAGGGAGTAGGAAATTCTAATGTCTGTCATCACTGACTGATTGTAATTTTCAGTCATTTACCAGAAGTTCATAAATTTTACAAGGGACTGAGCAAACATATGAGGCAACATGGGAGATAGCTGAGAGATGTGGACAGCAGGCAAAACAAAGTGCTCCTCTGCAGAATTAATGACTTTGAAAGTTGTTAAACACTTCAGTATAACAGGCTTTCTGTTTTTAAGTTTGGCAAAATTAAGTTCTAACAGATTTTAAAGGTTGTTTACATTTCTGCTGTGATTCTTTGCTAGCAGACACTGTTCACTGGTCCCTCATGTGAGACTTGAACTTAGCAGTACCTAGGTGCTAGTAACCTTTTGTTAAACACTCCTAAATGCCGTTAAATCTGAATCTTAACAAGTTCATTTTTTCCTGATTTTGGAACATAACTGTGACACTCCATGCATTTCAAATAAGTTTCTTCTAGTGTATTGTACTTGACATACAACGTAATAACAGAGATGTCACACTGTAGTAAACAGCTGTCTATCACATTGAGGTAAACAGTTGTCTACTATGGAATGATTACTTTACTACATCGTCTTCTTAGATGTACAAATGACTCAATTTTTTCTTTTCAGCAGTAATCAATTTGCAGTATAACTGTTAGCTGATAATAATAAAAAGAGGGTGATTGATTGTATGTGTGCTTACACTGACATCGTTGGTGTAGAGAGTTCAAGAGTAGTCATGTGATCATGTATTTTATAATAAAAAGAGGAAGCGAGGGTTATTCCCCTCTTCCATTTTTAACCAGATTGATTGCCTTCATGTGTGTTTATTTTTCCTCTGTAAATGTATGTTTAACCCTGCTTTCCTGCCCTTAAGATGACAGCACCAACAGGTTATGGGCCCAGGAGGGAAGTAGGAAGCCAATGGCATAGGCTATGCTTTGACAAAGATGAAAAGAATTACAAGTTGTGGGAGACAAAGTCTTTGGGACACCTGCGCTTGCTAGGGCTGAAAGACGAGTAGGAAGGCGACGCTGAGCAAAATGAGGAGGCCTATGCAGAACTGATACAGTTCTTAGATGACAAAAGTTTGTCCCTCATCATGAGAGAAGCTGCAGACGATGGTAGAGAAGTGCTTCAGATCCTGAGAGACCACTATACTGGAAAAGGGAAGCCATGGGTAATTAGCCTAACAAGCCTCCAGAAGGCTGCCAGTGAAAGTGTCACAGACTATATTATTTGGGCTGAAATGGTCATTACGGCACTTAAAAATACTGGGGAGAAGCTCAGTGATGGATTACTAATTGCAATGATTCTGAAAGGATTGCCTGAAACTTTTAAACCATTTGCAGTTCACATCATGCAAGATGATGATAAGTTGAGTTTTGGTGAGTTCAAAACAATGTTGAGAAGCTATGAACATACGGAGAAATTTAATGCTAAAGTAAGTAATCATAACATGATGAAAGCGAGTGGCTTTGGAGAAAGAGTAAAAGCAGAGCTTATATGCTATAGCTGTGTTCAAAAGGGACACAAGGCACGAGAATGCTGGAGAGAATATAAAAGACAGAGGCAGTGGCGTAGTTTATGCAAAAACTCCAGCCACAAGGACAGTAACTGCAGATGAAAGAAAAAAGATAATGTGAAACAAGCAAGTGACGTGGATGATCACACATTTGTCTTCAGAATGAATGAGCATCAGAATCATGGATTAAAACAGAAAGGATTAATGGTGGACACTGGTGCCACGCCACACATAATTAACAACCTGAAAAAGTTTCAATACTTTGATGCAACTTTTCAACTGGAGGAGCACATTGTGAAATTGGCTGATGGGACTAGAACCTGAGGTGTCGTGCAAAAGAGAGGTAATGTGAAGGTGCGGCTGCTGAACACAAAGGGTCACAAATTAAAGGTGATGATGATTCGGGCGCTGTACATCCCGACGTATCCACAAAGCATCTTTTCCGTTAAGGCAGCAACGTCCAAAGGGGCCTTGATCAACTTTAAACAAGGACGGAACCAACTCATCTATAAAAATGGCACCAGGTTTGACATAATTGAGTATGATAGACTATTATTTAGACACTTATGATGAAGAAAATGATTGTGAGACACATTATGATGCATCCCAGAGCTGTCATGACATTCAAGCATGGCATAAAATGCTTGGTCACTGTAATTTTGAAGATGTGTCAAAATTAGAAAAAGTAGTAAAAGGAATGAAAATTAAAGGTAAAGTTGAGAGACCTAACCTAGATTGTGAAACCTGTACGCAAGGGAAATTTGTCAGGAGCAGAAACAGAGAACCAGATTCAAGAGCAAAAACTGTGTTTGAACTAGTCCATACTGATTTGGCCAGCCCAATTGAGCCAGTAGAAAAAGATGGATTTAAATACACTTTAGCATTTACTGATGACTACTCAGGTGTAATACTTGTCTACTTTCTGAAAGCCAAGGGTGACACAGTCAAAACAACTGAAAAGTTCATTGCAGATTCAGCCCCTTATGGGAGGGTAAAGTGCATCAGATCAGATAATGGCACTGAGTTCATGTCAAAAGACTTTCAGTCACTACTGAGTTAAAAAGTTATAAGACATGAAGCATCAGCACCTTACTCACCCCATCAGAATGGGACAGCAGAGAGAAACTTGAGAACACTGTTCGAAATGGCAAGGTGTATGTTGATAGAGAGTGACCTACCTTAAGAGCTGTGGACATATGCAGTAATGACTGCTGCTTTTATTCACAACAGATGTTATAACAGGCATGTGGGGCAGACCCCATTCTTCATGCTAACAGGAAAGAAACCTGATCTTTCAAGGATGAGAGAATTTGGATCAGTGTGTTATGCATACAGACAAGATAACAGGAAGTTAGACCCAAGATGTGATAAGGGGATTTTTGTTGGATATGATAAAAACAGCCCATCATATCTGGTCTATTATCCTGACACAGGAAGGGTCCTTAAACACAGATTAGTCAAGTTCATTACTAAGAATGTAGCTGAATGCTAGATTCAGACAGACCCAGAAGTGATGAATGAAGATTTTAATACCAGAAGAAGTGTGCATGTTAAGTCAGAATCAAAAGCTGACAGTCAAATCACAAAAGAAACACAAGTGAATCACACTGAATCTATAATAAATGATGGAGACACAAAAATAAGACAAGAAGAGGAAAGGCAGGATACACACTACTCTAAAAGAGAGAGAAAACCACCTGCATGCGTGAGGGACTATGAGTGTAAAGTTGAAAACGACGATTATGTGACAGTTAATGTTGACTATTGTTACCAATATGCGACACACCACAGAGCTTTAAAGAGGCCATGACTTTGTCTAACTCGGAGAAGTGGGTCAAAGCTATGAAGGAGGAACTTAAGTCTTTAAAGGGAAATGACACATTCACACTCACCACACTGCCAGAAGATAAAAATGCAGTGTGTGTGTGTGTGTGTGTGTGTGGGGGGGGGGGGGGGTAGGTGTGTTTTCACTGTAAAAGACAATGCAGATAATACTGAGACTTACAAAGCCAGATATGTGGCTAAAGGCTACAGTCATGTTGCCTGTATAGACTACAATGAAACATTTGCACCAACTGCAAGTATGACATCTGTATGAAGTCTGATGCAGATGGCAGCTCAGTATGATTTAGAGTTGCACCAGATGGATGTACAAACAGCCTATTTACATGCTCCTGTTGACTGTGAGGTGTATATAGAGCAACCTGAAGGTTTTGAAAAGAAATCAAATAATGATGAAAAATTGGTTTGTAAACTGAATAGGGCATTGTACGGATTGAAACAATCAGGATGTAACTCGAACAAAATGTTGCACGATTATCTTTGTGAAAATAGTTTCGTCTAAAACCCAACAGACTGCTGTGTATACACTAGACAGGCTGAAAATGAGAAAACAGTCCTAATTATATGGGTTGATGATCTCATTATTGCAGCTAGTGACAAAGAATCACTGAACGATGTAAATGAAATGCTCAAAGCTAAATTTAAAATGAAAGATCTGGGAAAGCTAAGACATTTTCTAGGCATTGACTTTACCCAGAACAGTGGTGAAGTAAAGATGAACCAAAAGAGGTACATCGCAAAAATTCTTGAGAAATTTGGTATGTCTAATTGTAAAGTAAGAAGTACCCCTTCTGAACAAAAAACAAACTTTGAATGTGGCAGTGAATCTACCAACCCAAGAAAATATCATGAGCTTGTGGGTAGTTTGATATATGTTATGACATGCACAAGACCTGATCTTAGCTGGATTGTAAGTAAACTTTCAAAATATTTGTCACAACCGAATGAATCTCATTTAACACTAGCCAAACATGTGCTAAGGTAATTAAAAGGTACATTGGACAGAGAGCTGTGTTACAAGAAAAGTGAAGGGAAACTTCAGCTTGTAGCATACAGTGATGCAGATTGGGCAACAGATCAAAATGATGGGTGTCATACAACAGGTTATTGCTTTAGCCTCAATAGAGACGGACCTATTATTTCATGGAAATCAAAGAAACAACAAACGGTGGCTTTATCTACATGTGAGGCAGAGTACATGGCATTAGCAGCAACAACACAGGAGAGTCTGTACCTTGTGCAGCTGTTGAGTGGAATGGATGGAGAGTGCAAGTATGTGCCAGTAACAATATCTGAGGACAATCCAGGAGCAATCGCTTTGTCGAAGAATCCAGTAAGCCGACAGAGATGTAAACATGTTGACATTAAGTATCATTTTGTTAGATCTGCACTTAATGATGACAAAATAAGTCTTGAATATTGCCCGACAACGGACATGGTTGTAGATATCTTTACTAAACCTGCTATAAAATCGAAGATTGAAAGGTTCATGTATTACGTATTTGGAATGTAAAGGAAAAAGTATTCAAAATATGTGCTTAAATGTATTTGTGTACAGCACAAGAGCAAGTGGGGGTGTTGGCTGATAATAATAAAAAGAGGGTGATTGATCGTATATGTGCTCTTACACTAATGTCGTTGGTGTAGAGAGGTCAAGAGAGGTCATGTGATCATGCACTTTATAATAAAAGGAAGAAGTGAGGGTTGTTCCCCTCTTTCGTTTTTAACCAGATAGATTGCCTTCACATGTGTTCATTTTTCCTCTGTAAATGTATGTTTAACCTGGCTTTCCTGCCCTTAAGATGACAGCGCCAACAATAACATATAAACTCTCTATACAGTAGGACTGTTATGGAGGTGATTCACACAACCATGGATTTCTCCTTAAAATTGTTCACTCCATTGATATGTATTACAGATTTACATCTGCTTTATTGCACTCTATGCCAAGCACTATACACCTTACTAAGAATATTATCCTGTTCTGTCTTACTTTTCACTTGAGTATAGCTGCATTATTTTTTTAGAGTATCTGATTGTGCTGCATTCTGGTTACTTTATAATAAAATCTTCTGCAGACTACAGAAAGCATGCCTACCCACTACAAGCCGATTCTCCCCCTACTGCGTCATCAGAAGGAGGGACTAGATGATATGGAATGAGGAAGTAACCAGACAGTTGCTCAGCACACAAGAAATAGAACCACAGGTTTATTAAGCTTAATACATATGTATATAAGTCCACTTAAGTAGCTAAAATCTACCAGTTTTAGAATCATAAGCTCACGTTATGCAATGAGGGTATAATTATGCAAAAAAGAAATGGTAAAAAAAAAACTGCACACATGATCTTTAATATACACAGTATTACATTACAGTATGGTATACTTACATTGCTACAACCTGGTATAATGTGACTGCATTCTACAGCCAGGACACTTGTAATGTACTCCTTCAGAGTGCTTAGTACAACACACTAAAAAACGGGTTCATATTAGAACGACGAAAACGCATTTTGTCGAATGAGTTTTCGTCGACAAATAAAGAGCCAACAGGCAAAGCGGCTGTTCAGCGAATTCTTTCCCTGTGAAAAAAGTCACTTGACTGCTTCATTGCTTTGCCATGTTCTGCACTGTAGTGTAGTCCCTTGTCCTGTATAGCTCCCAAGCATGAATGTGCAACAGTTACTGACCTTAGGGTTAAGGTGTGGGTTAAGGTAAGTGCATATGTATGAAAGTGCTTACTGGGGTTTTTTTTGCAATAGATGTATGGTTGAGTCACATGTGTATGTGTTTTCAGCTGTTTACTTTTGTTTTGGGGGGGTAGAATTAGGGTTAAGGTAAGTGTGTATGTGTTTGGAACTGTTTACTGTTTTTTTTTTTTTTTGGTTGGAACAGCGATTTCTTTCCCTAGGAAAGAAATCGCTGTTCTGTGGTGTCGACATTTTCAGCTTTCGCTGAAAAAAGGTCAGTGAAACATTGTTAGCTGTTTTAAGCATTCGATGTTTCAATATAGACCCCTAAAAAACTGAACAACACTTCTACTCCTCACACTTAATGCCACAGGAAAAAAATCAATTGTACAAAGGAGTAGGTGTAAAAAGTACAATATATCTTATATAAATAGATAGTTTTGCGTGGCAACGTGATTGAGGTATCAAGAAAAACGATATGAACAAAACTTTGTCTTCCATAGGGTGATCAGGATCTGTGGTTCCATCATACTTATATTGTGCAGATTACCCCCTCTGGATGTGATGATTACATGATTACATTAATTCGGTCTTATTTCATTACTGTTCTGAATCATTCAATTTGCACAGTGGACAAATGTGATAAATGCTAGATTGGGTTTACACAATGTAAGTACACACCTGAGTACCTCAACTCAGCTTTTTGCACAAGTGGGAACCTCAGATTACAGGTTCAGGGAAATTATCATGATCAAACCTTTAAAGTGTACCTCATTATAAGGAATGTTCCTCAATTTAAGTTTTAAAGAGCCATGATCCTCGTATTTCTACATTGACAGGTTCTGTCAGATATTTAAGTGTTATCATTTTTTAAATGATAACCATGGCAAATTACAGTGAATCATATAAATTCACTAAAAGAACATGTTATTAGTATAACATGATGCATGTTAGCCATGCTGTGAACTCCTTAGTTGAACATGTCGGTAAGTTATTAGATATTGCTCTCCACCAATTGTAACTTCCTCCCTGATCAAATCAAACCACCAGACAATCATATTCATTATAAGCATGAAGCCTGGAACATCTTATAATAGCTTGGTATTCAGAGATTATGCAAAGGCAAAACTAGCAAACCTGAGTGATGACCTCTCTAAACTTAAAACCCCTTTCTATCTTGAAGACCTCACTGCTTATGCAGAATCCTTCTTTGCCAGGTCTTATGCACATGTAAATATATGCCTATATATTCATTTGTTTAAAAAAATGCTCTTGCTAAGCTAAATAAGGAACTCTGGACCTTGATCAAATCGAACAAAGCCAGATATGAGGTAAAAATAGCCACCCAGGTGAAAAGTAACCACAAAGCCTTCTTTAATTATGTTAAAAATATCCAAAGCAATGCTGAGCTAATAGTAAGTTTTACCACATATTCAAACCCAATGGACATAGGCGATCTACTAGCAGACAGCTTTAGCTAAAATAACTGTGAAAGTCAAAGCACCAACCAAAAACAGCATGTAAACAGATATTCAGCCACAAATGGTCGAATTAGAACTGAAATACGTTTTATTTCTAAAAAGGTTCTCACTTGTAAAATTATAAAATAAAAACAATATTGTAAGTGCTTTCATTCACACTAATTTGTAATAAGAGGCAAATACCCTGGGCATTCATTTAAGTTTGTGATTTTGGAAGCCTTTGATTTGAATGAAAGAAGCTTGGCCATTATTACTGGAGAAATGGGAGCTTGCCTGGCAGATTCGTTTAAATGCAAAATATTGGTTGGGCTTGATCGAGAGTGTATCTATTATGAGTGTTTTGAAATTAAAGGCACAAAAGAGATGAACCTTAATAGAATTATATAACTTACTTGCAGAGTTTGAGTTCCCTTAAGGGGAGTATCTTTGTGAATTAATTAGTATGTGCTACAACGTTTTACTATAAAATTTGAAACGAAAGGGGCTGGGTGTAGTCTGATGAAGTTCTTATTACAAATTAGTGTGAACAAAAGCACTTACAATATTGTTTTTATTTTATAATTTTACAGGTGATAACTTTTTTTATAAATAAAATATATTTTAGTTCTAATTCGACTGTTTGTGGCTGGATATCTGCTTATGTGCAGCTTTAGCTAAAACTTTACCCCATCCATCCTCCAATATCTTAAGTTCACATACACACCCCACTCAAATCACCCAAGAACAATTTCTCAAGATGCTATCTAAGGCCAAGAATATTGGGTCTATGGGGCCAGATAACATAGCAGCCTGTCTACTGGTCAACCTGAAGCATGATTGTCTGATCCAAAAATTAACCACGAAATTCAAAACGAACTTTGGTACAAAAGATCCAAGAAACAAAGTAAAGTACCAAACTGCCAGAGCCACGGATGTCAGGAGCAAGGTTTTTAATATACAAATAAAGACAGAAATAAATCCCAACACATAAACACTTGATTACAAAAAATGCGTTTTCGTCTTATACAAACTGACTTCTTCAGATACACTCCAAAAAATAAACCAACCTTTATATACATTGCTTAAAAACAATTACCCAATTAATACAATTTATTTTAAAAAGTTAATTATATAATTGTGTAATTGCCATTGCCTCTTGCCCATGTATTAAAAATCATTTCTCCTATAATTCATTGGTATTTATTATTATTATTATTATGAAGACCTGATCCACAAACAATACTTTAATAAAATGTGTAAGAATTAAAAAAATATTTGTTAAAAACAGTTATGTGAACTATAAAAATCTGTTTTGGTATTATAAATCATTTGTATGTCATTTATATAGTGTTAGCCTGCCATCTACTGGTTAAAACAATAAATACACTAAAACACAAGAAATGTTTCATATTTTTCCTGCTCTTAACTTTAAAAGTGGCATAATGGAAATAAAATCATTTAGACCAGGCGGATTGGTTGCATCAAGGGAGATTTGCCACCATAACTCCCTAAACTCTAATCTTTCTTCCCATGGTCCACCCCTTACATCCTTCTTAACCTGTTCTAACACCATGAACTGAAATTTAGCATTATGACAAACCAGGGTGTTTATACAATGCATTAGTTTCTTTTTTTATAGAAATCTCATATTTATGTTCATATATCCTTCTCTTTAAAACTCTTTCAGTTTTACCTACATAAAAAGCATCGCATTCTAAACATATTCCTAAATAAACCACACCTTTAGTTTCACAATTATAATAGTCTGTACTATTTATCCATTTTTGCCTGCATTCCAAAAAGATTTTTTTCTTATCTATTAAATTACCACAATGGCTACAGTGTCCACATTTATAAGCGCCTTTCCTAATTCTATTAGATGTCATGGAATTTTTATATTCCAACATGTTTTTAAAGGATTGAGAATTTTTGTATACTATTTTAACATTATTATATAGTTTTTCCTGGTCCAAATCCGTTAAACTAATAAACTTATTCCATTCTCTTTCAATAACTTGTTTAGTAACAATTTTATTAAAAGCATTGTATTCAAGAATTAAAGCATGCCCATAATCTATGTCTTTGAAAGTAGGCTTATTAGTATCTATTACTTTTAAACCACATATATTTTTATTTCTCTTACCTAGAATAGGTTTAAATTTACTTCCTCTCCCTATCATAATTTCTTCATATATTTTGTTAATGAAGTCCTGGGGGTAACCTCTTTCCAAAAACATTTTATTTAATAAGTTACACTCTTCTTTAAAATCAGAGTCTAAGGTAGTCATACGGCTACCTCGGACGTACTGTCCTTTTACAATGTTCTTTTTACAATAATAAGTATGCGCACTTTTGAAATGTAGAAATGAATTGCAAAAACTAGATTTCCTGTATATTTTAGATTCAAGCCTATCATTTCTTTTGTAAATTTCCACATCCAAAAATTGTAATTTGTCTGTTGAAACATGAAAAGTAAATTTTAAAAATTGTGTTGTTTCTCCCAAGTAAGCTTTAAATTCTTCTAAGTGCTCTATACTCCCAGACCATAGAATGACTATGTCATCCAAAAATCTTCGATAAAGTTTCCAACAAGAAGAAAATCTGGAACCAAGAACAAATGCCTCTTCCCACTTGGCCAATACTAGATTGGCATAAGTGGGGGCACAAGCAGCGCCCATAGCAACACCCTTGGTTTGCTTGTAAAATTCTCCACTAAAGTTCAAAAAGTTGTGTTTGAGAACCAAATCCATTAATGATACACACAAAATTTTATCATTTTGTCCTATATTATCTTCCTCAAATACAGCCTCCTCAAACATTTCCATTCCTTCTGTATGGGGAATGCAGGAAAATAAATCCACAATATCAATGGTCACAAACAATATACCATCACATAAAACCTCATTGTTAATAATTTCAAGAAGGTCCCAAGAATCCTTTAAAATAGATTTCTTCTTAACCCAAGAATTTTTCATTTTATTGTCTACAAATTTAGCCAAATTATGTGTTTTTGAACCACAAGCTGAAACAATCGGCCTCAAAGGTGGATCTATCTCATTTTTGTGAATCTTGGGAATTCCAAAGATAGAAGGAATCCTGGGTTTATCAGTTTTTAAGAAATCAAATGTTTTTTTATCAAACAACCCTTCAAAAAACATATCTGTTAAACAGATATCAATTTTATTGTAAGCAATATTTATTTCATTAATAGAAACATTTGTGTACCCTTCCTCATTAAATAAAATTTCGTTCATCTTCCCTTCATACATTATGTTATCCATGATGACTATTCCTCCCCCTTTGTCGGGTTTCATTATTCTAATCTTGTGGTTATCCCTCAGGTTCTGTAAAATATTCATTTCTTTATTGGTTAAATTAGGTTGAAACCCAAACTTATTATATCTGTTTCTTAATTCCTTTTCCATGTTTTTTTCTAAATTGCTCAATTGTGGATGTAATGGTGGGTTAAATGTAGCCTTTCTTTTCAGTTGTTTATCCATATTTTCCACTTCAGTTGTTAGTAATAAATTTAAATTAATCTTTCTAAAAAACAATTTTAAATCTAAAATGGACTGTGTAAGTGCACCCTTTTTATAGGGTATATATTTAAAACCTTTCTCAAGCAGGCTAAAATGTTCTTTTTCAATTGAAATACCACTAAAATTATAAATACTAAAATTATTAAAAATGTGTTTAACACCGTTAACTGTAATGTCATTACCATCTATAACACCTCTGGGTGGGGGTTGGGGTGGCGTATCCACTCTCTTTAATGTTTCCCCCTTCCCCTTCTCCCCCCTCTCCAAGAAAAATGTCTTTCCTGATATCCCGGTTGATTCATTAACCTTTCTGATCTTCTGAGGGGGGGAAATTCTTCAAAACCACGTTCTTCTTCCTGGTAATGGTTAACTTCCCCTAAATTTCTCTGTTTGTCATTAAACGTTTTATTTCCATAAAGGTGTTTTAAATAGCCAGGGGCCCGGGGTTTGGGATATACTGTCCCATTTTTATATTCTTCTGTATCTCTTTCCAACTTTTTAAATTTCCTTTGAATAGTCTCCCCACACCTTTCATTAATCTCACCCCTAATCTTAAAATATTTGTCCTTCTCTTCCCTTATAGTAAATATCAGGTCTTCCTTAATACAATTATCCAACTCAATTATTTCTTTTTGTAGGGCATCCTGCACCCTATGGTTTTCTTGAATCATGAGCCTTAACATGTCTAACCCACAATTGTTAAACAATTCAGTTAATTCTTTATGAAAAACAGACCCCTCAAACACATTGTTTGGAAATTTAAAAACCCTCAGTCCCTTTGGGACTATCCCCCTACAAACACACTCGTTCAAATATTCATTTTCTATTTCTAAAGTTCTATATTTTAACATTATTTTGTACAAATTATCCAGTTTAACTTGGTATGAATCAGTCACTGTTGGTTGCCCATTAGGCATATTTTCTTTAAAGGAATACTTTTGCATAAGCCAGTCTTTAACATCTTTAGGCTGTGCAAGTATCTCATTGTCATTGCAAACAGTACCTGGAACCATCCTGTTGGAAAAGATGTTTTTTTGACCTGCTGACGCAATTCCTCTCATGTCGCTACTCCTCATTTTGGTACTTTACTTTGTTTCATGATTGTCTGATCCCCTACAGAAGCTACTCAATATCAGCCTCAAAACAGGATTAATGCCTGACGAATGGAGGACAGCACCAGTCATTCCCTTGCACAAAGATGAGGCTTCAATTGACTCTGGTAGTTATAGACCCATAGGCCTGATAGTCTTATCTGTAAGACTATAGATAAGGATCATTTATTGAATTAATATATAAGGGTATAAGTAATTTACAGAATCTCATCCCATTCCAGTTCAGATTCATCAAAGGCAGGTCCTGCCTACATAACCTGGTCAACTTCTATGAAAAAGTTAATGAAGCAATGGATTAGGGCTAAACTGTGCACGCTGCATATTTAGGTCACACAAAGGCATTCAATACCATCCCACACTTGGGTATCACAGATAAACACTTGCAGGTAAAAGTCAACCCCTTTGTACCTTGTTGGATAGAAAATTGGATCACAAATAAAACACCAGAAATTAGGGTGGATGTTTATACCTCCTCCAAAATAGCTGCCACTAGCAGTGTACCTCAGGGTTCAGTCCTTGGGCCACTACTATTTGACATTTACTTCTTGGAGGTCAAAACTAATGTTAAGGGTTTGTGGCAGTCCAGGTTAGTTCCCTATTAGAAGACCGAAGACGCATTCTTTCGAATGCGTCTTGATCGAACTCAAAAGCCTGAAATGGCAAAATATCGAAGCGGCTTTTAAGCAAATTCTTTCCCTGGAAAAAAATTTGCTTGGCCGCTTCATTACTTTGCCATTTTCGGCACTGTAGTGCGGTCTCGGAGTTGGTATATTTAAGTAGGGGGGAGTGGGGGCGAAGCCCCCAGTTAATGTAATGTATAAAGTATGTTTTTTTTTTTGTTCTTGTTGGAACAGCAATTTTTTTTCCCTAGGAAAAAAATCGCTGTTCTGACAGTTTGAAATTGTAAGCTTTCACTTACATAGGGTCTGTTAATCACCATCCACTTTTTTAAGCGATCGGTGATCTAATATAGACCCTCCAGGTTTGCTAATGACTGTAAACTTGGTGCCATCAAGAAATTCTAAGAGGACAACAACATCCTTCAAGAGGGTCTGTCCCAAACAAATAGGTGGTTTCAGAAACTGTGGAATAAATCTAAAAGATACAACTGTAATCTTTAGCAAGTATGACTGCCTTTGTAATTGTCCCATTGAAAACACACCCCTTAAAACTGATGTTGCAGTTAGGGATCTGGGAACCTGTGTCAACAAAGTTGTTCTTTGATCACCAATTAACCACTTATGTAATGAAGTCCTTTTTCATTGCACAGCTTATATGTAAAGGTTATGCATCCAGATGCAGGGATGCAATTGTTCTGCTGTTCTCAGCATTCACTAGGCAGGTTATTGAATATAATAACCATTTTGATATGTACCTTTCCAAACATTTGTCATGACTGGAATGACCACCATGCTTTCTCACTACAAAAAATCAAGGACCTAAAGTGTAAAACCTATGCAGACCATCTAAAAGCCTTGTTCTCTTTTAATTGTCATACAGGTTACTGAGATGAGACCTTTGCCTTCGACATAGACCTTCAACTGAACCTGTTATGTTAGACCTTTACACATTTCAAGTCCATTGGTATCATGGACATCTGACCAAGGAATAGCAATTTCTTTTGCAAAATAAATAAAATGTGTTGGAGGGATAGGTTTTTATCACAGAGAATAACACTTCTATGGAATCATCTTCTACTCCACATAAAGCAAAGTATGTCTCTTACTTATTCAAATGCAGTTTGAATGAATGGATCAGTAAATCAAACTTTAGACCTGATTTTGCACCCCTGAGTCTCATGGATAAGGGATTCATATAATATTCCCAGCTTATCCTTGTTCACCCCATCTCTGGATTATTTGTATGCATCCACTGAAACCTTCAACAAATAAGTACAAGTTAAGCCTCTTTTTTGCACTTGTATACTGCATTTCACTGACCTGTTGCTTCATTTTATACTGTTTTTGCTCTTATGTCTGATTCATTCTGCGCTTGTATATTTTGCTTCATAGTTGAATCTAGACTGTTTGGTATCACTTTATCACTAAAACCAGTCATCTTACATTAAGAGTGCCACCCTGCATCCTTGTGGCATAATTGTGTAGCTTAGAACCTATCTGGGTTGGAGATTGCTGGGATAAAGGCTCTGTGAGGGATTTTTCTATTGGTAGATTGTGTTAGAGCTGCTTAAATTTGTTTGTATTTAAGCAGTGTATTTGCGTGTAGCTGCACACTGTGCAGTGGGGGATGGGGTTAGTGGTGCCTTGTAGAGAAGCCAATACCTAGAATCACATTTTTTTCCGGAACATTACTCAGTGAAACCCTGTCAGGCTTCACTGCTGCTATTTGGGGAACTCAGTCGTACACTGCTGCTCTTCAGGCAACTCGGTTGCGCAATACTGCGCTGCAGGCAGCTCAGCTAAGCACTGTCAAGTGTTGAACCACTTTCTTTGCTAATTCTATATAGTGTTAAGTACCCTTGCTAATCCCAGTGCAATAGCTGATTTTTTTGCCATCCCACAAGCCAGGAATTACCTGCTGCTATGGGCAGTCAGTTTCTAACATTTCTCCAACCAGTCTGATGGACATGGGCATCATGAGGCAATATAGCAAATGTCTCATGTATACTGACAACCACCTACTCCTTAATCATACAAATAAAGTATGTGAGAGATATCACTATACCATGAAACTTGAATTAGTCCTCTCATGTAACAACAAACAAGACATCAAAAAGTTTGTCATCTCACACAGCTCACTACTTACACAAGATAAAATCAAAAGACATAAACCCACATATGCAGAGGTACTCATCAAGAGCTTACCAAAAGTCTAGAGACCTCCCAAATGCAGACAACCCCAACATACTGGTACATGAACAGAATGCACTAGTATACACAACAACATGTATAAGAGTGTCTCAGTAATCAACCCCTAAGGCAAAACACTTCAAAACCAAATTTTCTAGTCATAGGTGACTCAATAGTAAGCCACATAGACATCTCTCACCAGGCTGGACAAGCCAGCCTGGTGGACTGCAAGTATAAGTAAGTTATGTAACAAAAAGAATACATTGATATCTAAAAACATGAAGGAACGTACTCAGCAAAGGAAAATTATTGTAAAGTCCTGTAAAGCAAGTTACAAGACTAGACTGGCATCCTCAGCTAAAGACATTCATAAGACATTCTTTAGCTACGTCCAGAACCTCAAAGGGAATACCCAGCTGTGTGCTGAACTTATAGGAATACCCAGCTGTGTGCCGAACTTATAGGAATACCCAGCTGTGTGCCAAACTTGTAGTGGACAGCACCACTCACACGGAACCTGACGGAATTACAAACCTTCTGTCTGACAGATTTGGTGACAATTTTTCCCCTTGTTCCCACCAGTCATAGCCCATAGCATTCCTGCAACCTATCCTCTACCATTTATCTCCAATGAACAGGTCATTCAAGAGCTCTCCAAGGCCAAAAATACAGACTCTTTGAGACCTGATAACATCCTAGACTGCATAATAAGCAATCTAAGACAAGACCTAATAGAACTACTTAGTTGTCTCTTTAACCACAGCCTGAGCACTGGTTTTGTACCGGAGGAATAGAGAACAGCAACAGTAATCCCCTTGCACAAAGGGGGTCCATCAATCAACTCTGGGAACTATAGACCCATTAGTCTGACCAACCTTATCGGCAAGGCCATGAAAAGAATTATCATAGAACTTATCAACCTTCAAATTATTGATTTCACCCAGTTTAGTTTCACAAAGGGTAGATCTTAATTATTAAACCTGGTGAACTTCTTTGAGAAAGACACAAAATCTCTGGATAAAGGAAAATCAGTACACACACCACCTATCTTGACTTGGCCAAGACTTTAGATAGAATTCCCTACTTAGGGATCATTGATAAACTCTCCCAGCTGGGTATCAACCCATTCATCACTAGATGGGTAGCAAACTGGCTCACAGATAGATCGCATACTGTTAAAGTTGGGGAATCCACCTCCACCAGTAGACCAGTTACCAGTGGTGTACCACAAGGATCTGTACTGGGCCCCTTTACTGTTTGGAATTTATTTTTATGAAGTCTAGTCAAAAGTCGATGGCCTGTGGCTTACTAAGTTTGCAGACAACTATAAACTGGGCGCAATCATATAGTCCCCCAATGACATCAACAAATTACAGAAGGGACAAACACAGACAAATGTCAATGCCAGGGCCATGGACTGAAACTAAATGCAAAAAAATGCCTCATTATCCCCTTTGGCAGAGAAGTCACCCCTGCTACTTATGATATAGACAGCACCCCACTAAGCTCAAGAACAGTGGTGCGTGATTTGGGAATGCAGGTTCACAGCAATCTAAACATCAATCACCATGTGTCACAGTAGTGAAAAAAGCTTTCTATACTGCCCATCTGATAAATAAGGGCATCACATCGAAGAGCAGTGAGGTCATTACTCTGTTGTACTCATCCCTTATCAGACCATTGATTGACGACAATGCTCCTTTCTGTATGTACCTCACCAGAAACCTGCAGCAACTGGAGAGAACACAGAGGCTTCTAACCAAGAGAATTCAGGGTCACCAAGATATAACCTACATGGAAAGACTGAAAGCTCTATCACTGTACTCTGTATCATACAGGTTGCTTAGACGTGGCCTGTGGGATTCAGGCGCCTAGGCAGTGAGACATTTCCCTGTGGTACATTTGGCTGGGGACACATGGCTGAAATGACATTCAGCTGCAGAGAAATATGGCTGTTTGCAAATTCCCTGTGAGCAAAGAGAGGCACACACTGCCATGCCCACAGCTTTAATAACCAAATGCATGGAGCCAGAAGAAATAATGAGTGTTGTGCTCAGTGTACAGTACATGCTTATGTAACTACAAAATGAAGAAGTGTGCTATAGCATGGAGGAAATCCTGCAGGTTAGTGTAGTCACATCTGTGTTCCAGTATGTGTTTTAGGTAATGTTCCCTAGACACTGTGAAGAGGGTAGTGGTCCGTGCACATCACTTATAAAGGCACTGCCCATTGTGCACTGCATTTTTACTGCCACTGACATGCCCTCTGATCGGCCTGCTGCTGATGACTGCCATATTGCCTGCTGTCTCATGTTCCCTCAGGGACCATAGACACTGTTTTCCCCTTGTGCATTTGGTTATTGAGGTTGTGGGCATGGCAACACATTCTTCTCTTTGCCCACAGGGAATTTGCAAACAGCCATATTTCTCTGAAGCTGAATGTCACTTCAGCCATGTGTGCCCAGCCAAGTGTACCACAGGGAAATGTCTCGCTACCTAGGTGCCTGAACCCGACCTGTGCCTAGCCTACAGAGCAGTCTCTGACTGTGCCCTAATGGAAATTCACATCCACAAAGCAAATGGGACAACAGTCACTCACTCCTGAGATCTCAACCTGGCCTGCGACATTAACAGAACTTGTGCGAGATACAGATATGTCTCCCAGAGATCGCTACTCCACTGGAAGCTCCTCAATTACCCTATTTAAACTCAACCTTGATAACTGGATGGGAATTTGCAAATTCACCCCGGAGGTGGCACCTATGGTTCTTATGGACAAAGACACTCAGTGCTGATCACAGTATCACTCTGCAAACAACAGCCATCTAACTTTGGTCAACTAGGATACTTTGGGTTTTTACATGTCTAGGCTTGTAAAGGCCCTAGGGACATTAGCCTAGTAACCTCCCATGAACCTATATATAAGGGCTTAAATTATCATGGGAATGTAAAGCTGGGCTTTTTAAAATGCTCACAGATCAACAGCCTAGTAAGTACATATGAACCATGTAAAGATGGGAGTTGCTGTTTATGATATAATCTCAGCAACCAAAAGATGGAAGGAACACTGCCATGTTTCATACTTTAAAGTATGATTGTAACCTTATTAATACAGTACCTGTATTTTATTGTTTTAGAATCCACTGTGCAAATGAAATTCCCTTTGGTACCCATCATTGTATGACGGATGAGGTGTGTGACAAATTATTTGGGTGCCAAGTGTTCCATTTTTCCTGAGTTCTTTGAAAGCGAGACAAGTAGATCTGGAGAAGATGAGGCTAGTGCTTGTTTTAGAGCATAGAGGTGGTATGAGGAGGAGTCAAAATTTTTTGACTGACGTCCATGAGAGTAACAGCTGCAGTCTCCGGCAGGATGGCTATACTCAGTCACAGTATAAGGCTGATGCCTGGAATAGTTTTTTTCCAAGGCTAAACCAGTACTATTGGCATCTCACACACAAAGAACAAGGATGTCAGCACTGCAATGGTTTGGTTGCTGCATATCTTACCTCCTTCTGATAGAAGTATGAATTTAAGGCATGACCACCACCTTCATACTGTAAGTATAACATGGTATATCTATCCATACAACCTACCATTACATCATGGTATACCTATCCATACAACCTAACATTGCAACATGGTATACCTATTCATACAACCTACCATTGCATCATGTTATACTTATCCATACAACCTACCATTGCATCATGGTATACCTATCCATACAACTTACCATTGCATCATGGCATACCTATCCATACAACCTACCATTGCATCATGTTATCCTTATCCATACAACCTACCATTGCATCATGTTATACCTATCCATACAACCTACCACTGCATCATGTTATACCTATCCATACAACCTACCATTGCATCATGGTATACCTGTGCATACAACCTAACATTGCAACATGGTATACCTATTCATACAACCTACCATTGCATCATGTTATACCTATCCATACAACCTACCATTGCATCATGGTATACCTATCCATACAACCTACCATTGCATCATGGCATACCTATCCATACAACCTACCATTGCATCATGTTATCCTTATCCATACAACCTACCATTGCATCATGTTATACCTATCCATACAACCTACCACTGCATCATGTTATACCTATCCATACAACCTACCATTGCATCATGGTATACCTGTCCATACAACATAACATTGCAACATGGTATACCTATCCATACAACCTACCACTGCATCATGGTATACCTATCCATACAACCTACCATTGCATCATGGTATACCTATCCATACAACCTACCACTGCATGGTATCATATATATTTTTATTCTGCTCTTTTTATCTCCAGTGCCTGCAGAGAATGAAAAGATCAGGGAGATGCATAGGGATTGACTACAGCACCTTAGAGCATGCCAGGGAAAGTATAGCATAGTGACAGTAGTACCAATTAAACAAATGGCATGTAACTTTTATACTGCAGGACCATATCTGTCAGTACTGGCAAACATTACTAGAATTAGTATGATTGTGCAATGTTACACGTTTGCTTCTGCATGTCACCTCTGTATAGGTTGAGAAGAGGCTCATCACATTGTCTATGTGCACTTATACTGTTAGGATGGCTGTGAGTTCAACCCCCCCCCCCATCTCAAAAATGCTGTTGTCATGGTATAATCATATGTGTGAATCCCAGTAATATCATTGCACATCTACAAGGTCCAAATATGTCTTAGTCATACTAATTACTTGGCTATGCACTGCACAACACACAGTGCTCATATCATCTGTGCTTGACATTTTCATTGTGTAATCAGCATCTTTCTCATGTAATTGTATAGTTATATTATCGCTAAAATTGCATTAGCATTACTGGACTCAAGCACAGATATGTTGTCCTGATAAATATCCCCCTCAGTTATACTTTTATGTCAGACTACAAGTGATGATGACTTGCTATTTGCCACAGGACCCCACACCACCAAATTTAACTACACAAACAAACAGTCTGCAGATGTGAGTGTGAAGGTCCAAAAGCGTATTTTCCTTTGCTCTGTTATGATTATGAACATTGCTCAGGATGCAATCGCATTGCTTGTTGTATGTCTCTTCCCCATTCTTTGTTGCTATCCTTACTTTTTTATACATCTATGTATTTATTTATTTTTCCGTTTTTCCGTTTCTACTACTATTAAATACAGTGACCTGGACCAAGCACACTTGCATAGTATTTACCAACAACGACACACAAAGTATTGCTAATAATCATGATGTGGGGAACAACATGAAGAGACTTAAAGGTATGGAGTATAAATCATAAATTCTGACAGGCATACATAAAATCGAATATACTGTGTGATATATACTTAAGAAAATGCAGACATTTTCCCCATGAAGATGCTTGATTCCATTCTACAATGATTGCATTGTTACAACAGGGTCTGGAATCAGAAATTCACACCAGGTGTGAACCCCATGTCACTGATAGACAGAGGCAGACAGTAGCTATGCCCAGGCTAACATACCTCCACATAACTTTCAGAAACTTCCTAACTAATGTACTCCCTCCTAATAAATGCCCATAATACATATGGGTACAATTGTATTGGGTTGCAAGGATAGGCTTATAAAGGCCCTGATGGTTGTTAGCTTAGTGTATACCTATGAATCTATGAAAATATGCACTTGGGTGAATTTATTATTAGCATTAGATGGAATGGAAATAAGATGTTGAAAAAACAGGGTACCAAAATAGAAGGCCCTGAAAAGGAAGAAAGGAAGGCAGAAAAAGTAAAGGGTCAACAGACAGCATGTGGAGAAATGTCGGAGACACGTGAATGGATAATCAAGATAGCAGGGATACACAAATGGGGCAATAACAAGAAGCAAGGGCATTAGTGACATCCCGAAACAAAGATGTATTGGGGACAATGATGATGAAAATCAGAAAAAAGATTAAGAAGTGATGAACAGGCACATGAAATGCCAAAATAAGCTGTTAACAAGTAAAGGATAACATAAATAGGGAATACTGGTGCCAGAAGAAAGTGGTCAGGAATGCAACGAGTTTAGCAGGATCAGGGCTGTAGAAAGGAAAGGAAAGGAACAGGAGCCAGGATGATCAGAAAAAAATCAGCTAAGGATAATTGCAGCATGATACTGGCCACCTCCTCAAAAAATGTAAACAGGAAGCTGGTCAGGTTGTTAATAGCAATAGCTAAGAAAGTTAAGCGGACATGCAAAGGATCACAGAAACACAGGCTACTCATGGGAATGGATATGACAAGGTGATCCTGGTGTACAGCACATTCAAGAATGATAGTGAGTGTCAGTATAAATAGGAAGGATATGAGGTGATGTGCTAGGGTGTGGGGAGATGGGGCAGGAGGGAAAAATAATTATCAGCAAGATAGGGAGAATGGAGCTGTGAGGCAAAAGTAAGCTTCATTAAAATAAGGGTGCAAAACTTAAAGGAGGGAATTTAGTACACTGGAATGGGTAAAAGGGTGAACAAGTTTGTCAAAAAGAGTATCAAGGATGGACAAGTGAAAAATGGTGGGTATAATGGGGAAAGCTTATTTTGCTAATGGCAAACTGGAACATTCTACCTTCCAAAGTGAACAAAGGAAGCAGACATATATATGCCATGGAAGGTAAATGGTTTTAGTTAAAACCAGTGAATGGAAAATGTTTATGTTCATTCTCTGCAGAAGGGATGATGTGAGAAGAGCTATACATGTTGCTGTAGTATCAGGTGTATATTCATTTTGATTATGTGGCAGACTGCAGGCTGGAGCTCAAACACAGACATCCAGGAGGAGGTAAGTAAGTACCTGAGTAAGGCTTCCTGAGTAAAGTGGCATCACATGGCATCCTGCTTATGGAATGCTTAAACACACTGCATTATACATTACATTCTTCTCTTTAAGCTAAATTCTTGCATTTATACAAGAAAGATAGATGTAATAATATACTTTATAAAAGGCTATACACTAAGATGACAGACAACACACACACATCATTATGAGGGGGATAAATACACAATATGTATAACAATGCACAGAAAGACATGCACTTACAATTTACAACAGTTAGGAATATTATAACTCATTCAGCAATATTTCAGTTTAGGATGCATTGTCTTGTAGAACATATCATGTTATGTCGACCCATCCCTTCTGTCATATACGGTTCAGTGATGTTGCTGCCCACGTAAAGAAATTGCAATAAAAAGGAGCAAAATGCGTCAGGAAACCAAAACATTTCTTAAACCAATGTATTCAGTGTACAATAAAATCAATATAAATCATAGAGGCATAATTGTTCAACACTGTATGTAGCTACTGGCAAAGGAACAAAATAATACAGCAGGATATTAATAATTTCTCAAACAAATGTAGAAGTGAATTCTGTCATTACTGTTCCTAGTAAGTAGCACAGATAAAATTCCATTTACATTTTATTAGCAATACTTATGCAGGTTTAATTTCTGGCATTTCCTTTATACAGAACAAGGTAAAAATGAAAGTATTGCCTTTAAATCTGAAATCTAACTAAATGCTAAATGTTAAAGGTAACTCCTTCAGCAAGTCCCAGGGACGTTTTGGTAAATTATGTTTATCAGGAAGTTATGAAAATAAAGAATAAAAGATACATTTTAGTATATGTTGAATTGGATAGGGGTTAACAGTCATTGACAGACTATACCACTGCCACTCAAAACTGCACTCAGTTGAGGTATTCTGCCATCCAGTTGACCCTGCCCACTGTTGGCATGTCCAGGGAACAGTGCATCCTAAACCAAAATATCACCACTCATTCTTTGTCATCATAGCATGTATCAAAGTTGTATCATTCGCATGGATTCCTAGCCACTCTAACAAATCTGGGTATTTTTCTGTTACTATTTGATATCTTCATAGGTTCAATGTTCATATCTGATGGTCAGTCAGGATGAGGTAAATAAGAGCTGTCCATTCTTGCAGACATGGTATCTTGAGCAGGATAAGTGTTACTGCACAATCAGGAGCAGTCTTTCATCAGTAATTTTGACACTTCTTAGCTCAAACTGCTGCAGGCAGTATCTCAGTCACTCCATTAGTCTGAGACAAAATAGTTTTGTCTCACATACAGTCTCAAGTCAGGTAATTTTGCCTTGCTAATGTGAGACGTCTGGGTGGTTGCATGACCATCTGCAACTTCATCTTTTTTTATATGTTTTCAACTGAATTTTGTTTCTTTAGCAATATTTTCAGATCTCAAACATACACAAATTCTTAGCTGAACTGATGTACTACTATTACTTTTATTACACTTTCTGCAATGTCCAATGCATATTTAGTGTTTTCACTGGCTGAAAAAAAGAAGAAGAAGAAAAAAATGTCTTTTTAGTGTACTGCATTCGAGAGGAGCAAAATAATATTCTTACTCTGGTATGTTGGTAACCGTACACTATGTAAATTATAGCTTACAGGAATTGGTAATAGAATAGCGAAGCCACTAGAAAATATGCATTTAGAATGTGGAGGCTGGCCTAAAGGCTAGCTAAGATTGTCGCACCTCATAGAAACCCTTTCAATCCTTACCTATGAACCTATAAACAGAAAATTTACCCTGGGGATCACTGCAGTGGCTCTGCTGAACAGAGGCACAGGGAATTAATGGCTCTGCTGGACCGAGGCACAGGGAACTAATCTAAGGGGGCAGCGAAAGCCAACACATTCTGGCTAGGCTTATAGATGCCCTCGGGCAGATAGCCTAGTACTTACCTATGAACCCATACCTATGAACTGGCACTTAACAACACCTCCGAAAATCTGTTCTGTTGCTGTTGAATCTGCCATAGATGTTAAAGCATTTTGCATCTGTTTAGTTGCTGTAAGTGCTGTGATCTATTTGGGGGAGGATAACTAATTACCCAAAACTCACCAATCTAATTTCACTGTATGCAGCACCAACTAAAGTCTGATAGTGACTTTACCCCCACCCCAAACACATTGTGCTGTAATTCATTTACAATTTAATAGCATTATTATGGTTTTCCAGAACATACTGATGCTGTGGAACTGTGAAATCTTTACTGTATGCTGTGGAGGTGGGGCAAGTTTTATAACTTATGTATGCTATTTGCAGCTGCCAATGCTATAAAAGTGTAACCAGAATACTGTAGACTGTGGCAGGGTATCATACCTGCCAAAATTTAAGTTTTCATTTTCTTTATTTAAATTACAAGATTTCACTACAAATAACTTTAGCATAGCATTTGCAGAAGTTTCTGATTTTCACCTTGGTTTTTGGGTCTGCGCCATTGTTCCACTTCATCCTTAGATGACTCTGATTTCTGCTCTTTCATTAGCTCAGCTGTTCAGTGAATGAAATAGGAGTCATCAAGGTCAAAAACAGTCAGTGAACCAGAAACTAACAATTACTTTAATAGTTGTTAGCATGTAATAATGTGACCATGTTAAAAATAGGAAAAAATGGCTTTGTGAGTTTTTGCTTTACTCTGTTTAAGGATATTAATTAACTTCTACTCCTGAGCCTGTGCTGAGGTGAACTTAAACGCTCGAGTGGCAGGGACAAGTCTGACATTTGATTGTGCTTATTTACATCTGGTATTATTAGAACTGTTTGGCGATCAGAAAGACGATTGCTGCACTGAGACTGAGTGACAGAGAGAGAGAGCAACAAAAAGACCAACAGGCAGAAAAGTTAGGATTGCTGCTGCAGACACAAGAGAAATTCTTTGCAAGCAAAATCCTAGACTTGGAAATTTGAACTCTTCGGAAAGCTTTTAGCAACTGTCATTATAATGGATGCATACCTCAGCTGTTCAACTTCCCATATTTTTGCAGAATGCCCCCTCTAGTTTTGCCTCATAATTTTTACTGTCTTTTTTTTTTTTTTTTTTGTTAATTTCTGTAAGTTTTTAAGGGTTTTTAATACCTTGACAGGAATGGACCCCATTCCTAAGTCAAAGTATGATTAAAGTTCATGAAATTAGCATTGTTTCAATCTTTGATGTCAGCCAAAAGTGCTCTTCGCAGTACCTCTAATGTATCCAGTAATGAATCCTTCTGCAATTTGTATGGAGTTACATCTTAGTTAGATTGTAAATTCTTTTTATAAGACACATTGCTCCTACTACTACTGGAACTGTCTGGGTATCCTTCTTCCACATTGTCCTCGTTTCTGCTTGAAAATGCTGGTATTTTATGACTTTGTGTCTCTCTGTACCTAAGACACTGTAGTCAATGGGTGTAGCAATTTCAGTGATCAATGCTACTTTTATCTTTTTATGACTACTATATCTGGTTTTCTCACATCTATTTTTTGAACTGCTCGTAATGGGTGATCCCATGTGATATAAACTACATCATTTTCTATGATGCTGTGTGATTCATGTTTCCAGTGTTTTTCACCTACTTCAATATTATAATGTTTGCACAATCCGCAGTGCAACAGTCCTGCCACATTATTTCGCCTTTCAGTATACAGTGCTTCTGCCCTTAGTATATCACAACCAGCAACATGATATGTGACTGTTTCCAATTCTGTTTTACAAAACCTACGTTTGTCTATTTCTCCATCATATTCAATGAACTTTGCAAAATAATGTGTATGTAGTCTACTGTCTTGGGCTGCCAATATTAACCCTTCATTTTTTGGTTTAAATTCACTTCTCCTTAACCATTCCTGCATTCAATCCTAATCAACATGAGGTTGTTCCAAGAGGTTTTTATACTTGCAACTATATTTATGTATTTTACACATGTTTTCCCTTCTCATCTGAGCCTTCACCTTATATTCTTTCTTTTTTTTGGCACATTCAGTTGCTGCCTGATTTTTATCTACGTCTGGTTTAATTTTCATTCCCACTTGATGCCAATATACTTCTGCTAGACTAAGAAGGGAAGCCATCTTAGATTTATTCTCCTCATGTTTCAAAACTTTCACTATGTTTGGATCTTAGAAGGTCATCAGATATGTATGCAGTCCTATGATTGCAGATCTATACATGTAATCAATTTCAAGGGGGCCCATACCTCCTTCGGAACGGGGAATATATAATCTTGGTATGCACTGATTTTTATAAATCATTTGATGAGCATGAATCATCCTTCTTGTTTTCCTGTCCAACCTACCTGACCCCTTTTGGGGCCAGTGAATCACTCCAAAACTGTACATTAGGACAAGAAGAGCAAATTGGTTTATAGTTTGGACTTTATTCCTAGATGTCAATGTTGTTTTCAGTATTAGGACTTCTAAAATATTCCTTACAAAGTTTTATTCACATTTGTTCATGTTTTATTGTTGATCCTTCATCAGTTACCATATATTTATACAATCCCTCTTGCTCAAGTTCTTTTATATCACATTCTTGTCCCAAACTGATGTTTTCTTGGTGCTGCAGCTTTCCTGCTTTAAAGATTGCTTTTGCTCTGTCTCATAAGAAATTTTTGATTTTCTGGTAAATCCTGAAGGATTGCAATCTGTCAGTAATGCCAGCCGTTAGACTTTCATGCTATTTATAGTTCAGAAAATGCATACTGATGTAAAGCTTGTTGTTCTGTTAACCTTTAAAGCAAAAGTAGGGTAATATTTAAAAACTGTCCCTGATTTTCGACCTTTGCTCCCCCTTTTATTTTTGTCTTTGTCCAGAATCCTTTAGCAAAGAAGTTGAGGGGTATGTCTGTGTCTTATAGTGTACTTAGGGGTGTCTTCTGCTGGACTGTAAGACTGTGTTTATCGAGCTTGCTAGTCCATGTCTGAGCTGATTTTAAAGTCTGCACCTTGAACATTGTAATTGTAAATCACATGATGATTCAGAGCATAATATGTAATGAAAAATAAAAAGTTGATTTGCAGGGCTTGTTTTAGTGAATGTATTAGAGATTCCATTCGTTTTGTTACTGAAGTTATTAACTATGCATGATGAAAATAACCTGCACATACAAAATGTTAAACTGAAGCTAAACAGCAAAAATATATTGAAGAAAAAACTTTCAGTATTCAGTAATTGTATCTGAAATGGTAAGTTCCATAAAATCCTCTTTTTAGTTAATATTCAAATGGCTTGTATTCCTGAATTTGGCAATATTTTTTCTCTTAAGGAGAGCATTTAAAATGTGGCTTTAAGTCTTTTGGTTATTTACTTGTCCATTTGTTTGATTTGTTTATATATTTGTTAATTGGGTGAGCGGGCAGGTCACATGATTCAGGATAAAGGCATGCAGCAGAGACAGTGCAAACTATTTTTAAAAATAATATATAAATATAATCAATGTTAGGGTATGTCTAAAATTAATAAAGAGTATTACAAGCATTTAGACATTTAGAGCATTACAGTAGATTCTACCTGTATAGTACGTGAGGTCCAGTTCCTGTGGTACAGGGTTTAATTCCCTTAGCCCTCATTTGCCTACTATGCACCTTTTTAAAAGTCATGTGACCAGACATTGCTGCTGTGTCACCCCTGGGAAAGGACTGTGTGTCCAATGTGCCTGAACTAATTAACAAATGGGTATTAATATTTTTTATAAATGCCTACTCTGGGGTCCATGCTAACTCATTCATTAACTTTTTTTAGAAAATGTTTCCATATATGAAAGTTTCTATAAAAGTGGCTGATATGTAGGTCATCCATCCTGCATTCCAAAATGTTATGATTCCATGACTGTGACTTCTATTGTAGGACTTAGGCTATGAAATTGCACTCAGTGCATGCATTTACTGTGTGTTCCTTTTTATGTGTTTCTGCTTCTTTTTTCTTCACAGTAGTGACAGTTGAATTAGTACATTGAAGTTAATGGGGTTTTGTGCTTGCTGCCTATAAAATGCTCTGGTTTAGTGTTGAGTGGTTTAGTATTTCACATGAGTGTTGATTGTAAAGGTGGTCATGGTCCCTTGGCTGTTTTGTATTGTATGGCATTGTACAGGTGTAATGTAACAGTACAGTAAGGATAGATTTTTTCCTACATGGCTATATAGATGTGTATCTGTTAGCAGCAAAGAAAGAAAACCTATGCATTATGTCACCCATCCCCCCAGGGGTGCAAATTTATGCATATGTGGGTTTTGGGTTCTATGATTTTTGATGGTCTCAATTATGATTTTGAAAGCTGAGAGGTTAACAGGTATTTGCCTCATAAAAAAATCTATAAAATCATAAAAAATATCTGTCATGCAAAGTGAAATTAAACTTTTCAAATCTCTGAAATGTACTTAATTTTGCCTCATATTTTTGATGTGCTTTCATGCAAATGTTTGACTTTTTTTCTGGTAAAACACTGAGGATTACAGTCATTAGTAATACTAGAAATTAAGAGTATCATACTACTTTTTCTTTAGAAAAAGTACGTTACCACAAATTCTGTTATTCCATTAAATTTGAAAGTAAATTTGTGTAATATTTAAAAACTATCTCTGATTTTGGGCCGTTGTCCCACAGTTTTGGGATTTTGTCCTCATTATCTAACAAAGATGCTGAAAGGCTAGTTTCTTGAAGCATATAACTGTGACTTTTTGTTTCTTCACTTTCATCTTAATCTTATACCAGAGGGATGAACAGGAGGAGACTACTTTATTTTATTTTATTTATTTTGGTGGATAGGGGCAGGCAACATTCCCAGATATGATTTATGTCTCTTCACAATCATTTGTTTTATCTATTTACTGACAGCAAATATTTTGTCAAAGATGAATATTAAGTCTTGGACACATTATTTTTCTTCCTTGAAAGAAACAAAAAACATACTGAATTTCATTCCTTTGTCATGATACTTGTTTAGGCTATGTTTAGATTAAAAGGATATACAATGCTGTAAAATTCATTTCAGCACATTTAGAATCATTTGCCTTCTGTGGGTCTAGTGGCCCCCAGACAACTAACTTATTGTAATTATTTGCATTATAGCTCTTATACTGGAATTATAACCAGTTAGTGTATATTGAAAGGATGCAGTAAAAACCTGAAGAGTAAATCAAACTGAGAAAAAATATAATCATTTGGATGATAAGGGGAGACCAGCATTTGGGCAAAACTGTGGGGTAATGGAGGTACACCATGGATCCCTTTGCTACCCCTGACTACATGGAGTTGACACCACCATTGATGTGTCTTGGGGAGGATAGAGATCAGAACTTTAGAGTACAAACTGAAAACAAATAGCTATTCCCCTGTTCTTGCTTAGACCTAGCAATACATTTATGTGATATTTTTCACTGTTTGGATTATTCTCTTAACATGACTAATGGCAAAATGTTTGTGTTTCTGCTTCTCTGGAAAATTAGCAAATGACTGTCTATGACTATACTTTATCACTTGCAAGTGTACACTTTGAATTCACTTTACCATGCCCAGCTCTGCAGGAAATAAAGCCCCATTCAAATATATATTATGTTTCTGTACAGATATAACTTGAAATAATATAGATGTTATTTGTTTTTACACACAGAACACTCATTTTGACCCAGTGCCTTCAGTTTATGACCATAATACATCAATAAAAAGCTGCCACTGGTGGTTTAGAGGGACTTAGTCCTGTCTTCAGTTCAGGTGACCTGAGCTTGATTCGGGGCTCAAAGGCTTGACAGAACTGAAAAGAGAGGAGGGACATTCCCATGCTGACAGAAAGGAAAAGAGAGGACCAGGACATAATTTACTTAATTTCTTTGGAGAAAGGGTTGAAGCCAATGTGCATTCAAGGACTAAGATTTCAACTCAATAAGACCTTTTTTAGGTACATGGCCAATGTCTCTAATGTAAGTGAATGGACTTCCTGCCTCAGTCACCATCTAGTCCCCTTCCATTGCACAGTGTACAGAGAGTTCCTAGTCTTGTTTTGCAGCCTGATATATCCTACTCATCTTTAAAGTGATGTGTCTTCTTCATTCTGTAGTCAGGCCTAATTACCTCTCTACTAGACTACTCACCTGAATGGATAATATAACAAGGCCGCATTTCACACTTGTAATTTGTACGTAATTGCTATTACTATTCTCCATTGCTTATTCAAATTGTTTGAAAAATTCGATAAGTCCTTTGCTTGAGCTACTATTTCAAGTTTCACTAATTAGGAATGTAGCAATGCCAACACATGGATTTATGGCCTGTCTAAACTTCCACATGCTAAGTACTTTTTTCATTTTTTTCCTTCTTTCCTGTCCTAGTATTGAATCTGTTTTTCAAAAGGGGTGTACCTCAAAACATCATAGTACACAAATGTCAAACAGCTAACGATCGATTCCCAAAGATCGAAAGTTAAATCAATGAAACAACAAAGACCCCTGCATCTCTCATACCCCCAGCTAATTATATATATAGCAACTGAGATTGCTCTACAGTTAGGAAAGGGCAAATTCCCCAGTTGCCACTGTGCACAGTCTTACATGGACGTAACACTGGCAGAAGAGATCAAATGACGTTCGATCACTTCTGTCAGAGTTAAACATGTTTAAGATTATGAACGTTTCATTTTATCAAGTGTTGTTGTCAAAACACCAAAAAAAATAACTTATTTCCAGTCCTCATATCTTTTCCCTTACTCCAAATATTTTAGAATTTGGCACCTCAACTTGTTCTCCAGATTGTCTGTCTTACTGATACGGCATCACAAGTCATTCATGCTTCACTACCTTGTTGCCTTCCTGCTTTGAGCCTTCAGTTTCATTCTTGGTGCCTTCAGTTCAATTCTTCGTCTTCTAGATCTTCTACTTTTTCTTTTAGTTTGCCAGTCTCTGTATACTGTTGCCACACTGTCTCCTTTACAGCTCATATAGCTTCCACAACAATGTCCAGCACTGTGAATATCAGGCAGAGCAATTCTTTACGAGGAGCTCTTCTAAACTCCCAGGATTTACGTTTCACATTTTACATGTCCATGATTATGATTACTGTTTTCTGATTTCGTTCCCAAGAATGTGTTGTATTGTTTGTCTGTTTGCTTTTTTCTTAAGGCTTGCATCTAAGAGGTCAGGTAGGCATTCCTTTTGAGCTCAGTTCTCCCTTTCCTTTGTTAGCTAAGAAGGATGCTAAACAATACAAAGGGCTCTATTGGTGTTTTAATAAGCACAGACTCTATAAAATGTGTAAAAAGAGGAAGTCAATTCCTGTCATATTTATGAAATATAAGTACTGAGTGTTAGACACCACCCATTATTACAAAACAAATTCTCTCTCTCAGCATGTGTGTGTATGTATATATGTATGTATATATATATATATATATATATGGTTTACCTTCATATGTTGCATTTTGCACATGGGCGAATGACAGATGTTCAAAAGGACATTTGCAAAGTTCCCAAATGTCGAACGAAAAATGTTTCAAATGTGCAGATTCAGCATTTTGGGTGCGGATTGCACTATAGTGGGGATTAGCAAATGGACCCTTTCCCCACTGTAGTGTGATTTCAGAGTTAGTATATTAAAGTAAGGGGGGGGCGTGGGAAGCATTAGACTTTATATTCGACTTTCTTGTTTGAAAAGCAGCAAATCTGCTTTTCAATTTGCTGATTTTCAAACATTGGAAACTGTTGCAGTTTTGTGTTTCGTACTTTGGATTCGCTCATATGAGCAATCGCACGTGTGATTTTTGGATATGTAAAAGTAAACCTATATATATATATATATATATATATATATATATATATATATATATATATATATACACATACATATCATCTTCTTTAGGCTGATCACCTGTTTCCATTTCTTCCTGTCCTCTGCATCTTGCTCTGTCACACCAACCACCTGCATGTCCTCTCTCATCACATTCATAAACCTTATCTTAGGCCTTCCTTTTTTCCTGTTACCTGGTAGCTTCATCCTTAGCATCTTTTTCCCAATATACTCAGCATCCCTCCTCAGCACATGTCCAAACCAACATAATCTTACTTCTCTGGCTTTGTCTCCAAACCTTCCAACCTGGGCTGACCCTCTAATATACTTATTCCTAATCCTGTCCACCCTCGTCACACCCAGTGCAAATCTTAACAGCTTTAACTCTGCCACATCCAGCTCTTAATTCCTGCCTTTTTGTCAATGCCACTGTCTCCAACCCATATAACATAGCTGGTCTCACTACCCTCTTGTAGACCTTCCCTTTCACTCTTACAGGTACTCCTCTGTCACAAATCACTCCTGACACTCTTCTCCACCCACTCCATCCTGCCTGTACTCTCTTCTTCACCTCTCTTCCACACTCACTGTTACTCTGAACTATTGACCCCAAGTATTTAAACTCATCCACCTTCGCCACCTCTACTTCTTGCATCCTCACCATTCCTCTATCCTCCCTCTCATCCACACACATATATTCTGTCTTAGTCCTGCTGACCTTCATTCCTCTTCTCTCTAGAGCATACCTCCATCTCTCCAGGGTCTCATCCACCTGTTCCATACTCTCACTACAGATCACAATGTCATCTGCAAACATCATAGTCCATGGGGACTCCTGTCTGATCTCGTCTGTCAGCCTGTCCATCACCATTGCAAATAAGAAAGGGCTCAGAGCTGATCCTTGATGTAACCCCAGCTCCACCTTAAACGCATCCGTCACTCCCACCGTAGACCTCACCGCTATCACACTACCCTCGTACATATCCCGTACCACTCTTACATACTTCTCTGACACTCCTGACTTCCTCATACAATACCACAACTCCTCTCTAGGCACCCTATCATATGCTTTCTCTAAGTTTACAAAAACACAATGCAACTCCTTCTGACATTCTCTGTACTTCTCCATCAACACTCTCAGAGTGAGCATCACATCTGTAGTGCTCTTTCCCGGCATGAAACCATACTGCTGATCACTAATCATCATGTCCCTTCTTAACCTAGCTTCCACTACTCTTTCCCATAACTTCATGCTGTGACTGATCAGTGTAATCCCTCTGTAGTTACTACAGCTCTGCACATCACCCTTATTCTTAGAAATCGGTACCAAAACACTTTTTCTCCATTCCTCAGGCATCCTCTCACTTTCCAAGATTTCATTAAGCAATCTGGTTAAAAACTCCACTGCCATTTCACCTAAACACCTCCATGGTATGTCATCTGGACCAACAGCCCTTCCATTCTTCATTCTCTTCATAGCTATCCTTACTTCCTCCTTGCTAATCTATTGTACTTCATGATTCACTATCCCTACATCATCCAACCTTCTCTCCCTCTCATTCTCTTCATTCACCAAACCCTCAAAGTACTCTTTCCATCTCCTCAACACACTCTCCTCGCTTGTGAGTATGTTTCCCTCATTATCCTTTATCACTTTTACCTGCTGCACATCTTTCCTAGCTCAGTCCCTCTGTCTAGCCAATCGGTACAGGTCCATTTCTCCCTCCTTAGTGTCCAACCTTTCATACAACTCTTCATATGCCTTATCCTTAGCCTTCGCCACCTCTCGCTTTGCCATGCACCTCATCTCCTTATACTCCTGTCTACTTTCTTCATCTCTCTGACAATCCCACTTCTTGTTTGCCAGCCTCTTTCTCTGTATACTCTCCTGTACTTCCTCATTCCACCACCATGCCTCCTTGTCATCCTTCCTCTGTCCAGATGTGATACCAAGCACCTTTCTAGCTGTCTCCCTTACTAGCTCTTCTGTAGTTACCCAGCTATTTGGTAACTCTTCACTGCCACCCAGTGCCTGTCTTAACTCATCCCTGAACTCCACCTCACAATTACCCTTTTTCAATTTCCACCATTTGATCCTTGGTGCTGCCCTCACACTCCTTCTCCTCTTCTTGATCACCAAAGTCATTCTACAAACCACCATCCTATGCTGCCTAACTGCATTAAACACACACATGGATGCACGCACACACACACACACACACACACACACACACACACACACACACACACACACACACAGATATTTATATCATACACCCAAATGTGTGTGTGTGTGTGTGTGTGTGTGTGTGTGTGTGTGTGTGTGTGTGCATGCAAGTATTTATGTATATATGCATACATTTATATCTGCATCTGAGGGGAAAAGTTGTGTGTGTGTTAAAATAATAAAAATAACCTTTTTTCAACTTAGGTGAATCCAAGATTCAGTGTTATTATATACTTTATTGATTTGCATTTTTCAATTTAAAACATTATAAATGGAAGACTGCAGTTATGGTTATTATGCATTAAATATTAGGGTAAAACTGCTACTGAAAGGTTTTTCATTAAGGGGTGTGATAAAAAAATGGAGGTTAAATTGTAGTGAAGTAGCATGGAGTATGACAAGGTGTGAAGTGAAAGATAATCCTTTTTTGTGAGGATCTCATGAAAGTCAGTTTTACTTTGTAACAAGTTGTACATATTATGAAGACCATTTCTGTGCTCATGAATATTTGTGAGACTGCAACAGTGTTGACTTTTGTCCATTAAAGGTTTTTGTCTCCATGATTGAACTTTGACACAAGTGATTGACTCTCAGGAGGATGACCACTAAGTATCAGACTTAAAGATTTATTTTGATAAGAAAGATGTCTGCACCCCCAGATACTGACATTGTACCCCCACTCACATCTGCTACTTAAATGGACTAACTTTGAGATTACAGTTTCTTAGAATATACCACAACCTTGTAATTTAAATACAAGTCAACTAAATCATGCACTTTATAATGGCAGTCATGTACCCTTCACAATTAAGCCTAGTACCCCATTTGTTTTAAATATGCTTACTCATTCCTGTAATGGGATCCTGTGAGACCCAGTTTTAGGTGAAGAGTTGCTAAGATACCCTTCTGCAATGAAACCTTTACTCATGCTTTATACTGACTGTTTGCACAGAAGGCCACTTCCAGGTGTCAAAAACACTTTGAGAGGTTACAGTTTGTAGGTGTACTCTCTACTAACTTTCTTTTTGTAAGCTGCTACATAATGACTTGTTGCAATAAACACAGAAGCATACACTTAGCTACAACATGGACTCCATCATCTGTGGGACGTGACACAGAGTTGTACATGATGGCAGCCTGGGAGTAAATGAAAAGAGGGTTATGGTCAGTCCATTTTACTTGTACAAATATGTCATCTACACAGTTTTAGCATGCACTTAGGGGGTAGATAGCAAATTAATCAAATGGCAGTCATATCTGATTAACCTCTCCTGCTTTGATAACATCACCTCATTGAAATTAATGAGGTAGAAGAGGGAATCATAGTCAGAATAGTTCTAAGTCCTAAAAACTTCCACTGAATATTGTCATATGTTTGAGTGCATCATGCCCGTTGTATGAAAATAAAAACGAGATATCAGAGCCATATATTTATATTCCTTACTGACTTAACTATATGAGTCCACAGACAAAAATGCCTTTTTTCTGGGACGACAAGGCAGAACAATCTGGTTTACTGAGTTGTTCAAACATCAGTAAAGTAAGGCAGAGGGAGTCAAACCTATTAGAGCACAATAAAGTGTATAGGCAACCTGTAGGATTAATCATCTGCATTAAACCACCATTTGTCCATTCATTTGTTTCTTCATTCAACTTATTGGTCACTTTATTGCTGCATATTATACAATTGAGACAGCAAGAGGAAGAGGAAATGAGAGAAAATTCTGTTTTGTTAAGTTTGAGGTGTTCTGACTTTGACATATGATTTTTACAAAGGAGAATTGTGCCTGGGTTTGTCTTTTCTATTAGGGTAGATGTTCTATAGGCATTGAATTATACTGACATTAATACAGTGAGCAAAAATCTGAGTGAATGAGCTTTATTATTTTTAGAGTCCTCTTAAGTGATATGACTTGTCTGTCTGTCTGTCTTGAACAGTGTAATACTGACAACATGCAGTATAATTATTTAATTACAAAATAACTATTAAATCATCCACTCCCTGAAGGGTTACCTGTAGAGTTGTTCTAATAAAATGTAGAGTTGTGCTAATAAAAATTTTACCATGCAAACTTTTTTAAAGATGAAACCAACAGACAGCGAAGGTAATCTAATGAACACAGCTATACAGAAGTGAACTATATTCACCAAACTGCATGAGTTACTCTTTGAAATGGGGTGGTGAATAAATATTTTTTCATTAATGTAACACAATTGCATGCAATGATCCAACCAACTGACAGAGAAGTCAAAAATAAAAGTTGAAACAAAAGCTTTTATTCGGTGAGCGCTTTCATGGTGTCAAAGCACCACTTCTTCAGACCTTTAACAGCTATTCTTACCAAATCACATTTATATAGTGTATGCATTGTAACACAACCTATCAACGCACTTTAATTTGTTCATGTTGCTTTAATATTCTATATTGATTAATTAGTTGCTAATTATTTAATGAGATAAGTGCGTTGATAGGCTGTGTCGCATTGTGCACACATTCATATATACTTAAGATACTATTAAGCATGACATTCAAATGCTTGTATGCAGTTAACATCTTCAAATAATAGAGAGAAAATAACAAAATAAACACCATTTACATTAGCCAACCTCAACATTGTAAGAAAATGTCACAGTACTTTTTCTTTAGTTTATCACTTCCATTTCCCATTTATGTTGTTTGTTTCTATGTAAACACATTTTTAATTCTTTTCTCCAGTTTCCTGCAAAACACTTTCAATAAATAATACAAATAAATAAATAAAAAAAAGAAGGTACCAGTTGTAACTTCTTTTACTCAATACTATGGCATTAAATCTACAGCTGCAGTATTTAGACTGTCTCCCAACAACAAAAAATATACTGTTCATAACCAGTATTTGGACTCTAGTACCTCACATTATCAACTTGCAAAGGTTTAAGAGATTTGTGATTTACTGCCAAACCATATGCAGATAATCAGCTTTTAATCAGGATTACCGCCAACATCCATCAGTTTTGTTCTAGCCTTTGCTTTTTAATCAAATTCGTGAACATTCTAAAATAGGTACAGTCTTGAAAACTGTAAATGCCATCTTTGATGGAATACTAAGTTGCACCACTGGAATAATATATAATTCCAAGCCATATCCTGTAATGACAAAGCTGATTACGATGCAAAGTTCCACAAAACTGATAGAATTATTGAATCTAACATGGCACGGAAAGTACCTAGGTTTGACAGAGACATACGCAAATATTGAGGAGGGGAGAACTTATCCCAGACCTCATCAACATCATTCTAGGGACAACTCACCTATGGTTGATTTGGAAAATGAGACTAATGGTCTCTTTTTGGAGACAGGACAACCGGTATCTTTTTTAGAAAGTCCTCAAGCTCGATGGACTGAAAGGTTGGTGAATTGTCAACTCAACAATCATCCAGTTTCCAATATGAACTGATACAAGAGTAAGTTTTTGAACTGCCAAAGGAGAGGCAAGGGTCAAAACAGGAGCCACTGAATTGCCCTTGTAGTTGTGAAGGAATGCTTGGACTTATGGTTATGGATTCTTTTAATGTTTTTAATTAGTCTCATGCAACGTTTTCTGAATCTTGTCTTAAAGTATTCAAGAAAGAGTTTAATTTTATTCCTAACTTTAAGCTTGATCAGAGCATTGTTTCAATTGAAATTATATGTTAAGAATTTAAAAACAACTTCCACAAAACAGCATATAAAATAACTTTGTAAAAAACAAAAAATGCCACACAAAATGCCACAAAGTCGTATTTTAATCAAGTTTAACAACTTTAGTTCAACCAATAAATCCACTACTTTGAGTTTGCAGGAGGGGAACAAATTTAAAACCTTTTTTAAAAAGTGTTCCAAAAACTGGTGTTATGAGAAATTGCCCATCAAAATCGATAACAATTTCCCAAATCCAGGAGGCAAAACACTTATTGATTCTGTCTTCAGAGCTGCCTGTTCCAGTAGTTCACCCTCTGAAAAACCTGTTCATGTAAATTGGAGAAATCAGTATTTTGTTTTCCCTCTTCTCCAGTCTTTTAAATCTCTGAGGGCCTACTGCTACCCCAAATCATTAGTTTCATTGCTCCTAGCAAAATTACTTTATTTTGAACCATGGAATTCAGTACGTTTCCTAGGCAAACGTTTCCCTGTTCCCCAGCTCAGTCAAAAAATTCTAATAATTCATGGTGGAATATGGAGACAGAAGTCACTCCATTAGGACATTTATATATTTGTAAGCCTTTAGGAACTTACTTATTCTGGATGCAATAATTGAGAAATAGGTTGTCCATCTGAATGCCTTTGTATTTAATGGGCAGCTTGCCAAAGGATTGAATCATGTCTTTTAAAGTTGGCTCTCAGTTATTAGAAGAAATATCATGATTAACAACAAGAGTCTATAAAATTGCGTTTAGTCATAAAATATCTTGCAGGTTAAAACCCACAGCATTCTCAGGATCATGCTCACAGTTCATCATATTCACTGCAGCTTTGGACCCTGTGGATAGCCCTTTAGAATGAATTGCAACTGTATAAGATAGCTGTGGTTCAATAAAACCATTAGTAACACAGGAAGGCCTATTGTTAGAGTTCATACCTCAGTTCGAAGCAGTTAGAAGCAGTCACCAGGAAATCCACTTGTTTCTTAAACTGGTTCATGCAATCCAACAAGTAGGGTCAAGTTGAGTAGTGTACCTTCTCTGCCTGTAGAAGCAGTTACTGTTTCACAAAATAAATCAGCCTGTGACATCCCAAACTGCAGAACTCCAAAACACAGTAACCAAAAACAACTTCCACAAAACAGCATATAAAATAACTATGTAAAAGACAAAAAAGCACCTCAAAGAATGTCACAAAGCTATATTTTAATCAAGTTTAATAACTTTAGTGTTAAAGTCTGTCAAAGCTAGTGTTATGGTAGTGTGAGAGAAACTGTAGACCTTAAATCCATCAAAATCAGTAACAATTTCCCCCAAATCGGGAGGCCAAAAACTTATCGGTTCTGTCTCCGAAGCTGCCTGTTCTGGTAGATCACCCTCCAAAAATCCTGGTACTGAAAGTTGGAGAAATTAATATTTTGTTTTCCCGTTCCTCCTCTAGTCTCTTGGATCTCCAAGGGCCTTCTGCTGCCTCAGATTCATTAGCTTCATTGATCCTAGCAAAATGACTATTTTGAACCATGGAATTCAGTAGGTTTCTTAGGCATACTTTCCCCTGGTTAATGTTAGGAATTTAAACCTTAAATTGTTTTTTGTTGACTAATCTGATATTTTTACTGTTTTTTACAATATTCCTAAAATAAAAAGTATGTTTTTGCCACCACCAAATCCCTGGGTGATGGTTTATGAAAAAGTATTTAACTATAGTTTCCAAACAGGCTGTGTACCTCATGAATGGAGAACAGCAACAATCATTCCTCTGCACGAAGGTGTGCCTCCTACAGACCCATAAGTCTTACTAGTTTTATATGTAAAGCCATGGAAAGAATTATTATGGATATGATCAACAGAGATATAGTAAACCTCCAGACACAGGACCCAGCCCAGTTTGGTTTTGTCAGGGGCAGATCATGCCTACTCAACCTGGTGGACTTCTTTGAGAAGAAAGCAATGGATGAGGGTAAAATTGTTCACACTGCCTACCTTGACCTGGCCAAGGTATTTGACACAATACTCTACTAGGGCATTGTTGACAAACTCAGGAGGTTTGGTACAAACCCATATACCTGGTGGATAACCAACTGGCTCACAGTCAGGACCCAGGAAGTTAGAACTGGGTTGTCCACCTCTACAAAGGGGCCAGTCACAAGTGGAGTCCTTCAGGCATCAGTCCTTAGACCCCTCCTTTTTGGCATTTACATCTCAGACATCAAGGCCAATGTCAGTAGTCTCTGGCTGACTAAATTTGCAGATGAATGCAAATTAGGAGCTGTCATTGAATCTCACACTGACACAAATGTTCTCCAGGAGGGACTGACACAGACAAACAACTGGTGTCAGAGCCATGGACTAAAACTAAATGCCAAGAAATGCATAATAGTATCCTTTGGGAAATCTCCATCCCTGCTAACTATCATATTGACGGATCTGTATTAAAATACCGAAACTGCACTTACGCGAATACCTAAACGCTGACACATAAATAACGAACTGAGAGAACACCGAACATTCTGAGGCATGAAATTTGAAATATCGAATTCTCATAGTTGGCCAACCCCACCACCCACTATGTACTACCTACCCAAAAAAATAAATAATCTACACTTCCCCATATCTACACTTCACCCATATATCCCATATCCTAATCAAACATTCGCTAAACACAAATATATCTAACTTTAAACAAAGAACACCCAACTATGGGAAAAGTGTAATTTACATATATATTCACCTACACGACTATATTACTATATATACACTTAACATAACCCTAAACTGCAGGTTGCATGTATTACTATATATGCACTTATCTTAACCTGCACCCTAACCCTAAGGTCAGTAACTATTGCACATTTACGTTATGGAGCTATACTGGATAAGGGCCAACTATGGGAATTCGATATTTTGAATTTCACACTTCAGGACATTTGGTGTTCTCGCGGTTCACTATTTATGTGTCAGCATTTAGGTATTCACGTAAGTGAGGTTTCAATATTTTAATATAGACCCATATTGACAAGACACCCAGTAGTCAATGGCTTAGGGACACACATAGATAGTAATCTAGCCTTTGACCATCATGTGTCTACAGTGGTGAGGAAATTATTCTATGTTGCACAACGTATAAACAAATGTATGGCATCTAAGTCCAGGGAAGTCATTGTTCCACTGTATTTGGCATTTGTCAGACCTACCATTGAGTAAAAAGCCCCTTTTGGTATGTACCTAATCAGGCATATCCAACAACTGTAATGTCTACAGAGGTTATCACTAAAAGAATACAGGGCACAAGTAAAATGTCCAATGCAGACCACCTCAAGGCCCTATCAATATATTCTGCCTCCTACATACTTTTGAGGGGAGATCTATGCCTGGCATACAGGGCATTGTCAGACTACACTCTGATAGACTTTCTGCATATCCACAAAACAAACAGCTTCAGAATTACCCATTCTAAAGATTTAAACCTTGCCTGTGATATAAATAGGACCTGGTGGAGAGATAGGTATGTATCCTAGAGACTACCCGTCTATGGAACTGGATCCCCTTCAATGTGAAGCAGAGTTTCTCCCTAATCCGATTCAACTTCAACTTCGAGAATTGGATAGGAAACTGGAAATTCATCTCTGGTTTGGCACCTATGTCTCTAATGGACACAGGCAATCTGTAAATGGTTAATCTCCCAGGCCCATTCTTACACTTATCAAGGGTACCAGAACTTGTCACAGATTTAGGGTGCATGGCTAGGCTTAAAAAGGCCCTTGTAGTCATTAGCCTGGTAAACACCTATCAACCTATAAGGCAAATTCAGAACTGTTTCTATGCAGAAAACTAGATGGTCAGACAAACTTAGTCTTGAAGAAAGGACCTTTCTTAACACTCCAATGTATGATAGAAGTTTTTGAGTCATTATACCTGACAAAGGGGGAGGGTTTGTTATATGCACAGTTTTGACTATTCTACTAAAATGTTTGATTTATTGCCTGATAAATCTACATATAGGAGGGTATCCATTAATGAGATCAATGCTTTATAAAGAAAAGTGGATTTTATTATATATGGCTTGGTTTTAGGAGGAACCATGAGCCATGAAGCATGGGAAAGGTTAAAGGTATCAAAACCTTTAAATCCCTAAATTTCTGGTATACCTAAGGTACACATATGTAGTCATAATTCCCCCCTAAAACATATTATTGCAGCTAGGGGCTATAAGACTGAACCCCTAGCCAAATTTATTGATTTGAAATGTAAAGGTCTGTTAGATTCTAAAGTCTTATATCTTAAGAGATGTGTGGCATTTATTGAAAATTTGAATTCTTTATGATATGACAATGGGATTATTTTTGTTAATATTGACATTGTTAATTTCTTTACAGTTATTAAACATACCGCCAGTTTAGAATGGTTCTCTCATTTTTTTGAATGCTTCAAGAGATATTTCCACACCACACTTTTGGAGTTGACACTGACTAACAACTTTATATTTTTTGAGAGTAAATGTTTTCACCACATTTCTTGTGTGGCTATGGGTGCTGTATGTGCCCATTTGTATGCTAATATTGTTTTGGCAATCTGGGAAGAACTCTTTGCATTTGTTCCTAAATGTATGATTTTGGTACATGGATATTACATGTTTCTAGATGATATCCTAATTTTGTGGAAGGGCAGCCTTGACAAATGGGAAAAATGTCTCTCCCATTGGGAAAAATCTACTTCATTTTTAAAATTTACCCATGTAACCAATTTTCCAACATTAATTATATAGACATTTGTCTTGAAAAAATCAGGTTCATTATTGTTATACTTATAATATTTATAGACTAAAAATCTTTTCCAACTCCTATCTGCACTTTGGTTGTTGTCACCCACACCACCAGAAGAAAGGTAAAGTGAAATGCCAGATGGTGCTCCTGTTGAGACTGGTTTCAGATGACTTGATATTCAAGAAAAAACTTCATCTATGTAACATGTTTTTAGACAGGGATTATCCTGCTGATATTTTAAGGGTTGTAAAGGTCAAGGTTTTAAAATCGTGACATGACAGGTTTTCCCCTATTTAAAAAAAAACACCTGATGGAAATGTGTTAGTGGCGTGAAGTTTGGAGGCACAGTTTTGTTCTGATAACACCTCTTTTCCAGTTTCCATAATTCCATATAGAAAAGATATTTCTAAATACATAGGGTGATTGAGGAACAATTATAATTACATTTTTCAGTTCATCTTTAGTAAAGGAAAGAATATTAAAACTATGTTGGAAGGATACATACCTAGAGACAAATTTAGTTTTAGACTGAGCTACATGAGAAAATGGGGTAGCTGTTAAGTATGGTAGATTTATTTACAAAGAACCCTGTGGTTTGATTTGATAGAACATCTTGCCCTAGTAGATGCAACTGTGATATGGCATGGGTAGTATACCTCATGATATGCACCTCATGTGATGCATTTTATAAAGGGAAAACCAGTAAGAAGTTGAAAGAAAGAATTAGAGAGCATTTGCATGATATCAAAAAGAATAAGTCCACAAATGGTCTCAGTAGACCTTGAACTTTATGCCCTAGTTTTAACAACTTTACATTTTTATTACTGATAGGGCGGTGTTGTCAGAGAGAGTTGGTGACCCTGATGTGTTATTAGAGTTCAAAGACCTTGCATGGCAATTGAGGCTCAATGTCTTCTGTCTCCTAGGTCATAATGATTATTTGCCAATTATGAGTGCTTTAAAGATGAGGGCAAATTTCTTCTGAATTTCAGTGTATAGTTGGATTTGTATGTATATGTCAGACTGAAGGTTCATGTTAAGTCTATATAGTGTTTATATACATGTTTTAACTGTTGTATAGATTTACAAGAACGTGATATCTTTGAAAGTTTTTATTCTATTCTTTATGATACCGTATTTCCCCGAAAATAAGACCAGGTCTTATACTTTTCCCCCCGCTGAAAAGTGCATTAGGGCTTATTATCAGGGGATGCCTTATTTACCCCCCCCCCGTATAACAATCTACATTTATTCATGTACAAAAATCTACATTTCTTCACGTACACAAATCAAAATTTATTCATGTACAACAATCAACATTTATTCATGTACACAAATTGACATTTATTCATGTACACAAACTGATGTTTATTTGATACTTTTCAGTTATTGGGCAATAGTTCTAGGTAATGCGTTAACAGTTGTGTGAGAATTCTACATAAACAGTGCAACAAACATTTCAACTTCAGAATATCTACACCTTGGCTTTCACAGTGCAATATTTCATGCTTAACAGAAAGTGCAGAAAAATCTCAATACATGTGTATTGGAGGAGGGGAATAAAATAGTTGACTAACTGCCACTTTTTGAGTGGTGATGCCCTCTTTATTCCTTACCCAAACCATAAGAGAAGAATGATGGAAAGTCATAAAAATGAAGTCTGGGAACTAGTGGCCTTACTCTGTAATTATCCCTTGATAATAAAACATTACCTTAATACAATAAAGTCAAAAAACTGACAAGAGCTTGCTGGCAGCTGAAGGCAGAAGCAATCCATTCTGTTGCCCCAATAACAGAAAAGTTATTCAAATACAGTCATGTCATGTTCTTCTGAAACACTGTCATAAGTCTCCAACCCTCGGATTCTGGCCCTGAATTTCTTGCAACTCCATTTCCAGTAGAACCATGGGCCAGAATCTGTCATGCCCAGCAACAGAGCTCTCCTTAAATGAGCACTGCTTGTCCATGTAGCCTGCTCATAGTGCATTGGCAGCACAGCTGTCAGTGATTAGGGTTACAGTAAGAACTGTGGAGGACTCCTGGGGAAAAAATCTTATGACATTCTGCAAAGAGAAGAAGTTGGGGTCCGAATGGTCCAAAAATCTCAAGCTGAGTACAATAACCTCAGTCAGCAGGTGTCAATAATATTATTTTATAATTCAACACGTCCATCATGTGTTGTTGATGACCTTAACTGGGGCTTATTTTTGGGGTAGGGTTTATATCATGACCACCTTGGAAAACCATGCTAGGCCTTATTCTCTGGTTAGGTCTTATTTATGGAGCAATACGGTAGTACATTTGTGTATTCATATCTGAAGATGCAATGATTTCCAGTTAAAACACTTTAAACATATTCTCAAATTATTTATTCATGAAATGTTCTGTGATTGGTGGGCAGTTTGTATTTAATACCAGTGAGACTTTATTTGAATACTCTGAAAAAGTCTTAGTCATTATTTGGACAAAAGTGCTTAGTTTTCATTTTTATCATTGCTATGGTTTTGATGTGGAAATCATTAAAATGTTGAAGTATGGAAGCCTTCTTGTGTCAACTCCATGTTGTGTTGGTTACATATGGCACATTGTTGCTAAATCCTTTACAGAAGAACAGTAACTGAGTCTGACCATGTTCTTTGTGCCCTGTCAGCTTAGGCCCCCAAGCAGATCTTGTCAGTTGGTGTTCCCTCAGCAGGGCTGCAAACAGTCCTACCCTATCCTCTGTCTACTGCAAAGTTGAGCACCCAACATGCTAGTCTCCTGTTATGACCTGTGCTGTATAACCCTACATCCTTCTCTGCTACTTTACTCTTCCTATTGCCTCAATGCACTATTGCACAGCCACTGCACGCCTGAAATCCATTCACAGTAGTCCTGCCTTCTGTCAGATGATTATGTTGCTGACCATAACACTGTCTAAGAAATATGACAGCTGTGTTTTTTTGCCTGCTAACATGAGCCTTATAACATAGTAAGGCTGGAACTGAACCATAGTCATATCATTTGTGTGTTGCCAGCCATAGTCAGTGTTATGATACTCATGTCTGCCTGTTCTAAGGCTGGAAGGTCATATGAAGCATGTGTACACAAACATGGACACTGAAATACATATCGCTGTTTGGCCATGCTAGCATTATGTTGAATTTTGCTACTATGCTAACCAAAAATGCATGTCATGTGGTGTCAAGCACATGTGGTTATATGTTCCCTGCTACAAATTTTTTCCATATTTAGACATAGAGAGGACATAGCCTTTTCAGTCACTGAGGTCATCAAGGTTCCCACATGAGGAAGCAAGAAGAATAAGATCTTCCTACACCTACTGTACATGGACCATGGCGAACACTTGCTGGGGAGCATAACAACCCCTTTATAAAACTGATGTCTGGCACAAGCTTGTTGGAGTGTTAGATTATGTCACTGGCATCACCTACCTTATGAGCAGTGCAGACAGTAGTACAGTGACCTGCAGAGATGCCACCGAGACCTTTAATGACAGTGTGAAGTAGAGTTTAGAGAGAAAGAGCTGCATTCATCATGTAAGAATTCTGTACTTGTTTTGGTACTATATGTTAGGCCTCTCACCTATAGCTGCATTTCTTTTCTGTTGTCAACGATATGCTGTATCGATTACTGTTTATTTTATTTTTTTTTTGTGGAGCCACAGAGTTATATGTCTATCAGAGGAGGTATAATGGACTTTATGAACAGTAGGGTTAGTGTAACATATTGCTGCATTTATTCTACTATTTTGTAGTGTCAGTAGTTCAACAGGTAGCACACTCACCTTTGATGCAGAAGGCTGTAGGTTCTATTCCTACAGAAAGAACATCAATAGCTGGTACTACAGTGAAGCTTAAGGAGTGGGGGTACAACACTCCTAAGTGTGTCATCCTTTAGATGAGATGCTAAAGCTAAACTAAAGCATACCTCTTAGCCCATGAAATCTGGACAAAGCCCAACATAAAGGGGAGACAAAGGCCCAAGAATAGGAGCATATTTTAAATATTGTTCTTACAAACTTAGAAAGTAACAAGAATAACAGGGTCTGTGTTAAAATGCATTTTCTAAATGATATGAAGTCTGAAACTCAAATGTATGTCATAATTTAATTATTTAATTCCTAAGATCATCTCAGTGATCTACCAGAAAAACACAAATTTTATGAGGAAAAAACAGAAATTTTTAGGCAAAAATCTGGACATTCTGTGAAAATATAGACAGTTGAGAGGTATGTACTAAACTCCTGTCTACATGAGTTGGTAACAACTCAAATGGATGTGAAAAGATCCCACATCACTTATCAAAAAGAGTAGGGGAAGTTTCCAGTTGTCCTGGACAAATTTTCTCTAGTAGCATAACTACCACCTAGGGTCTCCCTTGAAAAGAGAAGTGTGACTACCTGGTCAATAAAGAATAAGTAAAAACTTTACAAATGTGTAATGGAACATTGTAAACAAAGGAGTAATATAAGGCAAGTGACCAAAGGGACCTTAAGAAGCCTACCCATATGCAGATTTACAATGACAAAGTAAAAGTTCTTGCCACGCTTGTCCAACACTTCATATTGCTTATCTCTCAATTCATGCAGGGTCTTACATGATAAGCCTGGTGTAAATTTGTCTGCCCATCAAGTCATTAAAACAAGCCTTAACTTATTCCATAGGCTAGGGATATATGCTGTGTTAGGAACCTCTCCCTCCAGTGAATCTTGTTTATGTTTTGATGTAGATTTAAGTCTCTAGTGTGGGTGTTTGTACATGCATTGGGTTTGCAAAGAGAATGGAAGTCAAATATGACTGAGTTTTTTATGCCTAGAAAAGCTAAGCACCAAACACCTTAGAGAAGCCAGTAGGTTACTGAACGTAAGAAGAGTCATACCAATCTACCAGGTTAGTTGAAGGATTTAAAGGGGAAAATACAGGGGTAACATGCATTTTTTGACTCTTGAAGATATTCTTTAGTAATTAACTTGCCATATAGAAAGATTTCCTGACTATAATAATCAAATGAGACAAGAGTTGTCCACATTGGTACTCAGGTATCTTATGATCATTTCTGTATGAAGACTGGAGTACCATTTATAACACAAGAGGTGACAGCAGCTTTTTTCCTGTTGATCTCTACTATGCTGCACTTTTTTGAATTTAACTTTAAACCATGTCAGTACACGTCAGTACACCAGGTATGTGTGTATTCCAAGCCTTGCTAGAGCTGTTTAGTATCAGTGGATGAGCAGATAACGCAATCATCAGAAATCTTGGTTAACCGCACTTTTAAGATACAGGCTGGGATGTCTAGAAAATAAATGTCAAATAGGAGATGGGCCAGCATGGATCCCTGTGGCACTCCACTCATTACAATTTTACATTCAGAGAGTTTATCAGCAGCTTTGACTACATGGGATCTGTTGGATAACCAGTTTGCAATCCAGCAAACAATGTAGGGGCTTAAATTAAGTTGATGTATTTTTTTTCAATTAATCCAACATGGGACCAGTATCAAAAGAGTTTGTCAAGTCTTGATTAGCAATGTGCACAGAGGGCTACTGTCCCCAGCCTCTGTAATCTTTACTAAAAACCTTACTAGTTTCTGGAGTTTGGTTAAGTTATTTATGTCTGTATAAACGAGTTCTGCTATGCTACATTCCATGGCTTTGATTATAAGGTTTGTAAAGCTGAGGGACCTGTAATTACCTGGAACTGCAGAGGGGCTACCTTGTGTGGGAGTTATAGTGCCTTTTGCCCGGGCATCAGGCATAAACTCTGTAGACAGGCTGATGTTGAACAGTTTAAGTAGAGACTCAGACGTTGCTTGCATATCACTGATGAGAATGCAGCCTGGTATCGTGTCCATTCACATGGAAGTATTGGTTTTCACCTTTGACACAGATTCTGTGCACATGTACTAATCGGGTGCAGTAGTTTTTCTTCTTTTTTCCAATGTAATGTTTATTGATTTATATGTGTGTGTGTGTGTGTGTGTGTGTGTGTGTGTGTGTGTGTGTGTGTAATATATATATATATATATATATATATATATATATATATATATATATATATATATAAACAGCAATGATGTACATATATATATATATATATATATATATATATATATATATATATATATATACTGAGAAAAATATATAGCAGGAGTATTTGCCATAAACAATAATACATTTAAACTATCCTAACTACAGATAACTATTCCAAAGGGTAAGAATTAACTGTATATTAATTTTGTGGTGTTAACAAAGTTCAGTACTACCTAATTTTCAGTGTACCAACACCATAAGAATTACATTTTAGGATACATGACTTTTAGTACGCTAGGTGTTATAAAACAGTGTAATTATACATTTTTGTCTTTTCGCAGTGGTTTTTCACTTTTGCTTTTTTTTTTTCCATTATTTTCATTCTCCACAGGATTAGCTGCAATGCAGGGGTGATGAGATGGAGGCCACCAAGCTCTGCATTCGTGACTAACAGTGGTGGCTTGTCCCGCAGGTCTGCAGCCCCCCCCCAGCAAGAAAGGAAAAATAAAGAACATTTTAAAAATAAAATATTTGTTTTTTTCTCTTTTATATACAGTACTACTACTGTATACTGCTGGCTGGCTGCTTACTTAGCTGCGAGTCCAACTATCTTATTGAAGTCCCGGAACTGTGCATGCTCGGCAAGTTCTGGGTTTTAATTAAAAAAAAAAATGTTTCTGTAAATCCAGACTGCTGTAAAAGCAGTCCGGATTAAGGAGAGAAGGCATCAGTGTGATGCCCAGAAGTCTATGTGGTTTGTAACCACATAGAAATGGAAGGGGATCGGACTGCAATGTCAGCAGTCACATTTGTGACATGGATGGACTGAATGCATTCTGCGTGCTGGGAAAAGAGCAAGAAATCATTAGTACAGACAGTTCTTAACTTGTTTGGTTTACACTGACTTACAGCATTTAGCATACGGATACAGAGATTATCCTAACCTAACTTCATTTGGTCGGAATGACTGATGTGCATTTTTGCTCTTTTCTTTCTTGGTAAGTCGGTATGTATGCATTGATTGCATACACATTATATAATCATTTGGCAAACCGAAATGTGCGATTGTGGATGCATAAACTTTCTAGCATCAGATTAGTATTCTGATGTAGGCAACTTGTTTAGGTTCTAATTGGGTCAGCTTATTTTGCTGACATTTAAGAATGTTTTTTTTTCCTGTTATATATTTCAGAATGTTTTTCATGTATTACTGCATCTGTTTTCCTTGCAGTGAAATAAGTCTTTTAACTCTGCTAACACTTAACCAATACACATCTTTGAGTTGTTGTTGGTTCTGTTTTCTCCACTTAATGCACTATACACAACTCTTACAAAGGAAGGTAATTTTTTGGGGGGTCTATATCACATTGTCAAATTGGGAAAAGATCGAACGGCTACAATATCGAAAATGCCATTCAGCAAAATGTGTTTTGTGGGGTCGCGGTACAGTGGGGATTGGATAATTTGTCCCTTCCTCACTATAGTGCGATTTTGGGGTTGGTATATTTATATATATATATATATATATATATATATATATATATATATATATATATATATATATATATATATATATATATATATATATATATATATATATATATATCTAATTAGCGGGGTGTGTAGCCCCGCACAAGAACAACTTCGATGAATGGCGTTTTTGATATTGTAGCCATTCGCTCTTTTCTTAATTCGACAACGTGATATAGACCCATTTCTGGTATATACTGGAGGGCTATAATACCATATTTGCAAAATCTTCACATCCTTTCTACACCTTCATTGTCATTAGCTCTGTAATCAATGTGATAAATTAAATGTTTACAGTCCATTTCTGACATAGTCTCCCAGTTATCCAGTCAAATAACTAACCAGTTGTTGGACATAACCATCTTTTTATGATTCTATGTTACCTGAGTCCTGTTTCTTCAATTTTAAATCCTTTACTTTTCTTAAAACTCAGCATAAGAGGATGGCTTCCCCCTCAGTCCTGTGCCCTCACTTGTGATGGAAAATTATATTTACCTTCTTCTGGGTTTTAGGGTGTTGATTTTATCAATATATTGGTAAAAGAGAGTGTTTTGGCATTAACAAAGCTAGACCTCAAACTGAACTATGTTATTATTGATGTTACCGGTGTTGACATAGGCTGTTTTTATATCTATTATAAATAACTGTAATGAGGGTGTGGACCAGAAATGTGGATATATAACTACAAAAATGGAAATTGATTGTTCCATTCCTAAATTACAAGTGCTTAAATCAAATAAAAAGAAAATTTACTGATATATTTCTGGGCATTGGTTTTGACCCCCCCCCCCGGAACTGATGTTTTCAGTAGTGACCTCCCCAGGATTTGGATATTTGGGGATTGAATTATTGTGTGCTGATTAAGCAAGATGCAATTATTCATAGTAAACGCCATGCATATTCAGCCAGTATCTTTAAAAATATCACTTCTCTCCTATATTTTTCAAAAAACACTAGAAAAGTACTTTTTTTTTTTAATTTGTTCAGAACCAATTATTTATTTCCCATTTCTCTGTTGCATGGGAATGCTTGACTTTAATAGAATGCAGATGTATGATAGGGGGTTGGATACTCCCACAGGCCGTGCATAAAGCACTATTTTCAGAAAATGCTCATCTGAGATCTTTTGATCATAATATTGTGCATCTGTTGTGGAATGTTCACCACTTTTAGGGTTTGTTTCAGTGTGCTGGTTAGTTTCTTCATGGAATTATTTCTGGGGAATTTGCAGAGTGTTTCTTTGATGCTGCTCATTATTTGAGAGTTAAGGCTAAGTCTTTCTTTAGTATGTTGGAACTATATTATTTTTTATGTTCCCCTGAGCTGTGCCTGCAAATGGTCTATAGTGATCAGTGTACTACCCCAATAAACAAACTAAAATAAATATTAAATATTTCTAGTAGTATACTAATGGACTGATTGTCAACTGTCCAGATTTTCACAGAATGTCCAGATTTTTGAATCATTTCTTTGGTCTGCTTGTCATAAAATCTCTAGGACTGAAGTTAATAATAATGACAGACATTTGAGTTTCAGATTTTATGTTTCTCAGAAAAAACTAATGGGTAACCTGTTATTCTAGCAACTTTGCAAGTTTATAAGAGCAATATTTAAAACCTCTCCCTATTTTGGTCATTTCCTTTGTACCCCATTTTTTCTGACTTTGTCTAGATTTCTTGCACCAAGAGGTAATGTAAGACTGTCAGTCTGTGTTTTATATATGTGCTAGCAATTTAGAGATATGATTGTAAGTCATAAACTGTTAAGAATGAAATTTGGTTAGTCAGGAATACAAACCTGCCCCTCTATTTAATTGTGTCATAATCACTGAAGCACATTAAAATATATCCCTCGGCAATGCTGGAGCAGCTGGACTAATGATGATTGCAAAGAAAGAAAATAAGTGATGCAGAATATATAAATGGTAACTGGTTTGTAAATATATTTTTGCCTAGGTCATTTAGTTTGTTTAGTATTATGTTTCAAACATGCAGACATGTATTCTAGTGAAGTGGTGCTTCTGAATCTCCCACTTAAAATTGCGTGCCCCAGTTTGGGGTTCTATGTGTGCTTTGTGCTTATTTCATTCTGTGCAGCCCCCACCATTCTGTCTTTCACAGTATATGTATGTCAGCATCACCCATGGAGGCAAAGACCCTGTGTGTGTGTATACACATTTTTGCATCACATTTTTGGTCTGTTTTTCATAAAATTGTGGTTTTCTGGTGAATTAGTGGCAAATCATTAAAGATTGAAGTTAGAAAATAATGACAGATATTTGAGTTTCAGATTTCCCACTTTTATTTATGATTTTGTCCAGATTTCTTGCTCTGAGGTTGAGAGCATGACACATGTGTCAGGGACATCACTGTCAGCCAGAGACATTTCAAATTGTGACATACTTGTTGTACCCCACTCCCCCATTTAGTGATTCTGGATGTGTCCAAGCAAGGCGAGGAGCAGTTATGCAGTGTAAGTGTGCAAACCATCCTCCATGCAAGGTAGACACAAGCAATACAGTGGCTTTTCGTTCATCCTTGATTTTGCAGAATGTTCTGCTTTTCTGCCATATTTTTATACTGTTGATTTATGCTTCTTATTATTCAGAAAATGCTTGTTGTTGCAGTGTATGTTGCTCTGTGTTTAAGTAGCAATGCTTTAATGACCATCAGATAAGCTTGTCTGAGATTGTAAGACACAAGTAAGCTTTAATAAGCATACTGTTAAAGAATTATCAACATTGAAAGTCTTTTTGTTGTTGTCATGCAGACAATATTTACATAGCTAGATAATGTATAAGCCTTAGGTATTGAAATCCATATGACAGTGTTTGTAATAAAGGACAGGAATACAGTATTTTCAGAAGCTCATTACATTTGTTGGAGACTTGTAGTCATCTTTGCAGGCTTTACTTGTAAACTAAACACAATGCCAATCTATCATGTGTTTTCCATAACCTGTGCAGTAATCCTTTAAGCAATTTATCTTGAGCTTGTTTCTTGTTTGCTGTTCATTTTTTACTTTGATCATGTTTTCCCCATGAAACAAGTAGATAGTTGTTGTCAGGCAGCAGGTCTTTTTTGGATAAGAAACATTTTTACAAGTGGGGGTAATCAGTATCACAGAGATTGCTACTTTCAGCATGTTACTTGGTATTTTATCAAGATGAATATAAACTAAATTAGAACTGCAGTGCAAGAAATTGTTTGAGTAGAGTGCTGCTTGTTTTATTTTTTATACTTTATTTTGACTGACATTCCAGTCGTTGTTGTGTTTTTCGTCTTTTCCCGGTTAGGGGTCGCCACAGCGGAACTCCGGTCCGCTAATGATTGGCATTTGTTTTTTATGTGCTGAGTTGCCAGCCCTAACACACAACCTTCAACGAAGGTACGCCCATTCACGCATGTCTCCACACAGAAGACGCTCTAGCTAAGAGTGGAACCAGTCAGCGTCTTACTGTGTGGTGACAACGCTACCACAGCACCACCACCGCGGATTTGACTGACATTCCAGTAATGTATTTAAATTATTTTTTCATGCCTCACAACCATTTTGTTTCCATCTAGGTATTATGTAAACTGTCATGTAGCCAATGCACTGAAATATTTTTTTTTCTTCTCCACTTAATTTTGTGCTGACTGGACTCTCATAATGACTGTTTGGTACCCAGGGCAGTGTATTTAATTAAAGTTCCAGTTTTTGTGGTTTTGAGCATAGTGCTGCCCCTTTCTAGTGGGCCACATGCCTTCCCATTGGCCCCACTCATTCAGCTGTCTCCTGCAGCCCCCCTTTGATTTGAAGTCACCAATCACCATTGGTCACTACACCTATTGTAGATCCTCATTGGTCCACAGACCTGCCTCTCTAGCAGGATAATAAAGGTCACCTGGTTGGACATGGCCTGCAAAACTTAGTAGTGACTTCTGTGGGCAGCTATCAGGAGGGGGTTGGGGGTCCTCATCTGACAGTGGTATGAAGGGGGTAATCTGGTCATCCAGTAGAAAGTGAATCAGCTGGTGAGGACTGAGGTGGAATAGTGATTGGATGTCTACTTTGGTACCCTAAAGTGTGTCCTTTTGTGGCTGAATGAGTCCCACAGATGGATGGCTGGCCCCATTCCCTGGGCAAACACAGATGGCACCCACTCAAAATGTCATCCATGGTGGTGACTGACATCTTTGTGGGTTCTTCTCTGAACTGATCCAACAGGTCCTCCTTACCCCTTTATATCTCACATCAATGTCTTACCAATCCTTATGTTCACTTACTATCCCCTTTATGTAGTTCAGTCTTTCTGAACATTAGATGTCCATGGTCTATCAGTCAATGTCTCAACACTGTTGCCCCCTTATGTGTCATTATCTGCCTTGTCAGTTTTGTCTACTTTCTATGTTTATCTTTCCTGTTTCCTTCCCTCTGTCCTTCTTTTTACCCACACTTCCCCCTTGTTGTTTCATGGTTTTCCCTTCTTCATAGATTGAAAATTGGGCACCTGTATCTTAAAAAGCATACCCTTCTTCTCCTACCTGTCTTCATTCCTCTACTTGCACTTTCCCATTGCAGCCAGTACTGCCTCATCATTCCCTCTCTGGTCCTCATTTATCTGATTAAATAACGTGGCATTTTATTGTGGTACCATTGTATAGGGTGCCTTCAGAACTCGTGTTGCAGTTCAGGGGTATTTCAATGAATGTGTGAAAACACACAGCATCAGAAATGTAGCCTGATTCTTATCCTTAGGTCATATGAATGCACGTAGCACCATTGTTCCAGTAGGTAGTTACTGATGCTATTATAGCTGTGAAGATGCATTATGCAGCCCCGCCCCTGGGGAAGTGGCACTGTGCCAGCATACATGCATGCCTAATCAATATCAGGCCACGCTGCATTAAATTCACCAGACCATTTAGTATGCATGATGGTATTATGGACTTTTTGAATACCACCCTCATTTTAAAGCACCAGAGTAGTGTCTTTGCGTCCTTTGGCTTTTCCCGGTTAGGGGTCGCCACAGCGGAACTCCGGTCCGCTAATGATTGGCGGTTGATTTTTAAGTGCCGAGTTGCCAGCCCTGACGCACAACCTTCAACGAAGGTACGCCCATTCACGCATGTCTCCACGCAGAAGACGCTTTAGCTGAGAATCAAACCGGACAGCGTCTTACTGTGAGGCGGCAATGCTACCGCAGCACCAGCAAATTCCCCAAAAATACTTTAAAAAAATTTGTCAGTGCCCAATGCTGATTTAGCATACAAGGCATTGTGTTACAAGTAAATGTGAGATAATACTTTGCCATACACATAGGCTGTATTAGCTTCACTGACAAGAGTTTTAACCATGTATTGCAGTGTTGTCCTGTCTCTTGTTTCATTGGAATGAAATGGTAGGATAATTTTACAAATCAACATGAAATACAGACTATAGAGATTCACAGAATAGTACTAGGCTAACTGCCCTTGTGGGCCATTTCAAGCCTAGCGAATTACTCCATGTGAGAATCAAACTCAGCACCTTGTATCTGTAAAGTAAACACCTTAGCCATTATAACAACCTCCAAATTATACCAATCAGAAAATAAATCAAATGAAAAAAATTGTATGAACTCAATTTTAAATCAAAATTCATAACATTAAATAGTGAGTATAGGTCATATTGAACAGAAAACAAAAAGTGTATGTAAAAATAAAGGCATGCCCAGAAGATTGTCTATACCTACACCTATGTTAAGATAATGCAAACAATATCAAGGTCTTTCATCAGAATATGTACATATTAGCTTACCAAAGTAAATATGTATTTAAGCTTATAAAGTGAGTGCTGATGTTCAAAATATAAGGCAAACTAAGACAGAACAAACCAATATGGTAGCTATACAACATACTATAAAATGCTGCTTACAAATTTTATATACAGTATGATACTACAGAATGTGTGTCTGTAGATTTTTTTCTGCAGTCTCTTCAAAAGCATAGAATGAAAGACCACAGACAATGATGCAGGTGACCTTACTTTGAATAGCAGCTAAGGCAATGGAGGAACTGGGTGGATATGTAGAGGAGTGATGGGCCAGTACCTGTTCCTGTGAGAGAGGTGATGGATGTTTATTTTGGGGATGAAAGTACTTGTGGTATCCACCAGATGAGATAAAATGGCCTTACAAGAAACAGGCAGCATTTGAGTGTCAACGGCAAAAGTAATTTAGAGGAGCCAGTCTAACATCAGATTATTGTAATTTCAGAGGATGCCAGCATATTTGAGTCATTAGACAATAACATGAACTACTGTGGCATTTTTTATAGGATGAGCATGGATATAGGATGTGGTGTACATGGTGATGAATAAGAAGTAGCAAAAACTAATTTGGTAAATCCTTTTGGGGAAGCCTGGTCACTAAAATGACCATTAAGACAGAAGCTAGGTTATCCTCAAAAATGAACAGTTAACACAAATTTAGGAGGTAGAAGGGTACAACTCTGGAAAAGAATTAATAACAATAAACTGAGGAATTTGGTGGCCAGCCTTGGATGTCAACAATGGATATGCATTTGGCTGGTAGGAGGTGATCTTAAACTTAGCAGGTTGGGTTGACCTGGGCACCATTCACTGGACATGAGATGAGCTGGGAGACACCTTTGTAACCAAACTGGGGCCATGAATTGGAGGAGTGGGAGGCTGTATACGAATAATGGAAACCTTGATAAGCAAGTCTCACAGACAATGATCATGCAAATCTGGAGCAGAAATATTTAGTAAACTTACAATGAAGGGTTCATCACATTCAACTTAAATGTATTACTTTGGTAGCTAGTACAATATTACAATTGTAGGCACATACTTTAAAACATAATTTACAGGTCTGTTTTATTAATGTGCAATTATGTTTTAAATTAATTATGCAGTCACTGTGCAGAATTAATTTTCTTCTCTGAAATCAGTTATGTACAGATGTCTAAGAACAGTATAGCTGAGCATACGGACAGTTCTCATGAACAGCATTTTGTAAAACTCATAAAAAAATGTTGAGTGTGAGCAAAACTGATAGTGAAGTGTTCATACCCCCCAAGAAAAAAACAGCAATAATGACATTTTCTATCTGAACTCTCATTTTGAGGAGTAGAGCTTTCCATGTGATGAGTAACCTTAAATGGGATTTTGCAAGTATTGTATCCAAATGTTGAACTTTAATGAATCTATAGGGAAATGCTCAACAAATTGTAATGTTAGTAATGTTTAGAGACAGCATTTTTAGAATTCTTACTTTAGTATCATAAATGGCATGTTGCAACTCTGGCACAAAATATTGGGCTTTAATAAAGGTAAGAGGAAACCTTCATCAAATGAAAAAACGAAACATAAGTCTATTATTTGTTAATGTTTTGAGAGGAAATGAGAATTTTCATCTTAATATGTATTTCAAGCAATTTAAAGTTTAACTGTGTATTTCTTTTTGAAAACATATCACAAATCAATTTTTAATTACCTGCTTAATCATATTCAGCATTGTGGGAAAGTTTGAATCCATCCTATCACTCAATGAATACAAGAGATTAAGACCAATCATAGTTGATAACACTTGGGGATGCAGAACTATGCTCACTCATACAAAATGCATGCAACATGAACATATTACAGGTATAATATGAAAAAAGTAATTTTCTAAAAGAACTGTAGAAATAACATGCATATTTCAGGAAATAAAGATACATGCATAGTACAGAGAAAACAGGTTACAATGGTTTGTTCAAGATCCCACTGCAACTCAAAGGGATAAAGCTTGCAGATGTGTCAGTAATTGTGAGACAAGAAAATTAATACCTGTAAGATAATAATAATTTTAAGTATGCTGAACAGCTGTTGCACATTTCAAGGATGTGACATTTATAATTGCACATCCTCACAGGAACAATATTTTGATCTACAGAAATATTGTTCCGTGTCATCATGTTCTTGCCTACCAGGGGAAAAGGGAAAGTTAACATTAAAATCATGCACTTCTATAAGAAATAACATTAAATGGAAAACACAGGGATAAACGAGAGAACTCAGTTTGTCAAAGAATACAAGACATGGCTTGGAATTATATATTAGTCGAATGGTACAACTTAATCTTCCAATAACAATGGCATTTACACTTTTCAAAACTGTACCTATTTTAGAATTTTCACTGATTTGACTAAAAAGCAGAGACTAGAATAAAACCAATGCATGTTGGTGGCAATACTGATTAAAAGCAGATTATCTGCTTATGATTTGTCAGTGCCATAAAATATATAACACATCTCTTAAACCTTTGCAAGTTGATAATGTGGGATACTAGAGTGCAGCTACTTGATCTGAACAGTATATGTTTTGTTGTTGGGAGACAGTCTAAATACTGTAGCCCCGGTTAAAAGATGAATATAAACTAAATTAGAACTGCAGTGCAAGAAATGGTTTGAGTTGAGTGCTGCTTGTTTTATTTTTTATACTTTATTTTGACTGACATTCCAGTTGTTGTTGTGTCTTTCGGCTTTTCCCGGTTGGGGGTCGCCACAGTGGAACTCTGGTCCGCTAATGATTGGCAGTTGATTTTTATGTGCTGAGTTGCCAGCCCTAACGTGCAACCTTTAACAAAGGTACGCCCATTCACGCATGTCTCCACGCAGAAGACGCTCTAGCTAAGAGTCGAACCGGTCAGCGTCTTACTGTGCGGCGACAACGCTACCACAGCACCACCACCACAGATTTAACTGACATTCCAGTAATGTATTTAAATTATTTTTTCATACCTCACAACCATTTTGTTTCCATCTAGATATTAAGTAAACTGTCATGTAGCCAATGCACTGAAATATTTTTTTTATTCTCCACTTAATTTTGTGCTGACTGAACTCTCATAATGATTGTTTGTTACCCAGGGCAGTGTATTTAATTAAAGTTCCAGTTTTTGTTGTTTTGAGCATAGTGCTGCCCCTTTCTAGTGGGCCACATGCCTTCCCATTGGCCCCACTCATTCAGCTGTCTCCTGCAGCCCCCCCCCCCTTTGATTTGAAGTCACCAGTCACCACTGGTCACTACACCTATTGTAGATCCTCATTGGTCCACAGGCCTGCCTCTCTAGCAGGATAACAAAGGTCACCTCGTTGGACATGGCCTGCAAAACTTAGTAGTGACTTCTGTGGGCAGCTATCAGGAGGGGGTTGGGGGTCCTCATCTGACAGTGGTATGAAGGGGGTAATCTGGTCACCCAGTAGAAAGTGAATCAGCTGGTGAGGACAGAGGTGGAACAGTGATTGTATGTCTACTTTGGTACCCTAAAGTGTGTCCTTTTGTAGCTGAATGAGTCCCACAGATGGATGGCCGGCCCCATTCCCTGGGCAAACACAGATGGCACCCACTCAAAATGTCATCCATGGTGGTGACTGACATCTTTGTGGGTTTTTCTCTGAACTGATCCAACAGGTCCTCCTTACCCCTTTATATCTCACATCAATGTCTTACCAATCCTTATGTTCACTTACTATCCCCTTTATGTAGTTCAGTCTTTCTGAACATTAGATGTCCATGGTCTATCAGTCAATGTCCCAACACTGTTGCCCCCCTTATGTGTCATTATCCGCCTTGTCAGTTTTGTCTACTTTCTATGTTTATCTTTCCTGTTTCCTTCCCTCTGTCCTTCTTTTTACCCACACTTCCCCCTTGTTGTTTCATGGTTTTCCCTTCTTCATAGATTGAAAATTGGGCACCTGTATCTTAAAAAGCATACCCTTCTTCTCCTACCTGTCTTCATTCCTCTACTTGCACTTTCCCATTGCAGCCAGTACTGCCTCATCATTCCCTCTCTGATTAAATAACGTGGCATTTTATTGTGGTACCATTGTATAGGGTGCCTTCAGAACTCGTGTTGCAGTTCAGGGGTATTTCAATGAATGTGTGAAAACACACAGCATCAGAAATGTAGCCTGATTCTTATCCTTAGGTCATATGAATGCACGTAGCACCATTGTTCCAGTAGGCAGTTACTGATGCTATTATAGCTGTGAAGATGTATTATGCAGCCCCGCCCCTGGGCAAGTGGCACTGTGCCAGCATACATGCATGCCTAATCAATATCAAGCCACGCTGCATTAAATTCACCAGACCATTTAGTATGCATGATGGCATTATGGACTTTTTGAATACCACCCTCATTTTAAAGCACCAGAGTAGTGTCTTTGCGTCCTTTGGCTTTTCCCGGTTAGGGGTCGCCACAGCGGAACTCTGGTCCACTAATGATTGGCAGTTGATTTTTAAGTGCCGAGTTGCCAGCCCTGACGCACAACCTTCAACGAAGGTATGCCCATTCACGCATGTCTCCATGCAGAAGACGCTTTAGCTGAGAATCGAACCGGACAGCGTCTTACTGTGAGGCAGCAATGCTACCGCAGCACCAGCAAATTCCCCAAAAATACTTTAAAAAAATTTGTCAGTGCCCAATGCTGATTTAGCATACAAGGCATTGTGTTACAAGTAAATGTGAGATAATACTTTGCCATACACATAGGCTGTATTAGCTTCACTGACAAGAGTTTTAACCATGTATTGCAGTGTTGTCCTGTCTCTTGTTTCATTGGAATGAAATGGTAGGATAATTTTACAAATCAACATGAAATACAGACTATAGAGATTCACAGAATAGTACTAGGCTAACTGCCTTTGTGGGCCATTTCAAGCCTAGCAAATTACTCCATGTAAGAATCAAACTCAGCACCTTGTGTCTGTAAAGTAAACACCTTAGCCATTATAACAACCTCCAAATTATACCAATCAGAAAATAAATCAAATGAAAAAAATTGTATGAACTCAATTTTAAATCAAAATTCATAACATTAAATAGTGAGTATAGGTCATATTGAACAGAAAACAAAAAGTGTATGTAAAAACAAAGGCATGCCCAGAAGATTGTCTATACCTACACCTATGTTAAGATAATGCAAACAATATCAAGGTCTTTCATCAGAATATGTACATATTAGCTTACCAAAGTAAATATGTATTTAAGCTTATAAAGTGAGTGCTGATGTTCAAAATATAAGGCAAACTAAGACAGAACAAACCAATATGGTAGCTATACAACATACTATAAAATGCTGCTTACAAATTTTATATACAGTATGATACTACAGAATGTGTGTCTGTAGATTTTTTTCTGCAGTCTCTTCAAAAGCATAGAATGAAAGACCACAGACAATGATGCAGGTGACCTTACTTTGAATAGCAGCTAAGGCAATGGAGGAACTGGGTGGATATGTAGAGGAGTGATGGGCCAGTACTTGTTCCTGTGAGAGAGGTGATGGATGTTTATTTTGGGGATGAAAGTACTTGTGGTATCCACCAGATGAGATAAAATGGCCTTACAAGAAACAGGCAGCATTTGAGTGTCAACGGCAAAAGTAATTTAGAGGAGCCAGTCTAACATCAGATTATTGTAATTTCAGAGGATGCCAGCATATTTGAGTCATTAGACAATAACATGAACTACTGTGGCATTTTTTTATAGGATGAGCATGGATATAGGATGTGGTGTACATGGCGATGAATAAGAAGTAGCAAAAACTAATTTGGTAAATCCTTTTGGGGAAGCCTGGTCACTAAAATGACCATTAAGACAGAAGCTAGGTTATCCTCAAAAATGAACAGTTAACACAAATTTAGGAGGTAGAAGGGTACAACTCTGGAAAAGAATTAATAACAATAAACTGAGGAATTTGGTGGCCAGCCTTGAATGTCAACAATGGATATGCATTTGGCTGGTAGGATGTGATCTTAAACTTAGCAGGTGGGGTTGACCTGGGCACCATTCACTGGACATGAGATGAGCTGGGAGAGACCTTTGTAACCAAACTGGGGCCATGAATTGGAGGAGTGGGAGGCTGTATACGAATAATGGAAACCTTGATAAGCAAGTCTCACAGACAATGATCATGCAAATCTGGAGCAGAAATATTTAGTAAACTTACAATGAAGGGTTCATCACATTCACCACAAATGTATTACTTTGGTAGCTAGTACAATATTACAATTGTGGGCACATACTTTAAAACATAATTTACAGGTCTATTTTATTAATGTGCAATTATGTTTTAAATTACTTATGCAGTCACTGTGCAGAATTAATTTTCTTCTCTGAAATCAGTTATGTACAGATGTCTAAGAACAGTATAGCTGAGCATACGGACAGTTCTCATGAACAGCATTTTGTAAAACTCATAAAAAAATGTTGAGTGTGAGCAAAACTGATAGTGAAGTGTTCATACCCCCCAAGAAAAAAAAACAGCAATAATGACATTTTCTATCTGAACTCTCATTTTGAGGAGTAGAGCTTTCCATGTGATGAGTAACCTTAAATGGGATTTTATAAGTATTGTATCCAAATGTTGAACTTTAATGAATCTATAAGGAAATGCTCACCAAATTGTAATGTTAGTAATGTTTAGAGACAGCATTTTTAGAATTCTTACTTTAGTATCATAAATGGCATGTTGCAACTCTGGCACAAAATATTGGGCTTTAATAAAGGTAAGAGGAAACCTTCATCAAATGAAAAAACGAAACATAAGTCTATTATTTGTTAATGTTTTGAGAGGAAATGAGAGTTTTCATCTTAATATGTATTTCAAGCAATTTAAAGTTTAACTGTGTATTTCTTTTTGAAAACATATCACAAATCCATTTTTAATTACCTGCTTAATCATATTCAGCATTGTGGGAAAGTTTGAATCCATCCTATCACTCAATGAATACAAGAGATTGAGACCAATCATAGTTGATAACACTTGAGGATGCAGAACTATGCTCACTCATACAAAATGCATGCAACATGAACATATTACAGGTATAATATGAAAAAAGTAATTTTCTAAAAGAACTGTAGAAATAACATGCACATTTCAGGAAATAAAGATACATGCATAGTACAGAGAAAACAGGTTACAATGGTTTGTTCAAGATCCCACTGCAACTCAAAGGGATAAAGCTTGCAGATGTGTCAGTAATTGTGAGACAAGAAAATTAATAGCTGTAAGATAATAATAATTTTAAGTATGCTGAACAGCTGTTGCACATTTCAAGGATGTGACATTTATAATTGCACATCCTCACAGGAACAATATTTTGATCTACAGAAATATTGTTCCCTGTCATCATGTTCTTGCCTACCAGAGGAAAAGGGAAAGTTAACGTTAAAATCATGCACTTCTATAAGAAATAACATTAAACGGAAAACATAGGGATAAACGAGAGAACTCGGTTTGTCAAAGAATACAAGACATGGCTTGGAATTATATATTAGTCGATTGGTACAACGTAATCTTCCAATAACAATGGCATTTACACTTTTCAAAACTGTACCTATTTTAGAATTTTCATTGATTTGACTAAAAAGCAGAGACTAGAATAAAACCAATGCATGTTGGTGGCAATACTGATTAAAAGCAGATTATCTGCTTATGATTTGTCAGTGCCATAAAATATATAACACATCTCTTAAACCTTTGCAAGGTGATAATGTGGGATACTAGAGTGCAGCTACTTGATCTGAACAGTATATGTTTTGTTGTTGGGAGACAGTCTAAATACTGTAGCTGTAGATTTAACACCATGGCATTGAGCAAAAGAAGTTAAAGCATGTTCTTTGCTTTATTATTTTAATGTATTAAAAATGTACTGCAGAAAACTGGAGAAAAGAATTAAATGTGTTTACATAGACACAAATAACAAAAAAGAAATGAAAGCGGTAAACTATGAAGAATGTACTGAGACATTGTCTTACAATGTTGAGATTGGCTAATGTAAATGGTATTTATTTTATTATTTTCTCTCTTGTTATTTGAAGATGTAAACGTCATACAACCATTTGAATGTTTATTTGAATGTTTATGCTTAATACAACCTTGCTAACAATATATAAATGTGTGTTGTATTGTGTACTACATTTTATAAACAGAGAGATTTCTTAATAAACTCAATGATTTTGTTAAAAAACATTTGTCAGTAAGTAGCCATCTTTCTAGGTATGCAAACATTCTCTGTTGCAGGGAAGAAGGTTATCCTACAAGTCTGTTTAAGGTGACTGTGCAAATGGAGGAGGTATGATGGATTGAACTGCACTGTCATGGTGGAAGGAAAATTAAGAAATTATAACATACTCTTTTCTTTATTTAGGCAAAATGTAGACTTTTCTAGACCAAGAAGCATGTAGTTTTGGCTGCCCTTAATAAGTCTGCAGCATGTTGTATTAAGGTTGAATGGTACATGTTGAAGGTGGTGGTGGATTGTAGTGTAATGGGTGTATGCGATTTTGTTTTCTTCTTTCTTTTAACTTTGTGTTTATGCATAAGCCCTTTCCTTATGTGTACATGCTTTCTGCTCTTGTAACTTTGTCATTGCAGTATCCTTAACAGTGTCTATTTCTCAGCTACCATAAGTATAATTAATTGGGGGGGGGGGGGACAAACCATTTTTAGTTTTAATGAGAAAGTGTAAGTATGGCAAGCAGTGCTTGGAGGAAGAGGAGGATTTAGTTGGTTATGTGTTTACATCTTAATCACAATAACTTACAGCAGCAATTGTGTCTTGTTCTACCAGTCAACTATCCTGAATACAGATCAATGAGTGCACAAAAAAGTATAAATAAAAAAAAAAATGTGTGTGTGTGTGTGTGTGTGTGTGTGTGTGTGTGTGTGTGTGTGTGTATCTATCTATCTATCTATATATATATATATATATATATATATATATATATCTGTGTGTGTGTGTGTGTGTGTGTGTGTGTGTGTGTACACACACACACACACACACACACACACACACACACACACACACACACACACACACACACACACACACACACACACATTTTTTCTCATTAATAGATTAGTTCATAGATCATGCTCACTCACTCTCTGATTATCCACTTTGTCCAAGTCAGGATCATATGGAAGCTGAGACTTACCCTCATCCTCAGACAGCACAATTATAGTACCTAATTAAAAAGAAGATGCCATTCTGTTGTAAACAACCCCCCCCCCCATACACACACACATATACATGTTACACAGGGTGTGTTCATCTATGGCCAGTAGACAGGATCAACAGTTCACCTGTCATGCATTTGAAATGTGATACAAAACTGGACTACTCATTAAAAATCTACAAGAACATGGGAAAGACATGATGACTCAATGGAGAAAGCAACCCAGCTGAGAATCAAGCTGTGTAGTCAAGACCTGTAAGATAGCAGTGCTAGCAGCTGCATAACTGTATATCATGGGTCATGGATTTCCTGGTTAAAAATAAACTAAACAATTCTGAGAAATGCATATTGCTATGGTACAGGCAAGGCATTTAAAGTTATTATTTTCCCAAGAAAATGCACTTCATGTGTATTTATAAAATGGCCTTACAAAGTATAGTTGACTGCTTAATTAAAATATACATAAAACAGCTGATAATATCTCATAAAAGGTTCTACAAAAAAGTATATGATTAACAAGCAAATAATATGTTGCTTCACGCGGAGCTATCATCATATTTGCAGCTCGTACATTAAAGCACAATGAGATATTCAGAGTGTGAGTACAGGGATAATGAAAAATGTGACTACTGCTACAAAACAAGACATGTTTTACCATATTTTAAAGCAAAAGATGCCTGTCACAGTAATAAACTGACAGATCTTACAGTAACAGTCACTGCAGAACCACAGCAGAGAGAAAATAGCTTTATAAATAGCAAAGCATTTTTAGGAACCCAGTCTGAAATAAACGCTCTTTGTTACAATCATAATGTTGCACGTATATGTAGGTAATGTGTGAAAGACTCAAGAGCTGAAAGCCTAAATAGTATCACACTGGGACTTGAGGCTAAGGAGTAGGGGGAGAAATAGCTAGTAAAGTCAGTACAGGGGGTGAATGCTACAGAGGGAGCAATATCCTACTGCCTTTCTAGGCAGATGACTGGCTTTGGCCTATTTCAGCCTGGCTGTAGGAGCTGTAGCCTGCCCATAGACCTTTGACCACCAGTTCTTAAGGTAAGGAGAGGTGGTCAGGGAGAAGAAGGGGACTGGAGGTAGTGAATTTGAACGTAGGAGGTATGAACAACCCAGTAAAGACAGAAAGCATACTGACTAGGATCTGGAGGGAAATATTTAGAGGAACTACATTTATCAAACAGAGAGATGGAAATATCCAAGAGAAAGGCTATACATAGATTGGGCTGAACCATGGTTTGTTGTGGAGGAGTAGAGTGTGACAGAGATGAGTTTTAGGTGATTGGCATGTAGAGGTTCATTTGAAGATAGCAGAATAGTGGCAAGGTCCTGTTATGGTCCAAACAGCGACAAAGCAGAGAAAGAGAGCGAGAGAAAGTAAGAGAGAGTAGGGGAATATATATGGAGTAAGAACTAATTTTAGATAGGTCATGTAGGAAATGTCAGAAATATGGAAGGAGATCTATGAAGCAAGTAAGGGTATTAGATGTATAGAGGGGAAGAATGGGAAGGGTGATCCAACTTAGATTTAGCAGAACATAAGGAAAGCAAGCCCAGAGACTAGATAGGATATTAATAGATGAAGAATCCAAAGTGAATAGAGACTATAGAAATTTAAAAGACTGTAGAGCATTCCTTAATTATAGTGTGACCGGAAGTTGAACAAATGGTCTGAAGAGGTGACGATGGAAACCAAATAAATGGGAAGAATCAGAAAAGGCATAATAGTTGCAAAAGACAGCCAATGATGTAATCCAAAGGAATAATTCATAAAAGGGACAGATACGAATTAAGCAGAGGGATGGAATTTAGACTACTTTTCGGGTGGAAGTAATGGGAACATCGAAACAGATGGCAACAAAATTAAAGTTGCAGCAGAATCAGACAGATGTCACTAAAGAAGAGGAAGAGCATGTGCAGGGGGAAATGATGGGAAGAGACCCCAGTATTGAGGAGTTGCAGAATGAATTACAGGTATTAAAGGAAGAATACATACAAGAAGAAGTGAAGCAGAGGTAAGGTATGTGGAGAAATAAAAATACAAACTGATATGAATTTCACAGTCTTTAAACATAAGAATTCAAAGAAG
>NC_056732.1:559672927-559747927 GCF_019279795.1 Protopterus annectens
TGACACTCTTCTCCACACATTCCACCCTGCCTGTACTCTCTTCTTCACCTCTCTTCCACATTCACCATTACTCTGAACTGTTGATCCCAAGTACTTAAACTCATCCACCTTTACCAACTCTACTCCCTGCATCCTCACCATTCCTCTACCCTCCCTCTCATTCACACACATATATTCTGTCTTAGTCCTGCTGACCTTCATTTCTCTTCTCTCTAGAGCATATCTCCACCTCTCCAGAGTCTCCTCAACATGATTCCTACTCTCACTGCAGATCACAATGTCATCTACAAACATCATAGTCCATGGGGCCTCCTGTCTGATCTCATCTGTCAACCTGTCCATCACCACTGCAAATAAGAAAGGACTCAGAGCTGATCCTTGATGTAATCCCACCTCCACCTTAAATGGATCTGTCACTCCCACTGCAGTCCTCACCACTGTCACACTACCCTTGTACATATCCTGTACCACTCTTACATACTTCTCTGCCACTCCTGACTTCCTCATACAATACCACAACTCTTCTCTAGGCACCCTGTCATATGCTTTCTCCAAGTCTACAAAGACACAATGCAACTCCTTCTGACCTTCTCTGTATTTCTCCAACAACACTCTCAGAGCAAACATTGCATCTGTAGTGCTCTTTCCTGGCATGAAACCATACTGCTGATCACTAATCATCACCTCCCTTCTTAACCTAGTTTCTACTACTCTTTCCCATAACTTCAAGCTGTGACTGATCAATTTTATGCCTCTGTAGTTACTGCAGCTCTGCACATCACCCTTATTCTTAAAGATAGGTACCAAAACACTTTTTCTCCACTCCTCAGGCATCCTCTGACTTTCCAAAATTTCATTAAACAATCTAGTTAAAAATTCCACTGCCATTTCTCCTAAGCACCTCCATGCTTCCATTGGCATGTCATCTGGGCCAACAGCCTTTCCATTCTTCATCCTCTTCATAGCTGTCCTTACTTCCTCCTTGCTAATCTGTTTCACTTCCTGATTCACTATCCCCACATCATCCAACCTTCTCTCTCTCTTATTCCCTTCATTCATCAGTCTCTCAAAATACTCTCTCCATCTACTCAACACACTCTCCTTACTTGTGAGTACGTTTCCCTCACTATCCTTTATCACCCTTACTTGGTGCACAACTTTCCCAGCTCTGTCCCTCTGTCTAGCCAATCGGCACAGGTCCTTTTCTCCCTCTTTAGTGTCCAATCTCTCATACAACTCTCCATACGCCTTATCCTTAGCTTTCGCCACCTCTCTCTTTGCCATGCGCCTCATCTCCTTATACTCATGTCTATTTTCTTCATCTCTTTGACAATCCCACTTCTTCTTCGCCAGCCTCTTCCTCTGTATACTCTCCTGTACTTCCTCATTCCACCACCAGGTCTCCTTGTCCTCCTTCCTCTGTCCAGATGTCACACCAAGCACCTTTCTAGCAGTCTCCCTTACTAGTTCTGCTGTAGTTACCCAGCTATTCGGTAACTCTCCACTGCCTCTCAGTGCCTGTCTTAACTCTTCCCTAGACTCCACTTCACAATCACCCTTTTTTAACTTCCACCATTTAATCCTTGGCACTGCTTTCACACTCCTCCTCCTCTTCTTGATCACCAACATCATCCTACAGATCACCATTCTATGCTGCTTAACTACACTTTCCCCTCCCACCACTTTACAGTCTCGAATCTCCTTCAGACTGGCCCCCCTGCATAGGATATAATCCACCTGTGTGCATCTTCCTCCACTCTTGTATGTCACCCTATGCTCCTCCCTCTTCTTAAAATGCATATTCTCCACAGCCATGTCCATCCTTTTCGCAAAATCCACAATCATCTGACCTTCTGCATTCCTCTCCTTAACACCATACCTACCCATCACTTCCTCATCCCCTCTGTTCACTTCACCAACATGCCCATTAAAGTCCGCTCCAATCACTAGTCTCTCACCCTTGGTTACGCTCACCACAACTTCATCCAACTCACTCCAAAATTTCTCTTTCTCATCCATTGCACACCCAACTTGTGGAGCATATGCACTAACAACATTCATCATTACACCATCAATTTCAAGCTTCATAAACATCACTCTGTCAGACACTCTCTTCACATCTAAAACGCTTTTGGCATATTGTTCCTTTAGTGTAACCCCTACCCCATTTCTCCTGCCATCCACACCATGATAGAACAATTTGAACCTGTTTCCTAAACACCTGGCCTTACTTCCCTTCCATCTGGTCTCTTGCATGCACAATATATCAACCTTCCTTCTCACCATCATATCAGCTAGCTCTCTTCCTATACCAGTCATACTGCCAACATTCAAAGTTCCTACCCTCACTGCTACACTCTTAACCTTCATCCTCTCTTCCAGCCTTCGGGCATGCCTTCGTCCTCCTCTTCTCCTTCGGCCAACAGTAGCCCAATTTCTGCCAACACCCTGTTGGCTAACAGTACTGGTGTTGGTCGTTGTTAACCCAGGCCTCGACCGTTCCGGTATGGAAATATGACATTTTTGCACCATAAGTGATGTGGCAGAATTTTTACGCCGGATGCCCTTCCTGATGCAACCCTCCCCATTTATCCAGGCTTGGGACCGACACAAAGAAATGCACTGGCTTGTGCATCCCCAGTGGCTGGGTTATTGTCTTGCCAGAGTGATGTGCACATATTTTCCTGCCTCATTAAGCTGCATCATCATGCATTTTTATGATGTTAATCCTGGTGTAGGAAAAATGAGAATTTGAGTAGGAACATGGAGCCAGCTTTTACTGTGTTCTACTACAGCTCAAGTCGGCATGGCTATAGAAGCAACCAACTTTAATACAAAAATGGTCAGGGTTTAAAAATCCTTATTTTGAAGTTCAGTCTTAAAAAAAGAGAACTTGAAGCTTTAGCCAATGCTCATACTACTCACATAATGAAAATGTGAAAAGTGGTAAGATACAATGTGAACAACTCCACAGGGAATAAAAGCTTTTAATTTATTTTATCGAGCAGATGATATTTCATAGAGAATTTTGTTAGACAAGTTAGTTACAGGTGAAAGGTCATATGAAATATGAGTTGATGGAGGAAAGAATATATATTGACTGTAGTGAGGCACAAACAAAACATTGTTTTTGGGATTGCAGAAGTAAAAAGAACCGCGGGGAAGTTTAAAAATAACTATAGATCGTAAGGATTTAAACGTATAAATAAGAATATAATATTATACGGGAAGTATAAGGTAAAAAAGTGTGATATTGATAAATGGGATAAATTATTGTTTGTGACAATATGATTACTGTAGAAAAAAAGATATTAAAATGAAGAGAATGATGTAAATAAGAAGATGGTTGTGGAAGAAAGGGAAGGGGATAGAAGGTAAATATAACAGAAAAATAATGGAGGAAATAGAACTGTTTAGTTAAGTTCTTTTGTGTTAATACCTTTTAAATAATTTCAAGTGTGAATTAAAAAAAATGAGTGTGCAAATAATTGATTTTCTTTTGTATGATATTTTTGTATGGAATTGCTAATAAAGCACCCCTAGTCTTTTCGTACAAAGCTCACACGTTTATTCTCATTCTTACAATGGAGATTGCTGGGTGGAAAACAGCTATAGAGAAGTGAAGAGATGACCAGGAAAATGGAACTGGAAGCATATGAAATAGAGTAGATAGTTTGGCCAAGAAGGTATCAGAAAAGGAGTGTTTCTGAAAGTGCAGATAAAAGTGGTTAGCATTTAGTTAAATCAAACATGAAGAAACTGGAAATAACTGTATGGGATATGGAAGATGAGTTACTAGTTACATATTTTAAACAAGTCAGCTATCAGCAGTGTTGTCGGCAGATAAAGACAGATACAGCAGTGCTTTGAAATAATAAAATACTAGAAAAGAAAGAGGACACTAATAAGTGAAAGGCTGTACGAGACAGTCAATGGTAAAAATTAAAACAGATTGATACAGTAGAAGGTACCAGTCTCAATTTTTGACACTACATGTAGAAGAACTAGATTGTGCCTTTAAGATTTGTGTTTCAGGATAAAAGGTCACTTATTCATCTTGGATGATAAACTTTCTTTTACTTGACTTTTGAAAATGAAGACTGTTGCTTAGCTTTTTGGAACTGTGTGAGAATGAAATAAATATATTTACTTGGAATAATGTTTTAGCAGATTGAGATATACAAATATGTATAGTTTAGAACTGATGATTTAGAGGAGTCTTTTTTTTAATTGTGCATGAAAAATATCTGATAATGCTGTTGGCTGATTTATAAAAGTTAAAGATGAAAGACATTTGTAGATGGGGAATGGGAAGAGGAGGTGACTTTAAAAGTGAAGAATGATTCTGTAAAACATTTACCAACTGGTTTCAGAACTACTTTGAGATATGTAGATCTGTCAGAAGCATGTTTTGGTGGGAAATATTTACATTTAATTGAAGCATGCAAAAATTTACTTGCAATTAGTGTGAGGAAAAAGTTCATATGGCAAACAATTGTAAAGTTTCTTTGTAAAAAATGTAAAAACAAAGGCCATTTTTGGCCTTGACTGTGAAGAAAGTAATGTAGAAGCAGAAGTTAATCAAAACTAGGCAGAGAGGGTGAATGAAGAATTAAAGGTACAGGAGAATATCGAGAACAAAGAGGGTCATTTATGTATAAAAAGGGTGTTATGCAAATAGGCATGCATGATATTAACATTATAATGGGAGATGATTTTGGTCTTTCCAGGAATGAACATTCTTTGGCAGCAGATAAAAGAAGGGTGAACAGATGCACCTAACGGATACTTTTTTTGTAGGGAAAACAGTACGAATTAAAAACCGAAAGTTTAAGAATATCTGTCCCAAGGTTAAAAAGAAAGGGAAGGAATCATTTTAGAGCAATATCATTAAATGTTAATTGCATTCTTAATGGAGGAAGAAAAATTGCTGCTCTTGAATGGTGTAGTAAGTTGGATCTAGATATGATTGTATTATGTGATACAAGCTTTATTTCTATATAAGGTCGGATTCAGGCTGAAGGACTGTGGACAGAGAGTGTGTTATAGGGAATATACATAACAAATGATGTACAAGAGTAGTTATATTGTGTAAAAATACAGTAAAAATCTTAGATGTATGTATTATTGAGACTAGAAGGCTTATTACCCAGCCAGATGTTAGATGGGTGAATGAGGTGCTTAGATTAGCAGAGGGTGTATATTTATACAGGGATTAAGGAGATGAGTTTGTTTGTGACCTTAAATCTGAAAATAATAATGACGGGGGACATGAATTTTGATTTGAGAAGTAACAGGGGAAAAAGGTAGGTCGAGCTGTAAAGATGAATTAAATGTTAACGTGTAAATGACTAGGGATATGGGACTACAACTTTTGAACATACAGCAGAGGGTAGTTAAGGATGGAAAGTGATTTTTTTTTCTTGACTGAAAATATAAAGGAGATTGATGGAAGGGTTAGTTTTTAAAGGAATTTTGGATAATCTTAAATCAAAAAATTAGGATGTTAATACAGATAGTAAAATAATTACAATATTTATGGGGGATTTCTTAAACAACAGTGAGTTTAAGGAATAAATACAGTCTCTTTGGAAAGAACATGGGGTTATGTTAGACTTTTATGACAACTGGACAGAATGGTTGGTTATTCAAAAGATGAATTATAAGGTGCTTTTATTAGAATTATACTTAATTGATAGCCATATAAAAGGAGTATTATAAACATTTGCAAGGTGCAATGTTATTGAATTTAAAATGAAACAACAAAGGAGTGCTTTGTGATTTGTTGTTCTCTAGCTAAGTATTGCTGATCTCTGCATTTGATTTTGGATTGGAGTTAATCGTTTAAGGTTGGTTACTTCCATTTTTTTATCTGTACTTTTATATTGCATTTTGTTTTGTTTTAGTGTTTTGTGCTTTTTGGAGTTTTAAGATGTTTTGGCTAAAGGCAGTTAGAAAAAAAATATTTTCTATCTCTCTTTCTTGAACAATTACAAGTAAACCTCACATACCTAAATAATACTGAGCTAGATTCTCACCTAAAAATCAATCAAAACAAACACAATCTTACTATCAGTTTACATTCCTCACGGCAACAACCCATCTATTATAGAAAATCTGCTTTCATGGTCATCCATCACATTCAACCATGAAAACATAATAGTAGATTTCAATACTGACTGGCAATCTTAATCCTCAGATAATCCCTTCAACTACATAAATGTATATGGTTTCTTCCAAATTACACACATACCAACAAAGGTAGACAGAAGTAGCAATAATCAGTTCTTGACTGGACCCTTTTATCAAGCCCACACTTGTCTATCAATCAGGTTGTCTTCCAGACAGCCTAAGTGGCCACCTACCAACTTATCTTCTAAGGCACTATAACTGCCCAACTAAAACTGTAATATACAAACAGGTACACAATAAAAGAAACTTTTCCACTGATATTTTTAAATTACATCTCCAAAAGTACAACTGGTCCCCTCTAAAATACCTTCCACTAGATTCTTTTTGTTGTTGTGTCTTTCGGCTTTTCCCAGTTAGGGATCGCCACAGCGGAACTCTGGTCCGCTAATGATTGGTAGTTGATTTTTATGTGCCGAGTTACCAGCCCTGATGCACAACCTTCAATGAAGGTACACCCATTCACACATGTCTCCATGCAGAAGATGCTCTAGCTGGGAATCAAACCGGACAGCGTCTTATTGTGAGGCGACAATGCTACCACAGCACCACTACCGGTGGTACCTTCCACTAGATTCTGCTGTGCAATATTTCAATAACTAAATTCTTGAAATACTAGATAGATTAGCTCCTATCAGGAATATCAAACTAAATCTAACAACTCTCCATGGATTACTAAAGAAAGCAAACAACTTCTAAAACAAAGAGACAAACTCTGTTCTCAATATCAGGTCAACAAAAGCAAAACCTCCTTTGGCAGTTACTGTCACATGAGAAATATATCCAAACAACAAATCAAGAATGATAAAAGCTTTACTATACCATAATCCAGCACAGACACAGAAATGATCCACAAAAATGTTGGGGTACCATTTAACAACTTCTGAATCCTCGTCAAGCCACAACCCAAATTCCTAATACCTCTAACTCTAAAAGTATAGCAACCCAATATAACCCTTTTTTAACTCTATACACTCACACATAAATAACAACTATAATACCCCACTAGATACCCAACCTTGCACCAAATGTTACTTCAGCCACACTTTATCTGCAGCCTATTCAAAAATGCAAAAAAAAAAAAAAAAAAAAAACCATTAACCAAACTAAAACCCACATCACTTGCCACTGATAACCTACCAAATGAATACCTGAAACTAGCAGCTGATGTCATCTCATACCCTGTATGTATATTAATCAACAGATCCATCTCTGAATAATACATTCCTAAGATTCGGAAGATTTCATATGTAATACCTCTCTACTAAGGTGGTTCCTCACTAGAATCTTCCATCTATATTCACATATCCATTCTATATCCTCTCACAAAATTTTTTGAAAAATATATCCACCCTCAATTATCGATCTTTTAGCCAAATCACAACATGAATTTTGACCCAGCCACAGGACTAGAACTGCCATACCTAGTTTCACAAATACTGTAAATCAACTAATAAAATGAAGGGCAACTTGTCTCTTTGATATTTTTAGATATGTCAAAGGCATTGGACACAGCATCCCACAAAAAGCTTGTACATGAGCTTGTATCCCTAGACATATCTAAAGATGTCCGCTCATGGTTCAACAACTATCTTTCGAACCATCAACAAGCTGTTAAGTGGCAAAACAATCTCTCCTCCCAACTACCCATAACTGTAAATGTTCCACAAGGCTCGATACTAGGTCCATTTATTTTCTCTACCTTCACAAACAAACTCCATACCACCACCAGCCCTGCCACTTTTATACAATATGCAGAAGATTCCAATGTCATCTGTGCTGCACCCTCCCTGCCACAGCTGCCAGAAATTACCCAAAAATCCTTTTCTGCCATAAAATGTTACCTATATAACTATTAGCTCATTCTAAACCCTAACAAAACAAAGCTATTTTTTTAGCAGCCATCACAAAACGAACAATCGTACTCAGCACTTTAAAATCACCTCATCTAATCACACATTAATAGAACCAATCTTAGAAGCCAAGCTACTAGGGGTCACAACTTATAATAGTTTGAGGTTTGATAAGCACATATCAGTTGTTATCAAAAAATCCCAGATTAAATTAGGTTCTCTATATAGACTTAAGTAGGTACTTTTCCGTTATCGGGGCAACATTTGCAATGAGAAGTACGTAATATAAACAGGTATTCTCATATGTCTGAGTTTCTTAATTGAAGTTGATTCCGACCATTTATTCTCCATTTGGTGGAGGGGGGCGTTTCATATCCTTTTATAACACATGTTGCAGATGGCAGGTTGAAAACTATGGTGCTACCACTGTCACAGCACTCTGAACAGAAACGCTGTTGAACAAGCTACAGCTGCAATATCTCTGCACTGTACAGATCTTCGCAAAATTTCCTGATTTTTGCCTCATGGTTTTAGTCCTTTTATTCATAATGTTGTGATTTTATGGCAAACCTTTGTCAAGTGATGAAAGATTGAAATCACCGAAATACTGACAGATATTTCAGGGCCAGAATTCAAAGCATTCTGATGCATGTCTACAAATTAATTCATAGGGATGACAGTACAGAAATGTAATACATAAAATAACTGTCAGGACATTTCAAGTTTTATGCCTCCTGCTTAAGTGTCGCTTACTGTGTTTTCTTCCATACATTCTGGGCTACTTATTTAATAAAAGTCGGGATTCAGTTCTAAACATTTACATAGCTGTCTGTTATGTTGCTTTTACTGTGCAGGTGGTTCTCATGCAATGTCAATTTATTTTATTTATCTATTACATACATGACATTTATCTATTACATTATGATATATAATGTTTAAGTCAAAAACATTGCCGTTAAGGTATTAACTTTGTGATAGCACCCCTTTAAAAGCAGGAGCTGCTGCTTTAAAAATAAAAACGCTTCAAACACAACAGCTGTTTCAAGATTCGGAAAGAAAAGTGCTTCAGAGCTAATAGCTCTGCGAAAGATTCTGAGAAGCATCCACCAGAGAAATTACAACGTTATGACTAACAAACCAAACATATGAGGTAAAATTCTGAGCATTGTAGGATAATCTGTACAGTTATGAAGGAGAATTGCTTTTCACAACTTTTACTAGTTATTCCAGCACCCGTGCAATGATTTCAACCACTACCCGCCACATTACAAATGTGTTGCCCCGATAACGGAAAAGTACCATTAAGTCTTACCTTACCAACTCATCCAGACAAGCTGTCACTAGGACGCACCTACTATCCACACTATTATATGTCTCCCTATACTTACAATCCTCAGAAAACTGACTTAAACAAATTAGAAATGTGCTACCACAAAATCGCCAAATTCACCACATACAACTGGTTGCTTTCCAACAACTCAAATGGCATGAACTACCCAATCTCCTGTCCTTTAACCAACTTACTCTAACGCACTTTATCATATATCAACCTGATAAATCTTCAGCCCTCCACAACATAGCACAAACCAAAACCAATAACAGACCCCTAAGATCCTCTAACAAATTACTGCTAAAAGTTACAAAATCCAGCAACAGCTTTTTGGATTCTCTTTACTCAAGCCACATCTCTAGAGCATGGAATTCCATACCTCAGAATATTCTGAACACAATTAACCATAATCAGTTCAAAAACCTGCTGAAGACTCATCTAAAAAACAACTGGTTATTCTCATGCTCATCACCAGGCTGAACAGAGTCTTTGGCTTCTCTCCCCAACACCTCTCTTGTTCTTTACATCCATTCACCCTAACTTCCCTTATCAGCCTCCTATATCCCCCTATAATTTTTTTTTTACTCTAACCATACCCACAGTTATAAAAATTGCAAGTTTCTCTACTTTTTCTTTCTCCTCTCCCAATATTCTTAGTATTTTTCCTGCCTTAGCTCCTGTATCTACTTCTATTCTTTACATAGGTTCATAGGTTCATAGGTTCATACTAGGCTATCTGCCCTAGGGCATTTATAAGCCTAGCCAGAATGTGTTTGGCTTTCGCCACCCATTTTAAATTTATTTTGCTATGCCCTTTTTCGAGGTTACTATACTATGCCTCTATCTAACAGTGACACAGAAGTGATACCCGGGGTAAACCTACGATCTCCCATCCACTCATCAAGATTCCTCTTGAAGAGAGTCAATGAGGGACTCTGCCTAACCTGGAATGGGATTTTATTCCAGAGTGAAGGGAGCCTCTGGGTTATGAATCTGTCCCTCCAGCATGTCCTATTTATTTCAATGCTGAGGTTCAAGTCTCTCGAGCGTGTAGCTCGATGGGATTTGGATTTTCTGAGGTGCAGCATGTCCATTAATTCCGGGTTGGACATGGCTTTATACGTCAGGCACAGATCTCCTCTGAACAGGCGGTATGCCACTGAGTAGAGCTTATACTGGACAATGACTGTGATACTACCTCCATTTACAACACTTTAACACTGCGACTTCTATTTGATTTGTCACTATTCTATACTCTATTTAAAAACTTTTTACTTTAAGTGTGATCACTCGTCATTGATTAATTAATTATTATACACTCCTGACTTATGCGTGGCTACTTTATCTCTGTGAAAATGAATAGATGCCTCTACTGTGTTGTTCCTTGTAATTCATCTCTGTAAAAACAACAGATGTCTCTTTGTATTGTACCTTGAACTATTGTAAGGATTGCATTTGTTTCAGATTGTTGTATTGAAAACTGTACTTATTGTTATATTTGCATTGTTTAAATGTGGTGCTTTTCTCCCCGGGCCTCCACTGAAAATGGGCAACTTACCCAGTCGGACCTCCCTGGTAAAGAAATGTCAAATAAATAAAATAAATAATAAATTTGCAGACAATGAATAAAATCCAGCTAATTAGTGGGAGGGGCTTAGAAACAGCATTCTTCATTTAACTACAAGTATTTAGTGGCATCTTTAGCTGTAGTGCTATGCAACTTGCTGTTCTCTAAGTACTGCTGATCTCTACACTTGACTTGGTGGCTTTTAAATTGCCTAGCCCTACTATAAATCTGATTTTGGACACTTCTCCCAGTCTCATCTCAGCAGTTAACATTACTGAGGACTGACTGATCAACTGGGAAGCCCTCTCCCAAGTCTCTTAAACTTGAATTATCTTCCGTTTCCTAGATTTCCACTTAATAAATAAATACAAAAGCACTTTATTCAGCTGCTTTTACTGTATTTGTGCTTATTCCTACTTTATTTGGCTATTTGTTGCACATTCCTAAAGTATTCAGTTGCATTTAATATGCTGTATTTAATACTGTTTGGTAATAGCCTGATTGCATTGTAACTGTTGTATTTCTGATTTAAGCACTTGGCCTCCAAACTAGTTATCTTGCATTAGGAAGGTCTGTGGTCTACAATCTTGTGGCAGGAGAGGTAGCTTACACCCTTCTGAACTGGGAACTGATGGCTAAAGGCTTAATGTGTCTGTTACTCTAAAAGTGTCTTTGTTCTGGTTTAAGCACTTGAGCTCAAAACCAGTTAATTTACATTAGGAAGTTTTGTAGTCTACAGTTTTGTGGCAGGAGGGGATAGCCTATGCCCTTCTGAGCTGTGAAATTGCTGGTGTAAGTCTTATTGTCCCCTTATTTGATTGGCTAGAGGGCTAGCTTGTTTAAAATTTGAGTCTGTGTGCCTGACGCATCTTAGGTTCATAGGTTCATAGGAAAGTACTAGGCTATCTGCTCGAGGGCATCTATAAGCCTAGCCAGAATGTGTTGGCTTTCAACGCCCCCTTAGATTAGTTCCCTGTGCCTCTGTCCAGCAGAGCCATTAGTTCCCTGTGCCTCTGTCCAGCAGAGCCACTGCAGTGATCCCCGGGGTAAATTTTCTGTTTCCCTTCCATTCGTGAAGGATTCTCTTGAAGAGTGTTAGTAAGGGACTCTGTCTAATGTAGATTGGAATCCTGTTTCAAAGCATGGGGTGTCTCTGGGACAGGAATCTATCCCTCCAGCACATCCTATTTATCATTGTGGTGAGGTTTAGATCCCTAGAGCGTGTGGCTCTTGGGGATTGTTTTTTTTTAGGTGGAGCATGTCCATCAATACTGGGTTGGACATGGCCTTGTATGTCAGGCAGAGATCACCTCTGAGTAAGCGGTATGCAACCGAGTACAACTGGAGTTTCTTCAGTCAGGCTGCATAGGGCATTTGTTTGAGGCCAGTAATCCTCTTGGTGAGGTACTTCTGTGGTCTTTCCAGCTGTTGCAGGTGTCTTGTAAGGTACATCCCAAATGGGACATTGTACTCTATGATGGGTCTGGTGAGTGATAAGTAGAGGGGCACAATAACCTCTTTTGTTCTAGATGTGAACCCTTTTGTGATTAGGTGGGCCACATAGAAGGATTTTCTAACCACCTTGGCAATATGATTATCAAAGGAGAGATTACTATCTAATTTGGTCCCCAGATCCCTTATTACATTTTCTGTATTTAGGGGACTACCACCTATGTGTTAGTTCATGGGTACTTTGTTTTTTCTAAAGGGGTTGACTATGCACTTTTTGGCATTTAGCTTGAAGCCATGATTTTGACATCAGGTATCCGTCTCAGTGAGACCCTTCTGGAGGATGCCTGTATCAGCCGGAGAGTCAATTATGGCCCTCAGTTTGCAGTCGTCTGTGAACTTGGTCAGCCATAGTCCTCCTGTGCTCACCTGTACCTCTGAGAAGTATATACCAAACAGGAGGGGTCCCAGGACTGAGCCCTGTGGGATGCCACTTGTAACTAGTTTAGAGTCGGACCCAGAGCCTGCAACTCTCACCGTGTGCGTTCTATCCATGAACCAATTGGTAACCCATCTCGTGACATAGTGGTTTATGTTCAGGCTGGTGAGTTTGTCTATAATAACAGAATGGGGAATGGTGTCAAAAGCCTTTGCGAGGTCTAGTTAGGCTGCATGGACCTCCTTTCCCTCATCTAAAGCCTTGGTAACTGTCTCAAAGAAGTCCACCAGGTTTAAGAGGCATGATCTGCCCTTAACAAAGCCAAACTGGGTAGGGTCCAATGTTTGGAGGTTTCCAATGTCTCTGTTAATGGGTTCCATGATGATGCGCTCCCTAGCCTTGCAGACCAAGCTAGTCAGGCTTATAGGGAGATAGTTCCCGGGGTACATTGTGGCTCCACCTTTGTGGATCAGGATAACTGCTGCTGTGTGCCACTCTATGGGTATGTAGCCTGTAGAGAGGCTGAGTTTGAATAGTGTATTTAGGTGAGGGGTTAGTTCATTTTGGAGCTCATGTAAGACATAGCCTGGGACTCCGTCTGGTCCCATTGAAGCTGTGTTTTGGGCTTTGGATAGGACTGTTTTAACCTGTGTGTCAGTGATTTCCAGGGCTCTACATTCTTCTGGTATGGTTATGGGCCCTTTAGGAGGTGAGGGGGGTGAAGTTTGCACTAAACCTGTCTGCCAGAATGTTGGCAATATCAGTTGGTTCAGTGTATACATATATTTTTTGCCAAAAATTCATAAGGATATTAACAACCCTCCTGGTAGACTGATTGTTGCGGGTAGAAAATCATTAACTGAACCTCTCTCCATATATTAACCAGATATATTAAGCCCTTTCTCAAATGGGTACGTTTTCATATCCAAGATACCACAGAATTTTAAGGGTCATTTCTGACACACAACTGGAACCAGGTTGGTTTCTGTGCACTCTTGATGTTAAAGGTCTTTATACTAATATCCTGCATTGGGCTGGCATTGATGCACTTGAACATTAGTTAACATTATCAGAACTATATCCACCTGGTTTCAACACTTTTCTTATTATTCTCTGTGAACATATTCTTACCAAGAATGTCTTTTTTTATCAAGGTGAATGTTATCTTCAAAATAAGGGCACTGCCATGGGTGCTTCATTTGACCCCATTTATGCTGATTTGTTTATGGCCTACTTTGAGGAACATGTAATCTATGATCGCTCTCATAACCTTCACCTTGATGAAATAGACATCGGGGACGGGGGGAGATATTTGGATGACTGCTGGATGGTGTGGAGGTCTGATGTTGAATACCTACATGAGTTTGTTAACTATGTCAATGAGAATAAATGGGGTATTGAGTTTGCAGTCAGTCATGATCTAAATAACATCATGTTTTTGGATGTTAGTATAACCAGGAACAACAATCATACTTTGTCCACTATGGTACATCGTAAATTGCCCCATTATAACTCACTCCTCCACACCGCCACCTTTCATCCTCCTCACATTTGTCACAACATCCCAAAATCCCAGTTTATACGTGGTAAACGTATCTGTTCTGATGAGCAGGCTTATAGTTTCTACAAGCGTGATCTTATCACTAGATTTAAGAATAGGGGCTACGATACTGGTTCCATATATAATGCTGCACGCCATGTTGATGGGCTAGAAAGGTCACACTTGCTTCAATATAAGGATAAAAATTGTACTGATGATTCACTCATCCATTTTTTGACTACTTATGGCCGTAATACTAATTCACTAATTTATAGTGTTCATCATTACTGGAATATTTTGTTGGCTGATTCCACTTTATCTACGATTCTACCAACTAGATGCCCCTTTACTTATAAGAAAGGTAGAAATTTGGGTTGTCTTTTCAACCATTACAAACATTTTTCACCATCCAAATTGCCTTTATCACAAACTTTTTCAGGTGACCAATTAGTTGGTTGTTTCCCTTGTGGACATTGTTCTTACTGCACGAAACTTATTAAATCTACCTCCTTTAGCAGTAAAAACACCAGCCAGGTTTTTAACATAGGTTTTTATGCCAACTGCCAATCTGATTGGGTTGTGTATCTTGCTACATGTCACTGTTCATCCTTTTATGTGGGACAAACCTCCCGTCTGGTCAAATTCAGAATGGGTGAACATTTTAGTGAGATCAGACACCACAAACCAACTAACACACTTAACAAGCATACTTTGGTACATCCAAGTGCTTCATTTAATTTTATTATTATTGATAAAATTACTACACATAGATCAAACAAAATGGGCTGGCATGACATACTGAATAGAAAAGAAAAAAGTGGATCATCAAACTAGGTGGATTATTCCCTCCTGGTCTTAACGAGCACCTATAATCACTAATCAAAATCACTAATCATGTGACTCAATATGTGTACTATATAAATGAGTATTGCATTTGTTCTCTTTTACACTGATGAAGGCATTCTTATTTTTGCCGAAACCGGTCTAATTTATACTAATTTGTTTATATATAGTTTATACTACATTTGATTTATACTTATTTTTTATATGTAGTTTATACTACATTTAAATAAAGTATCTTTGGTGCTACAGCTGCTGGATTTATTTGTGTTTTGTAATCAGTTTGAATTGAGTCCTTGCAGAGGCCATTTCTTCTGGTTTCAGTGTATTTTGTGCCATTCTGCACTAACTCAGAGCAGATCTGAGAGTTTCCACTTAGGTTCTTGACATAGCTGAAGAACTCTTTGTGGTTATCTTTGGAGTCCTTGGCATTTTTTCTTTCGATGCAAGCCTTGGATGATTTTATGAGGGATCATAGTTTCTTGCTAATACTGATCAGGGATATCTTTCCTTCTTGGGATTTTACTCTTTTCTGTACTAATTTCCTCCTTTTATTGTATAGCTTGTTTATGGCAGGGGTCCACCAGACTGGTTTCCTTTTCTTGGAGGAGTGAGTCTTGGTTTTGCTTGGGATAGCATGATCCATGCATTCTTGCAGGTGCTCATAGAGTGCCTTTGTAAGGGATTCAGCAGCTTGGACAGAGTTGTCCTTTAGCATGCGGGCTGTGAACCTTTCCACCTCGGCCTTGAGTAACGTGAAGTTTGCTTTTGAAAAGTTTTTCATGGTGGTTTTCTTGATTGGTAGTGGGGTGGGATGTGGCTATACAGAGTGATTAGTCTATGGTCTGATCTAACCAGCTAGGGTTGACCTCCAGTGTGGAACACCGGTCGCCCATGTTGGTGATGACCAGGTCCAATATGTTGTCACCTCTGGTGGAGGTGCTGACCAGTTGATCCAGGGCGTTCGTGTTTATAAATTCTAGGAAGTGTTGGGCAAGGGAGTTAGTACTTGAGTTGTTCTCCCAGTTAATGTTTGGGTAATTGAAATCACCCAACATTAGGGTGTTTGGTAGGACCTTCATATTTTCCAATGTCTCCAGAAACATGGAATGGGGGTACTGAGTCATGGTGGGTGATCTGTAGCAAGCTACAATTTGAATTGCAGTTTTGCCCATTGTTAGTTGCACAAGGATGATCTCCGAGGCATCATGCTGCACCACTAACCTGGAGGTGTGGGTATCCTTGATGAATATGGATACACCTCCGCCTTTTGTGTTTTGGTCCAGGTTCTGTGGCCGAAAAGTATGGTATGAGTTATAGCGTGGAAGTGCTGGGGTGCTCTCTGGAGCCTTAAACCTGGTTTCTGTTACTGCACAGATATCGATGTTCTCCATACTGAGGAGTGCCTCGAGTGCATGCATTTTGAGGTTTAGACTTCTGACATTGAGTAGCATTACCCTCATTTTCTAGTACTTGTGCTATTTACGGTGGTGGGTTTGTCTTTTGAGCCTTGCCTAAAAAAGGCACTATGGGGGCAGCAAAAGCCTTGGCCAGTATTTGAAAGCCTAAGGATGACAGGTGCAAGCCATCTCTTGTGAAGCAACGTGGCTTATCGAGCATGTCATCCCAGGCAGACAGATACTGGATCCCCTTTGAATGACACCAGAAGCTTAGCCAGTTGTTGAAATTGATCATTTTTTTCTTTATACTGTGGCATCATTCTTGCTGAGGGCAGGATGCTACTCAGGTCAGGGTCATAAAGGCCTGGACTACGTGATCAGAGAGCTCTTCCATGTCGCTTTTCATGTAGTCCAGGGAGGTACATCTCAGGTCATTCACACCAACATGGACAATGACAGAGTTGTATTTGTACTTGTTCTGGAGTGACCTGAGTGCTTGTGTTATGTGGCAGATCCTGGCGCCTGACAGGCAGCTAACTGTGACCTTCTCCTTGTCCAGCCTAGTTAGTGGGACATCAGTGTGCCTGACTATAGAGTCACCTATTACTAGTGTGTTGGGTATGTTATGTTGCCTTAAGGGCTGTGATTGCGTGGCAAACTGATTATGGGAAGTATGTGTTTCATGGTTTGTGACGGGGTGTGAAGGTTGCTTGGATGTCTGCTTTGGTGGTCTCTGTTGCTTTTGCAGATTTTTATTTAGAGCCTCCGAGCATGTTTTCGTGTATTTACGTGTGTTATTTTCCAGTGTTGGTTTAATAGGTCTATGTGAGACTGGTGGTGTGTTGCAAGTATTTCCCTTCTCCTCTTAACTATCAGTTCCAGTCTTGGCTATGTTTTGCGATCATGCTACTTGAGAAGAAGAGTGTTGCTGGTATTTACTAAACAGTACAAAAGCTAAGACTTACATTACCTTATCCACTATTTTGGCACTTGGCTTTTATTGCATTAATTGAGTGTCTCTGTACTGAATATCTGCACTTTTAGACCTGTTTTACAGTCTTTAGTTAGAACAGCCTTTATTTAGAGTAGAAGGGGCATGAGTCATTTTCAGGCTTGGAAATGTGTAATGAAAAGAAGTGTGTCCTGTTTTGATTGGTCACAAGGCGTTGTCGCCTCACAGTAAGACGTTGTCCTGTTCGATTCTCAGTTAAAGCGTCTTCTGTGAGGAGACATGTGTGAATGGGCGTACCTTCGTTGAAGGTTGTACGTCAGGGCTGGCAACTCGGTACGTAAAAATCTACTGCCAATCATTAGCGGACCGGAGTTCCGCTGTGGCAACCCCTAACCGGGAAAAGCCGAAAGATACAACAGGGCATTGCTTGTGTTTTTTTGTCAAATCTCTGCTGCTATTTAACTATCACAGTTGTAGAAGACTTGGCTCATAACCTATTATCTCTGAGGTAATTAGTGATGTTTGATGACCATGCTTTTGGAGTAGAGTGTTGCTGGTTAGACATCACCATATCTACTGCTTTGGCTCTTACAGGTTCATAGGTTCATAGGTTCATACTAGGCTATCTGCCCTGGGGCAGTTATAAGCCTAGCCCAATTCTGTATGGCTTACACCACCCTTTGATTTGAGTATACTGTGCCCTTTTTAAGGTTTAGTTTACTGTGCCTCTGTCCAATAGTGACACGGGAGTAATACCTGGGACAAACCTACGATCCCCCATCCACTTATCGAGATTCTTCTTGAAGAGATTCAGTGAGGTGCTCTGCCTCACATGAACTGGACTTCTATTCCAGAGCGAAGGGAGCCTCTGGGTTATGAACCTGTCCCTCCAGCAAGTTCTATTTATTTCTGTGCTGAGGTTCAAGTCCCTCGAGCGTGTGGCTCTAAGGGATTTAGATTTACTGAGGTGGAGCATGTCCATTAATTCTGGATTTGACATAGCTTTGTATGTCAGGCATAGATCGCCTCGAAGTAGGCGGTATGCAACTGAGTAGAGCTGGAGTTTTTTTAACTGAGCAGCATATAGCATCTGTTTGAGACCCTTGATCCTCTTGGTGAGATACTTTTGGGGTCTTTGTAATTGCTGCAGGTGTCGGGTAAAGTACATCCCAAAAGGGGCATTGTATTCTATGATGGGCCTGATGAGGGATGAATAAAGGGGCATGATTACCTCTCTTGATCTAGATGTGAAACCCTTCGTGATGAGGTGGGCGATGTAGAAGGTCTTTCTAACCACTTTGGCAATGTGGTTTTCAAAGGAGAGATTGCTATCAACTTGGGTCCCCAGGTCCCTAATAACTTTCTCTGTACTTAATGGGTTTCCGCCTATGTGGTAATTTGTAGGCACATTGTTTTTGCCAAAGGGTATGACTATACATTTTTTGGCATTTAGCTTTAAACCATGGCGCTGGCACCAGTTATCTGTCTCTGTGAGACCTTTTTGAAGGATGTTTATGTCAGCTGGAGAGTTGATTATGGCGCACAGTTTGCAGTCGTCTGCGAACTTGGTGAGCCATAGTCCTCCCACATTTGCCTGTACCTTGGAAAAGTATATACCGAACAAGAGTGGTCCCAGGACAGAACCCTGTGGGACGCCACTTGTGACCGGTTTCGAGTCTGACATGGCTCCAGCAACTCTCACTCTGTGGGTTCTGTCTTTGAGTCAGTTTGTGACCCATCTTGTGACATAGGGGTTTATATTTAAGCTGGATAGCTTATCTATGATGCCCGAGTGGGGTATTGTGTCACATGCCTTTGCAAGGTCCAGATAGGCTGTGTGGACTACCTTCCCTTCAGCTATGGCTTTGGTGACTGTTTCGAAGAAGTCAACCAGGTTCAAAAGGCAGGATCTGCCCTTGACAAAGCCGAACTGGGTAGGATCTAGTGTCTGTAGGTCCCCAATGTCTTTGTTTATGAGCTCCATGATGATCCTCTCCATAGTTTTTGACATTGCTTTTGTCACAGTTGTGTTGAATATAGAACTGCCTTGGTTCCTTTCTAATGAGAGTAGAGGGGACTCGAGTAATTTTCTGTCTCAGAATTGTGTGAAAGATAGAAGATTGTGCTGTTTTTGACTGGGCACACGGTATTGTTTGCATTTTTTACTCAATCTTCTCTGCTATTTAAGCATCACAGTTGCACAGCACTTGTCTCATAACCTACGAGCAAGCTTAGACTTACATTACCATAGCCACTTCTTCAGCACTTGTTTTTTTGCACTGCTTTTTATCACAGCTGCATTAGTTGTTTCTTTGTTGAATATATAACTTTTTGACCTCTCTTACATTCCTTAGAACTGCTGATCTCCATGCAGCAGCAACTTGCTGTGATCTGTGTAGATGCCAATCTCTCACAGTGTAAGTTTCCCATAAAATACCGTTACTGTCTGTTCACATTATTTAACTAATAGAGTGTCTAGTTTGTGCATAACTAATGTTGCTCACCAAATTCCTTATGGGATTGACCTATTCAATATTTAAATTTCCTCAGTCTTGGATATGCACTTCTTGACTCTCTCTGTATAAAGTCTGCTTGAAATGGGTATTCTGAGGCATTGTAGCAATTGCCTCACATACACTGAAACTTATTTATTCTTAATAAAACAGATAAAAGGATGCAAGAGGTGTAAATACACTTTAACTCCGGTGGCAAAATTTTCTCATACAACCAAAACTAATCTTATAGAGGTTGTAAATGACACTTGCACCCTGCCTACTGCACAGGGTAAAGATCCTACACATAAAACTACTTATGCTGAGGCCCTTACAGGTAACTTTCCTAAAACACTAAGGCCTCCTGCATAGCACAATCAAAAAAAAAAGGTCCTCAGCCATCATGTAAACACTCCATTCACCCACAGCTACACATAGTAACACTGTATCCAATGCCGCTACTGCTAAGCCCTTAAGACAAACCAGCATACAACCAAGTTTCCGGGTCATTGGTGATTCTATAGTGAGGCACACAGATGCCCTCCTCACCAGACTAAGTAAAGAGAGAGTAACGGTTAGCTGCCTTTCTGGGATTTAGATATGCCAAGTTACACAGGCACTCAGGTCAGTGAACCACTGGTGCCAGTATGACTCTGTCATAGTCCATCTGGGTGTTAATGACCTGAGATATAACCTCTGCTGACTATATGAAGCGAGACATGATTGAGCTTATTGATTATGTGTCCCAGGCAGGTATGATCCTACCACTGAGCAGCATGGTACCTTCTCCAAGGATGATGCCACATTATCAACAGAAAATGATTCATTTTAACAACTGGCTTAGCTTCTGGTGTCAGTCCAAGAGGGTACAATATTTGAAAGCCTGGGAAGACATGGTTGACAGACCATGCTGCATTGCAAGGGATGGTCTGCACTTATCCCTTCTAGGATTTCAGATATTGGCAAACATCTTTTCCACCCCCTAGTGCCTTTTTGAGGCAATGCCAAAATGATAAAACTCCTGACTTAACTGAACCTCCAAAGGAATATCCGATAGTGGTACTACTCAGTGCTAGAAGTCTTAACAAGAAACTTCAGCCTGTGCAAGCTTTTCTCTCACTGGACAACATAGATATCTGTTCAAAGTCAGAGACAGTACCCCAGCAGTGCAAGGTTATACTGCCTTTCACAGCTTTAGACCAGCTATTGCACAGGAGGGAACTAAATGTGGAGTCGTCTCAATCTATATTAAAAACAACTTCCCATCCAGACTAGTTAAAGTGTATGACCCACTGAAACTCATACATGTGCAACTCACCTTAAATAGGGTCTTTAATTTATCTTTGCAACCTATAGGTCTCAATCCATGTCCCAGGAAACCCTTACTACCAATCTCTGTGTACTAGAGTCCCTCACCATTCAACGCAATATGATCTTCATGGGAGATCTAAACTGCCCCTCTATGGATTGGACATTCTAGATTACTTCTAATGTACACCCCCAGTGATTCCTAAATGTTATTAATACCAACATCCTGGAGCAGTTGGACCATTCTCCTACTAGTGGTACAAACATTCTTGACCTTGTCCTCACAAATATGGAGGAGCATTGTTCCTTACCCAATGTAATATTCTTGCTCATCAGATCTGACCATAAGGCAGTGTTGCTTGACATAACAATTAAATCTGGGTGTAAAACCACAAACCTTTAAGACCTGTTCCAAACTCTCTACTCAGTAACACCTTGGCTAAATTCCAAGCACCCCCAAATCCAGTAAACACCATATGCGCGTATGTGCTAAGTTATTTACAAAATCCCTGTATAGCCATATTGATAGCTGTATAGAGAAAGCTGTGCCCACTCAAATTTAAAATAAGACAAACTCAAAACACAAGCCATCCTGGTGGAATCACAATATTAATCCATTATACAACAAAAGAAAAAAAAATCTTGGCCAAGCATAAGAGGAACAAAGCCAATCTCACTAAAAAACACTGACCAATCTAAACAGGCAGCTAAGAGAGTTACTTAATCTTTCAAGGGCTAAATTTGAAGAAAAAATTGCTTCTCAGGCAAACAACAACCACAAATCTTTCTACATCTGTGTCAGTAACCTCAAGGGAAATACACAACAATGTGCAGAACTTATTGTAAATGGAATCACCCACACTGAACCTGAGGCCATTACAACCTATTGGCTGGCAAGTTCAGCTCAAATTTCTCCCCCCACTTCCCCTGATAGTCCAAAGTAAATACAGCATACCATAATCCCCCAACCATTACTAGGGAACCGGTCTTCAATGCACTTTCCAGGGCCAGAAACACTGCATCAATGGGCCATTATAAAATCCCAGTATGCTTACTAAATAAAACATGACCTCGCTGGTCCACTTTAATCATTTTTCAACTGGAGCCTACAGTTAGATTTTGTGCCCAAAGAATGGAAGATGTCTACAGTCATTCCCTTGCACAAAGGAGGTCCAACCACTGATCTGTGTAACTACAGGCCCATAAGTCTGACTAGGCTCATATGTAAGGCCATGGAAAGAATCATCATGGACATAAATGAGGACATATGTAACCTGCAAATGCTGGACCCATCACAGTCTGGCTTTGTTAAATGAAGGCCATGCCTATTAAAGCTGGTAGACTTCACTGAGAGGGTCACCAAAGCAATGGAAGAGGACAAGACTGTGCACACAGCTTACCTCAACTGGTCCAGGCCTTTGATACAATACCCCACTCAGGCATTATAGACAAGCTCACTAAATTAGGTATAAACTCTTTTATCACATGCTGGATAGACAACTGTCTCACAGATAGGACCCAGGAGGTCAAGACAGGTGAAGACACCTCACCAAGAAGGTAGTCACTAGGGGTCTATATTAGGAAGTCATTTGTTGAAAAGAGCGAATGCTCTTACATCGACCCCTAATAACCGAAACTACAGAATGTTGAATGGCCATAATAGAGATTTTTTTCCCAGGGAAAATTGCTGGGCCATTGCTGGGACTTTGCCATTTCACCCACTCTGGTGCAATCTCAGAGTTGGTATTTTTAAGTAGAGGGGTGTGGGGTTGCATTGGGGGGGGGTGAAGCCTCCCCACTTCATGTTGTGTTTGGATTTTGTTTTTTTCTGTTGTTTTTTTTTTCTTGTTTTGTTTTTTTGGACCAGTGATTTTTTTCCTGGGAAAAAAAAATTGCTGTTCCATACGTTCGAGTTTCTGCACTATCGGGTATTTTGTGTTGATTTTCAAACTTCGGGTTTTTGATATAGACCCATCACTAGCAGAGTACCCCAGGGATTGGTACTGGTCCTGTTACTTCTTGGCATATATTTATCTGAAGTGGAAGCAAACACTGAAGGCTTATGCCTGACTAAGAAGGCAAATGATTGCAAGTTAAGGGTTATTATCAACTTCCCTGCAGACAGAATAATTCTTCAAGAAGGCCTGTCTCTGACTAATAAATGGTGCCAAAGCAGTTCTCTTACTCTTAATGCTAATAAATATATAATTGTACCCTTTGGGATGTCAGGCATCCCAGCTAATTACCATGCTGATAGTATGCCCCTAGGAGTCAACCCAGTGATTAGGGATCTGGGTATGCACTTAGACAGTAGCCTTACTTTTGGCCACTACATAGCCACAACTGTGAGCAATTCTTTTATATTATGCAACTTATAAGTAAGGGCATGGTATCTAGGTCCAAAGATGTCATTATCCCACTGTACTCTGCTCTTATCATACCAATCCTAGAGTATAATTTTCCCTTTGGTATGTATGCAGCAGCTGGAGCGACCTCTGAGGTTTCTTACAAAAAGAATGCAAGGTGTAACATGCCTGCATTATGCAGAGTCCCTTAAAGCCCTCTACTTCTACTCAGTTTCTTATAAATTGTTGAGGGGTGATCTATGCCTGGCTTACAAGGCATCCACAAACCCAAAACATATTAATCTCCTGTATATTCATAAATCAAACAGTACCATAAATTCAATGCTAGGGACCTGAATTTTGCCTCTGACCTAAACAGAACATGCTGGAGAGATGGATATGTGTCCCAGAGTCTGCTGCTCTAATGGATCAGGCTGGAACATCCATGTGAAGCTGAGTTTGTCTACTATCCAATTTCAGTGGAAACTAGACCATTGAATGGAGAACAGGAAATTTACTCCAGGCCTGGCGCCCGTGTCCCTTATGGATAGAGAAAGCTTATAAATGCTTGGCCGTCAATGTCCTGTTTGGACACAGGACATCACTATTGCTTTGGGAAAACTTGCTAGGCTTAAAATGTCTCCTGTTTTTTTAGCCTAGTAACAATCTATGAATCTATGAGTCTATGAAAAGAATAAAAAGGCTGTCAGAAATTACATGAATATTATGATATATGAAGAATGATGATGATTCTCTTAAAATTACATATACTAAGAAAATGGAAGTAGATAATGATATGAGACAAAATGTACAGTAAAGAGAATAAAACCCAGCATGCTCACCGGGGATTGTGGGCTTGAACTGCATGGTAAAAAGACACAGCTGAACTCTAAAATCAAAACTTGTAGTGAAATAGTTAAAATCATGAATCATTGGTGACTGAGTATGTTTATGTGTGAGTGTGTGTGTGTGTGTATATATATATATATATATATATATATATATATATATATATATATATATGTGTATGGATCTACTTCACAATGCCGAAATTTCAGAATGCCGACAACCATATGGCCGACACCATATGACCGACATCCAAAATGTCGACATTGTAAGTAGACCATGTAAAAGGAAAATAAAATTTCCTTTCAAATGCTAGCAGGGGGGCTATGCCCCCCTGCATTCCCCGTAACTTTAATATACCAACTCCGAGATCGCACTACAGTGCAGGAATGGAAATCTTTCCATTCAGCACTATAGTGAGATGCCGGTTTTGCATTGTCGGCATTCCTAATGTTGATCAAATGGTGTCGGCCATATGGTTGTCGGCATTCTGGAGTGTCATCAATGTCAGGTAGATCCCGATATATATATATATATATATATATATATATATATATATATATATATATATATATTTATATATCAGAAAATCCAGCACACAGGAAAGATAAAAAAAGTGATTTAATGCTAGAAAGACATATAGATAGACTGAGAGGAAATGTTTTATTAATAAAGCAATAATTAATCAAAGTAATTTCAAATGCATTAACATGAATAAATATCTAAATTATCAGGCCTAAAATTAACAGTCTATTAATTATCTACTATAAATTCACAGACTGCATACCATATATAACTATAGATTACGTCATATGAGCTAATAATAAATTATTCACTTATTCTGTAATTGAAGGATCTTAGGCCATGAACTGGGGACAATTAGTGATATTTTTTGATTTCATATTCTTTAGAGGAAACTTCTTTTAACACAGATGTTTGATTTCCATTTTCTGGCAATGTCCTTTCTTGTAATAGCTAATGTAGTCCATAAAAAGGAAGTATTAAACTTTTTTGTTTGGCATTGGAGAACTGAATAGAATTAAATCTCGTTAAATCTCTTGAAACTGAAAACTTATCAGGCCTTATTACCTTTAAAAAATGTTTTTGCCAATAGAACAGAATATAGGAGCAATCACATATAATATGTACACAGTCTGTTTGCAGATTTGTCTACATTCCCAACAACAAAATTTATTAGATTTAGTTATTTTTGTTAAAAATGTGTGGTGAACAGAAGAATCTATTTAAACATCTCCATGTGAAAACTTTTCATAGGTTGGTACTAGGCTATCGGCCCTAGAGCCTATGCAAGCCTAGCCATAACAATTCTCTGGATGCTTCTTCCTGCAATATTTACTTCCCTGGACCCCTGTCTAGCAGGGTGACTGACATGATCCCTGGGGTGAATTTCCTATCTCCCATCCAATCGTCAAGGTTCCTTTTGAAGAGCGCCAAGGAGGCGCTCTGCTTGACATGCATGGGCAGTCTATTCCAGGGTATGGGGAGTCTCTGGGTCAGGAACCTATCCCTCCAGCATGTTTTGTTCATTGTGATGATAAGGTTTAGATCCCTGGAACATGTGGCTCTGAGGGATTGGGATTTCTTTAGGTGGAACATGTCCAACAACTCAAGGTTTTACATGGCCTTGTATGTTAAGCAGAGATCTCCTCTGAGTAGACGATATGCCACAGATTATAGCTGGAGTTTTTTTAGACGGTCAGTATAGGGCATCTGCTTTAGGCCTGTGATTCTTTTAGTGAGGTATTTCTGCAGCCTTCCCAGCTGTTGCAGATGTCTTGTGAGGTACATACCAAATGGGGCATTGTACTCTATAATGGATTTAATGAGGGATGAGTACAGTGGGACAATGACCTCCTTTTTTTCTGGATGAAAATCCCTTAGTGATGAGGTGTGCCACATAGAAGGATTTCCTGACTGTTGTAGCGATGTGGTTATCGAAGGTGAGACCACTGTCCACCTCTGTCCCTAAGTCTCTCATCACACTTTCAGTGTTTAGTGTACTGTCACCTATGTGGTAATTCATGGGTACATAGTTTTTCCCAAAGGGGATGACTATACATTTCTTGGCATTAAGCTTGAGCCTATGGCTCTGGCACCAAGCATCTGTTTCTGTAAGGCCCTTTTGTAGAATTTCCACATCATTTGGGAATTTAATAATGGCTCCCAGTTTGCAGTCATCTGCAAACTTTGTTAGCCAGAGTCCTTTAGTGTCGGCCTGTACTTCAGAGAAGTAGATGCAAAACAAAACTTTGTTAGCCAGAGTCCTTTAGTGTCGGCCTGTACTTCAGAGAAGTAGATGCAAAACAAGAGTGGTCCCAGGACTGAACCCTGAGGTACTCCACTTGTCACTTGTCTGGAGCTGGATTTGGTGTCGGCTACTTTTACAGTCTGGGTTCTGTCAGTAAGCCAGTTGGCAACCCATCGAGTGATGTAGGGATTTATGCCCAGCTTAGTAAGTTTATCTATGATTCCAGAGTGGGGGATGGTGTTGAAGGCCTTGGCAAGGTCCAGAAAGGCTGTGTGGACGGCCTTACCCTCGTCCACAGCTCTGGAGACTGATTCGAAGAAGTCAATCAGGTTCAGGAGACAAGATTGGCCCTTCACAAACTCAAACTGGGTGGGGTCCAGTGTTTGAAGGTTGACAATGTCTTTGTTCCATGATAATGCGTTCCAGGCCTTTGCAGATCAGGCTCGTCAGACTGATGGGACAGTATTTCCCAGGATCCAAGGTGGATCCCCCCTTGTTGTGTGGGATAACTGTAGCTGTGTGCCACTCAGTGGGCACAAAGCCTGAGGTGAGGCTATGATTAAACATGACACTTATTTGAGGTACCAGTTCATTTTGTAGTTCATGTAGTACACAGCCCGGGATGTCATCTGGTCCAATGGATGCTGTATTCTTAGCTTTGGAGAGTGCAGTTTCTACCTGCGTGGCTGTGATTACCGGAATTTTGGCAATCTTTTGGTATTGAGATGGGCCCTTTAGGGGGTGAGAGGGGGGTGAAGTTTGCACTAAATCGATCTGCCAGGATATTGGCAATATCCTTGGGATCAGTATATTTAATGCCATTCTGTTGTAGCTCAGAGCATATCTGAGCATTGCCATTTAGATTCTTGACATAAGTATAGAATGCCTTGTGGGTGCCTTTGGAATTTTTGGCAATTTTATTTTTGTAACTAGCCTTGGAGGATTTTATGAGGGATCTCAGCTTCTTACTGAGGCTGGTAAGGGAGTTTTTTGCATCCTGGGATTTTCCTCTTTTCTGCAACAGTTTCTTTCTTCTGTTGTATAGTTTGTTTATGGCAGGGGACCACCAGATTGGCTTCCTTTTTTTTTGGTGGAGAGCATCTTAGTTCTATTTGGGATGGCACGATTCATGCACGAGTGGATGTGCTTGTACAATGCCTTAGTGTAGGATTCAGCAGTCGAACTTTCAGCTCCCATCTGCATGGGTGTCATGAAGTTTGTCACTTCCGACTTGAGTAGCATGAAGTTGGCTTTGGAGAAGTTTTTTACGGAGGTTTCCTTACTGGGGGGGTGGGATGTGGATGTCTAGGGTGATTGCTTATGGTCAGACCTAACCAATGAGGGGGTGACCACTGGTGTGGAGCATCTATCTCCCATGTTGGTAATGACCAGGTCTAGGATATTGGAGCCCCTGGTGGGACAATGGATTAGTTAATCCAGGGCATTGGAATTTATGAATTCCAAGAACCGTTGGAAAAAGGTGTTGGTACCCAAGTAGTTTTCCCAGTTAATGGCAGGGTAGTTGAAATCAACCAGTATTAGGGTGTTTGGTTGTATCCTAATATTGTCCAGTATGTTTAGAAAGGTATAGTGAGAATCTTGGGGCATGGTAGGGGATTTGTAGCAAGCTACAATCTGGAATGCAGTCTTACCTAGTGTTAGTTGCTCCTGGAGAATTTCAGATGCATTGTGTTGGGCAACTAGCCTGGAGGTGTGAATATCCTTGGTGAATATGAACACTCCTCCACCTTTAGTGTTTCGGTCTTAGTTTGGTGGCCAAAAAGTGTGGTAAGAGTTGTACCTTGGTATTGCAGGGGTGCTCTGTGAAGCCCTGAACCAGGTCTCAGTTACTGCATGGATGTCGATGTTCTCCATTTTTAGGAGTGCCTTGCGAGAGTGCATTTTGAGGTTTAGACTTCTAGCACTGAGTAGCATTACCTTCAGTTTTTGCATGCTTGTATCTGTTACGGTGGTGGTTTTGTCCTTTGAACCTTGCCTAAAAAAGGCACTATAGGGGTGGCAAGAGTTTTAGCCAGTAACCTGAATCCCAGGGGTGACAGGTGCAGACCATCTCTGGCAAAGCATTGTGGTTTGTCGATCATGTCGTCCCAGGCAGACAGATACTGGATCCCCTTTGAATGACACCAGAAGCTTAGCCAATTGTTGAAGTCAATCATTTTGTCCTTATACTGTGGTATCATTCTGGGTGAAGGCAGGATGCTACTCATGGCTAGGGTCATACCTGCCTGGGCCACATGCTCTGACTGCTCTTCCATGTCTCTTTTCATGTAGTCCAGGGAGGTACATCTCAAGTCATTCACTCCAAATTGGACAATGACAGAGTTGTATTTGTACTTGTGGAGTGACTTGAGTGCGTGCACTATGTGGCGGATCCCGGCACCTGACAGGCAGCTGACTGTAGTTTTCTCCTTGTTCAGCCTGGTGAGTGGGACATCAGTGTGCCTGACTATAGAGTCACCTATGACTAAAGTGTTGGGTGCATTGTCTTGCCTTAGGGACTGTTGTTGGGTAGCACACTGGTGTTGTGAGCTATGTGTCACTTTGGTTGTGACTGGTGTTTGCGTTTCAGCTTCTGAGGTCTTTGTTGCTTGGACAGGTTAATGTTAAGGGCCTCCACATATGGATTTTGAAGGACTATGTGTTGCTTGAGGTGAAGTTCAGGTGTTAACCTTCTCCTCTTGACTGTCTAGCACAACTGTGGCTGGAGAGAGCTTTGCTTCCAGTTTGGCTATGTAAATGCATCTCTCGCAGGTTGTAGTGTTGGGTAGTAGGAGGAGAGGGTTGTCTGTGTACATGAGGCAGTTACTGCATTGCCCCAGTATGGCCAGATTCACCAGGTGGACAGGAGAAATCACTGGAAGCTGACCCTTGGACATGCCTGTTTAGGTGCTTTTTTTGTAAAGTACAAGAGCTGTTTTCCCTTACCTTTGCAAGGAACTTTGCAATTATAGGCTGTTTAGTGCCTACGATTAATTTCTCCTTATTAACAAGGAGAGTTGAGTGCTTGTATCAGTTTAAGGCTTCCTAGTGCTTTCCAGCAGGTTCTAGAGCAAGTGCTAGTCACAGGGGTTCAGATTTTAGTGCCACTACTGAAAAACCAGCTAGTTCTAAGGGAGAATTTGAAGAGCAGACTTTCTGGCACCTGGAATAGTTTAACTGTAGCCCGGCGGTGCTGCACGATGCGAAAAATGTGCAAACATGAGCATTTTTAAGCCAGAAAGTTGAAAGGGATAAAAATCAGCCCCAAATGGCTAAACTTACAATTTCAGAGCTGGAAACCACTCCTCTAGTGTCAGACAGGGAGTACAATGCTTACCACTCCCACTGGTAAGCAGTAGGACTTCCCTCTACCATAGCGAGGTCTGGCTAGCTCTGAAAACAGAAGATAAAGTCCTGAAACTGACATGGTTTAGTGGTAAATCCATTTGTGTATGGTGTGCACGGTCCTGGGTACGAGCCTTGCAGAGGCAATTTAGTTGGGAGGGTGGCTTAATGGCTAAGGTGTTTGCCTTACAAACACAAGGTGCAGGGTTTGATTCTCACAAGGGATAATTGGCTAGGCTTAAAATGGCTCACAAGGGCAGTTAGCTTAGTACTAAAACTATGAACTATGAAACTATAAAACCAACAAAGCCTGGGATCTGGACTATACTAGCTAGCAAAGGTGGGAAACAAGCTAAACAATGCAATAATACACTAAATAAACATAGAAAAGGCTAATGCACTTGAGTGTGTAGCCCTAAACAGTAAATACAATTAAAACTCTACAAAATTAACAATTTAAAACTTTTTAAATGAAGCAAGGCAAGTGCACAACTGAAAAACAATTTAAGTGGCAGTAATACAGTAGAATACGTAGCTAGTCTACGTATACAGAAAAGTCTATATATACAGAAAAGCAGCTAAAACACACTAAAACAATTCAGATGAAGTGCACCCTAGAGCACTTGAGTTGTAGCAATATTAAGGCAAATACATTTTTAATAAATGCACTAAAATATACTCTATATTTCCAAAATGTTTGAGAAGCACAGTCAGAACACAAGGATATTCAGACAATTTTTTTTTTTTTTTTTTTTTTTTTTAGAAAGGGAGAAAGGAGGAACAGAAGGAAATTCTCTCTGTATTAGGTAGAACGAGCTAATGACACTAGACTGGGAGGAGTGTCCAAGATCAAATTTAGAGGAGGGGTGGTCAACTGCAAGTCCAGCAGGTATAAAGACAAGATGTCAATAGGGAGGGTGAGTGAGAGAAAACACTACAGAAATGTTTATCATAAGTGAGCCAGCAGCTGTGAAATACAGAAAAGTATGCAGTTTACAATAAAATTGCTATAAATATCTAAAATAAGCAATAACTACTACAAATAAGCAAAAAACAGGCTATTTATTGCTATATATCACAGATCAGCTAGTCCCCCTCAGATAGCTCTGTGTGTAATGGCTGAAACACTCAAGTTAACTTCTTAGCAGAAAGTTAAAACCTGGAACATTTTAAAAAATGTTCAAAAGACCAATGAGGTGCTTTCTCCAAGCGGTAGCTCTGGCAACCCAACTAGAGAATGACCCACTAAACTCTCACTAAAGTGGGGAATGGTCTTTGCTATGATAGCCTGGGCAATGTGCTTAGAAAACAGCCTCTAACAAACAACTAGGCCCACAACACATGCAGTAATATGGAGAATATTACAGCTACTACCTAAACTATTTTAGGCAGATCACACTGCAGAAATGTTTATCACAAGTACAATCAGGAATATGGACAATATTACAGATACCACTTAAACTATTTTAGGCAGAAAACACTACAGAAATGTTTATCACAAGTGAGCCAATAGCTATGAAATATAGTACAAGTATGCAGTATACAATAAAATTGCTATAAATGTCTATAATAAGCAATGACTACTACAAATAAGCAAAAAAAAAAAAAAAAAAAAAACAGGCTACTTATTGCTATAAATCACAGATCAGCTGCTCCTCCTCAGAAAGCTCTGTGTGTAATGTTTCAGATATGAATCATAGATGTTTTACCTACCGTTCCTAACATTAACAATTTGTCTTCATAAAAAAAAGACATCAAATCTATCTTGTAATAAATGATTCCCTAGATTATCATTCATTTTTTTTTATTGAATCAACATCTTATGTAAATCAGAAAGAAGGTGTATTTTTGGTATAGGTAAAATGGCATAAATAATTTATCAAATTAGGAATAAAACTGTCATTTGATTGTATGTTCCTATTAAAATGTTCTAGTGCATATGATCTTATACCTTGTATATAAAGCCATTCACTCTAACTCAAACAAAGCTCCTACTGAATTTCTGTAACAAAATTTATGTTTCTCTTATTGAAACAGTTATACCATCCATTAAAGCCTTTCTTTTCCAAATTTCTTATCTCTATTCTACCAAATTCTATTGTCAATCTCTTATAAATCTGAAAAGGAACTATTAAATTATACCATTCTTTAAACTCAGTATTGATTAATGTAAGTCATGTTATATTTTTTAAATTAAATTAATATAGGTTGAAAGAGTAGATGAATATATATTATATTGCATATAGTTACAAAGGGCAAACCATTACAAATGTATTTCGTATAATCTTTATGAGCTGAGATTTTCATTTTCTTTAGTTCAAAAAGTGATTCATGGAAAGTCACCCAGTAATACTTTTAAATATGCTGTTTAGACATAGGTATCCAAGTCTGGGAATGTTATACCTCCTTTATTCCAGTCTCTTATGTGATGTTTGTATGCAATCCTAGGTTTCTTTGAGACTCACTACAATTTTAGTAATATATCATTCAATTTCTTTAATTGTAATTTGGATGGTAAAATAGCAGTGGTGTGTATGGTATAAATGAGTTTGGGTAATATCACCATTTTCATAAATTGAGGTATTTCTACAAAATGTTATATACATTTATTCAAAATGTGGGTTAGTTTATTAATTTCTGTTAATACATCATTGAAGTTAATATCTCTAATTGTCTAACAGGGCATTCCCAAATATATTTAAAGATATTCCACTTTCATAGATTCCTTTCCTAACATTGTTTCCAATAACTTCATTTGAAAATATATTATTATTGATCGAAAGAAGGACACTGAGGAAACTCAGAGCTATAATATATAACATTAAGTATCCTGTTTTTTGTTTATTTTGTTCTTTATTTCTTTGTTATTTATAGCACTTTGTGTACTGTGTATTTTTCTAGCTAGTTTCACTGTGTGTGAGGTATTAACTGGAAATTGTCCACTTTTATTAAGCATCTGTTGGGTTGTTTGTTTCTAATAACTTGTTGCAGTTAAACTCTTTTTTCTAGAGGGTCCTTTAGCTGTTTAAAACTATTATTTAAAGGTCACTGCTGCTTTTCAGCTGTGAGATACATTTTTGCAGTTTGTTTCCCACCCTCCGTCCCTGTTGGTATAGTGTTTTTATAGTTGGTGGCTTTGCAGTTGCCTGCCCCTAGTGTAAATTTGATCTGGGACCCTCCTCCCAGTCTAGTGTCATTACCTCATTCTACCCAGTATAGGGAGAAAATTTGAGAAGGCCAATCAGCTTAGTTTCTGCTACTCCTTTCTTGCTTTCCTTTCTCTCTTTCCACTAAAAAAAAAAAAAAAATGTATCTGCTTTTACTGTATTTGTGTTTCTTCCTACTATATTTTGCTTTTGCATCATCTTAAAAGTACTCAATTGTATTTATTACTGCTTGGTGTCACTCATTCTAAGCCTTTTAGTTTAAGCACTTGGGCTTCAGACCAGCTGTTTTACATTAGGAAGGTTTGTGGTCTGCACTGCAGTGGCAGAAAAGGTAGCTTACATCCTTCTAAGTTGGGAACTGCTGATTGAGGGCTCAGTGTCTGTTATTCTAAAAGTGTATTAATTCTGGTTTAAGCACTTGGGCTTCAGGCCAGTTATTTTACATTAAGAGGGTTCGTGGTCTGCACTCTTGTGGGAGGAGAGGCTGGACTCTGCCCTTCTGAGCTGGGAATTTCTGGTTAAAGGCTTATAGTGCCTGCATATTCGAACTGCTTCTTACTGTAATTGGTACACCTTGTTTGCTGTAGCATAGACTAGATCCAGGCCTGCTGAATCTAGCTTTGTTTGTATAACATGAGCACTAATCCAGGCATTCTTTAAAGTATTCAATTGTATTTATTACTGCTTGGTAGTAACTTGTTTAAAGTGTAGCTATCATTCTAAGTCTTTTGGATTAAGCACTTGGGCTTCAGACCAGTTGTTTTACATTAGGAAGGTTTGTGGTCTGCACTGTGGTGCTGAATCTAGCTTTGTTTGTATGCTTGTTGTTTGCTTGCTTGATATTTCCCTGAAAAGCTAATTCCACCTAAAACGTGGCTTTTCAGTGCTTCTGTGGATCCCTGGTGATATCTGCATTGCTTACTGTACTTATTTCCTTGTTTCACTTGAAAGAAAGTTACTGTTTGTCGTTTTTGTATTTAAGTTACCTGTAACACATTGCATTTAAGTTACCTGGCACTTGCTCACTAAAGCAATTATATAAGTCAGCACTAAAAAAATTAAAAGCACTACACCCTCACAAACTCCCCTTGAGTACCTTGTTCCCCATTGGCCCTTTTTTTCAATTATAAAGGAAGTCCCAATACTATTCTAGCAACAGGAACCCTCCCAGATGACCTTAGTGACCACTCTCTGATATATATTATCAGACATAAAACAAGTTTAAATATCTCCACTTCAGTCAGAACTGCCCGTAGTAAAAAACACTTTGACCAGGAACTGTTTCTAAATGAACTTAAACAATGTAATTGGTCACCCCTTAAGTTCCTCCCTATAAATGAAGCAGTTAATTACTTCAATACCACTTTCCTAGCGATCCTAGACCATCATGCCCCAATGCGTTCCATAAGAATGAAAAATAAACCAGCCCCTTGGCTCTAAAATCATAGCAAGAAATTAATCCTTAGTAGAAATAAATCTTGGACATGATTGATCACCAAACTTTTAGACAACAAAGAAACCTAACAAAAAAAGCTATGCTACAAGATAAAAAGAACTTTTATATTCAACTACAGCAATCATCCCTTCAACAACCTCAAAAGTTCTGGTCTGCTATTAACACACTACTATTCCCAGGCAAAGCAGCAACACCTAATCCACTAGGCCCAACCCCGACTGTCCATTACAAACAGCGAATGCTTTTAATACTTTCTTCACTGCTGCTATACTAAATCTAACCAACAGAACCCTAATACCTCTAAAAGTTGCCCAGTCCAAGCTCCACTCATCCCCCTTTTCACCTTGAACCTATACCCACCTCCTATATCTCTTCCTTACTTCAAAAATTAAAACCTACTACCCCCTCAGCTGATAAATTACCAGCAGAATACCTCAAAATAGGAGCCAAAGCCATTGCCTACCCAATCTCCATATTGATCAATAGAACTATAAAATAAGGCACTATCCCAACAATTTGGAAAATCTCTCATATCATTCCTCTTCACATGATTGATCACCAAACTTTTAGACAACAAAGAAACCTAACAAAAAAAGCTATGCTACAAGATAAAAAGAACTTTTATATTCAACTACAGCAATCATCCCTTCAACAACCTCAAAAGTTCTGGTCTGCTATTAACACACTACTATTCCCAGGCAAAGCAGCAACACCTAATCCACTAGGCCCAACCCCGACTGTCCATTACAAACAGCGAATGCCTTTAATACTTTCTTCACTGCTGCTATACTAAATCTAACCAACAGAACCCTAATACCTCTAAAAGTTGCCCAGTCCAAGCTCCACTCATCCCCCTTTTCACCTTGAACCTATACCCACCTCCTATATCTCTTCCTTACTTCAAAAATTAAAACCTACTACCCCCTCAGCTGATAAATTACCAGCAGAATACCTCAAAATAGGAGCCAAAGCCATTGCCTACCCAATCTCCATATTGATCAATAGAACTATAAAATAAGGCACTATCCCAACAATTTGGAAAATCTCTCATATCATTCCTCTTCACAAAGATGGTGACTCTACTGAGTTCTCCAACTTTCACCCCATAGCTCTACTCTCTCCACTTGCCAAAATAATGGAAAAATGCATCCACAAACAATTAATAACCCACCTACTCCACTATAATCTCCTAGCTAACTGTCAACATGGTTTCCGGCCTTTCCACAGTACCACTACAGCCTTGCTATCATTTACCAACTGTATCAACATAAATCACAACAATATTATTTTATCCTCAGCATTATTTGTAGACCTATCTAAAGCCTTTGACATGGTCAGTCATCAACTTCTCCTCCACCTACTAAAGTCCCTCTGTCTTGATAATCCTGCTATGAACTGGTTTACATCCTACCTGAAAAACCAAAAACAAGCAGTTCTCTGGCAAAACCATCTTTCAGACCTCCTGCCCACTTCCATAGGTATTCCTCAGGGCTCTATTTTAGGTCCACTACTGTTTTCCATTTTCATAAATGACCTTCATCTCTCTAATCCACTCTCTACCTGCATCCAATACGCTGATGACTCTACCATCATTTGTTCAGCCTCATCCCTAACAGAACTTCATTCTCAAACGCAAAAAGCCTTCTCCACTATAGAACAATGGTTCTCCAACCATTGTCTTCTCTTCAACCCAAAAAACCAAGCTACTACTCTTTACACCCTCTCACTTGTCTCCCCCTCTTCATTTTACACTCACATCCAACAATGGTACCATTATCTCTCCAGACCCCAACACCAAACTCCTAGGAATTACAATTGACAATCAACTAAAGTTTGACACTCACATAAATACTACAATAAAATCTATTAACAAAAAACTTGGATCCCTCTATAGAATAAAACCTTTCCTGACACCAGTAGCCAGAACCACTATAGCTAGAACCCAATTAATCTCTACCCTGTTATACGCTTCCCCCATATATACCAATCTTTCTAAAAATAATCTTAACAAACTAGCTAAATCATATAACAATATTGCCAGATTTGCTACAAACTCTCTATACAGGACTCATCACTGTCAGAATCTAAAACAACTAGGCTGGCTTGAATTACCTCACCTATTACAATTTAACCAACTTATAATTGCCCACAAAGCCCTGCACCAACCCAACAACACCCCAATTCTCTCTACCTTCATAAGACCATACAATAACTTGAGGAATCTGCGCTCTGCTAACAAAATGTTGATTCATACTTGCTTATCAAATAACTTAGCAGGTGACTCCATATTCTCTAATTCAGTTGGTAAAATATGGAATCAATTACCACAAGAACTGACAACCCTAACCTCTCTCTCACTATTTAAAACTAACCTAAAACTTTTCTTCTCTAACCACTGGTTATGCTCTTATACCAATCCTGACTAACTGTTTTTTTTTTCTCTAATTATCTGATATCCTCAAAACACATTTTTCTTAACCTCAACCCTGCATTTACCATTCTTTATACTAGCCTTCCTTCTTGATTTCTAACACTATCACTCACAAGTACTACTTACCATGCTTAACTCTTCCACTCATTTTTTCCTACTCCTTTTTTAAATATTGTTAAACTAAGATGAATTTATTTCATACTAATGCCTTTTTCTAATTTTTGTATTAAATATTTCTGTAAGTTTTGTAGTATGTTTTTCACTGTTTTTTACTATGTTTTTTTTAACTGGAGCTTTTCTCCCCGGGCCTCCACTGAAAATGGATATGTATCCAGTTGGACTAGCCCGGTCAACAAATGTAAAATAAAAAAAAAAAAAATGTCCAAAGGTCAGTTGTCAGTCTCCTCTCCGGTCCAGCTGGTGAATCTGGGAAACTTGAGGCAATGTTACAACTACCTCATGTAGAGAGAAAAAACCACGAACAAGCAAAAAAAAAAAAAAAAAAAAAAAAAAGTACAGACAACCCTCTACTCCTCCCAACAAATTCCAACACATGTGAGAGATGCAACCATATAGCCAAACTGGAGGCTAAGCTCTCTCAACTCAGTACTGGCGTAATCAGTCAGGAGAAGAAGGAAACCACACTCACTACAATTCCAGTCTCACATAGACCTACCACGACAGCAAACCAAACACATAAACACACAAAAACGTACTCGGAGGCTCTAAATAAAAATCTGCCTAAGCAGCAGAGACCTCCAAAGCAGACACCCAAGCAACTGCTACCCCAAAACAAAACAGGTGTAACACATAGCTCACAAAGCCAGTGTGTCGAACAGTCACAGCCCTTAAGGCTAAACAAGACACCTGATACACTTGTAATAGGTGACTCTATCGTCAGGCACACTGACGTCCCGCTCACCAGGCTGAACAAGGAGAAGGTCACGGTGAGCTGCCTGTCAGGCGCTAGGATCTGCCACATAACACAAACCCTCAGGTCACTCTAAGGCAAGTACAAATATGACTCAGTCATTGTCCATGCTGGTGTGAATGACCTGAGACGTACCTCCCTGGGCTACATGAAAAGAGACATAGAGGAGCTCTCTGAGCATGTAGCCCAGGCCGGTATGACCCTGACCTTGAGTAGCATCTTACCCTCACCAAGAATGATGCCACAATATGAAGACAAGATGATCAATTTCAACAATTGGCTTAAGTATGGACTACAAAGGGGATCCAATGCCTGTCAGCCTGGGATGACATGCTCGACAAGCCACGATGCTTCGCTAGGGACGGCTTGCACCTGTCACCCCTGGGCTTTTGGATATTGGCAAAGGCTCTTGCTACCCCCATAGTGCCTTTTTTAGGCAAGACTCAAAAGACAAACCCACCTCCATAGGTATCACAAGGGATAAGAAACTAAGAGTAATGCTACTCAACGCCAGAAGTCTAAACCTCAAAATGCATGCACTCGAAACTCTCCTAAGCATGGAGAACATCGATATCTGTGCAGTAACAGAAACCTGGTTCAAGGCTCCCGAGAGCACCCCAGCACTACCAGGTTATACCTCATACCATGCTTTTCGGACCCAAATCTTGGACCGAACCACAAAAGGAGGGGGAGTATCAATATTCGTCAAAGATACCCACACCTCCAGGTTGGTGGCACAGCACGAAGCATCAGAGACTATCCATGTGCAACTAACAGTGGGTAAAACTGCCTTCCAGTTTATAGCCTGCTACAGACCACCCTCCCAAACCCAGGAACCCCACTCGGCCTTCCTGAGAACACTGGAAAATATGAAGGTCTCTCCAAACACTATTATATTGGGCGACTTCAACTACCCAAACATAGACTGGGAGCAATACTCTAGCTCCAACACCCTAGCCCAAAGGTTCCTAGAATTTATAAACTCAAATGCTATGGAACAACTTGTTACCACTCCCACAAGAGGGGAAAACATACTGGACCTGATCATCACCAACATGGGGACTTTATGCTCCAGACCAGAAGTGTATCCCTCACTGGTAAGATCAGACCATAAACTAATCTCACTGGATATTCACATCATGACCCCACCCCCTGCCCAGAAAACCACAGTGAAAAACTTCTCTAAAGCAAATTTGACACTCCTCAAAACCGAGGTGGAATCCTTCAAAGCCCCCGGGCCTGTGGAAAATATGGCCCAGACCGCAGAATCATTTATAAATGCATTCTATGAACACCTTCAGGAAGGCATGGTTCATGCAATCCCAAATAAAACCAAGACCCAATCCTCCAAAGGCAGACGTCCTGTCTGGTGGACCCCAGCCATAAACAAACTATACAATAGAAGGAGGAAGCTACTACATGATAGAGCAAAATCCCAAAAAGGGAAGGCATCTCTGATCAGTATTAGCAAAAAACTATGGGCACTCATAAAATCATATAAGGACAGCTTCGAGAGAAAAATTGCACAGGACACTAAGGATAATCACAAGGCTTTCTTTAGTTATGTTAGTAACCTGGGTGGGAATTCCCAGATATGCTCAGAATCAGTCCAAAATGACAAAAAATACACCGAACCCAATGACATTGCCAACATGCTAGCTGACAGGTTCAGCGCAAACTTCTCCCCACCTCCCCACCAAAAGGGCAAATATCTATCCCAGCAGAGTGTTGCCCACCTGACATCTCAGATGCTCAGGTAAGCGATGCCCTCTCCAAAGCAAAAAACACAGCGTCAATGGGACCAGACGGTGTCATGGGCTGCGTCCTACATGAACTCCAAGAAGAGCTAAACCCAAACATAAAACTACTGTTCAATCTCAGCCTTATTACAGGATATGTGCCCAAAGAGTAGCATACAGCAACAGTGGTCCCTCTCCATAAAGGTGGTGCCTCAACGGATCCTGGAAACTATCGCCCCATAAGCCTGACTAGCTTGGTCTGCAAAGCTATGGAAAGGATCATCATGGACCTCATAAATAAAGATATTGGGGACCTACAGACACTGGATCCTACCCAGTTCGGCTTTGTTAAGGGCAGATCCTGCTTCTGAAACCTGGTTGATTTCTTTGAAACAGTCACCATTGACGAGGGGAAGGTGGTCCACACAGCCTACCTGGACCTCACAAAAGCCTTCGATACAATACCCCACTCGGGTATTATAGATAAGCTCACCAGCTTAAATATAAACCCCTATGTCACTAGATGGATTGCAAACTGGCTCAAGGACAGAACCCACATGGTTAGAATTGCTGGAGCCATGTCAGACTCCAAACCAGTTACAAGTGGTGTCCCACAAGGCTCAGTCCTGGGACCTCTCTTGTTCGGTATATATTTCTCGGAGGTACAGGCCAACACGGAAGGACTGTGGCTGACCAAGTTCGCAGATGACTGCAAACTGGGCGCCATAATCGACTCTCCAGCCAACACAAGCATCCTCCAAAAGGGCCTCATAGAAACAGACAACTGGTGCCAGAGCCATGGCCTCAAGCTAAATGCCAAAAGTGTATAGTCATCCCTTTGGCAAAAACAAAGTGCCACAAATTACCACATAGGTGGTAATCCATTAAGTACAGAAGAAGTAATTCGGGACCTGGGGACCCAAGTTGATAGCAATCTCTCATTTGACAACCACGTGGCCAAAGTGGTTAGAAAAACATTTTATATAGCCCACCTAATCATGAAGGGATTCACATCTAGATCAGGGAGGTCATCGTGTCTCTTTCCTCATCCCTCATCAGGCCCATAATTGAGTACAATGCCCCTTTTGGGATGTACCTTACCAGACACCTGCAGCAACTGGAAAGACCCCAAAAGTACCTCACCAAGAGGATCACAGGGCTCAAACAGATGCCATATGCTGCCCGGTTAAAGAAACTCCAGCTCTACTCAGTGGCATACCGCCTGTTCAGAGGCGATCTGTGCCTGACGTATAAAGCCATGTCTAACCCGGAATTAATGGACATGCTGCACCTCAGAAAATCCAAATCCCATCGAGCTACGTGCTTGAGAGACTTGAACCTCAGCACTGAAATAAATAGGACATGCTGGAGGGACAGATTCATAACTCTGGAATAAAATCCCAGTCCAGGTTAGGCAGAGTCCCTCATTGACTCTCTTCAAGAGGAATCTTGATGAGTGGATGGGAGATCGTAGGTTTACCCAGGGTATCACTTCTGTGTCACTGTTAGACAGAGGCACAGTATACTAACCTCGAAAAAGGACATAGCAAAATAAATTTAAAATGGGTGGCAAAAGCCAAACACATTCTGGCTAGGCTTATAAATGCCCTAGGGCAGATAGCCTAGTATGAACCTATGAACCTATTACCACCAGCAGGAAGTCCTCTTTATCATTGGTGGTAGCCATTTTTGATTCAGAGAGAGTTCTACTGCAGTGCATTAATTCAATGAGATGCAGCATTGTTATTGGTTGACTTTTTGGCTTAATGTAAATATAAATGAGGCATTCTGGGGAAAAGGAATATGATACTGAGTCGTTTACTCTCCCTCAGAAATGCTTGTGGTAATTGATTTATACAACTGAGCAATTCACAGGGCAAGTTGATTGCATAAATCACTCTCACCAGCCATGTTAATTAACACAACCAAAAGTTTGTATTCACTGATAACTTTCAATGGATAAATTCAGGTCAAAGAATGCCCAGGGGAGTTTAGCAGACAGAAAGTTTTGGGGATGTGAGTGCAAGTGTGTATGCATGTGGCTGCCTGTGTAAGTGTTTGCAGAGATATGAGTGTATGTGTGGGTGCACCCACACGTGTGTGTGTGTGTGTGTGTGTGTGTGTGTGTGTGTGTGTGTGTGTGTGTGTGTGTGTGTGTGTGTGTGTTTGAATGTATACTGGGGATATGGGGTGGTAGGCTTCCATACCATTCAACTTCCCCTAGACTAATGAGCACTGGCTGTAATATGTAGGTATTAATGCACTTAAAATTAATAGACAACATATTTTGCAGCAAGAAACTACAACTAAGCATGTACAATTGTTAAACTCTAACGTCTGGTGTTAATGACTGATTGGATTCGTCCGTGTCATGGCTATGGAGATTATTTCAAAATAATGGGTGATCTGTTCAGTTAGCTGCAGTTAACAGGTCTGGAGATGTGTGTGAATGTGTGCATGGCGGGGGAGTGTCTGTGGAGGAGAGTAAATGAAAGGGGTGCCTGTGCCAGTTCAATGCATTGGCCAGTGACAGTGATTACCACTTCAAAGTGCATCTTAACTTGTAATCACTAATCGATTCAGAAACATGCAGTTTAGCTGATAATGACGTTTCTCTACATTGCTGCTTATCATCATCGTCATCAACCCCCTTTTTTCCATTTTCTACATGGGGTCAGGGTGTCATGCCAATGGCTGCTATCTCTTTAAATTTGATGCCACTCTTCTACCTTCTTCAGTCGTCATATCTGATAGTTGTGGGTCTTCTTTCACACAATACATCCATCTCTTTTCTTCTTGTCTTCTTTATGAGTGTCCCAAATCATCGCCTTCTTTACTACACATATGACTGAAGCACTATGACATGTTCTCTTTCACCTCCTCTGCACTTGGAACCTACTTGGCCTTCTGATCTGATATCCTTATTTCTTCATATATCCCACAATGTGCATCCTACTCCCCATCTCAGGCTCTTCATCTCCATCATCTCCAGCTACCTCAGCTATTCTATCTGCCTAGGTTTCTGTACCACTCAGTAGTACTGATTGTACCAATGTTTTCTACACCTTCCTTTTCAGCATCTTTTGAATTATTATGTCTCACAACATCCTCAATACTCTGTGCCAGCTGGCTGCAGCCCCTCTGATTCTAGCTTTGTTTTCCTTATTCAAATTTCCCCGCTCCTAATTCACCCCTACATGATACTAACAGATGTTAACATGTTCCACTGTTTTTCCATCTAGCTCAGTTCTCAGCACCTTCTGATTTTCCCCATTCGCTGCCATTACAACCATCTTATATGCACTCAGTTTCATCCTGTGTACTTTTGGTTTTGCGTTCTATTCCTCTAACATTTGCTGAAGGTCATTCTCAAGAGTCCACCTGTAATGCCACATCATCTACATACAGCAACTTTGTTGATCTGTCCTTTCCAACATGTTTGCTGGTGTTGTGCATTACCAGTATTAACAACAGTGGCCTTAGAGTTAAACCCCGACACACACCCAGTCTTATTGGGAAACACTCTGAGAATCTGTACACTATTTATACTTGTGTCAGTGGGTCCTTGTACATATCTTGCATTAATTCTGTCCGTGTTTCTGGGAATTCCTTGGAACCTTGTTATACATTTTCTCCATGTATAGGAATGCCCAGTTGGAGTTTTTCTTCATCCCTACCATTTTCTCAACTATCTTCCCATCACTTGTGCTGCATCCTAATCTGCATCTGAACTGCTCACCTCCAATCTTTCTTTGTACTACTCTGCATAATCATTTCTGAATCACCCTCACTACAGCTTTCATATAGTGTAACAGAAGATTGATACCTTTTGTACTCCCTGCAAGAGTCAACGTCCCCTTTGGTCTTGTACACTTGCACTAGAATGGTTATTCTCCAGCCATTTGATATATGCCACTCTCTCCATACTGCTATAAGTACCCTATGGAGGCATTCCTCCAGTAACTCACCGAGCATCTTGGTTATATTTGCCATGACTTTATCTCAGTCTGCTGCTTTGCCTGACTTCACTTTCCTTAGTGCTGTTCTTGTTTCTGGTGCAGTACAACTTCTGTGGGGTTTTCTTCATTCAGAAGCTGGAGGAAGTACTCCTTCCATCTGCCTTTGATGTCCTGCAGTCTGGTGATCAGGTTGTTGCTGTCATCACTTATGAATGATGTCTGATTGCTCTTCTTTATCTTTCTATCATTTTCTTGAAACCTGACAGTTTCTTTGTGCTCTCTGCTGAATCACTTTCCAGAAATTGGTAGAGTTCTCCTTAATGCCTCTTTCTTTGCTATTGCAACTGTTTCCTTTGTTAACCATCCAGTATTCCTTCTTAGCCTGGTCCATATGTTTTATCTCCTACTTTTCCTGCATCCATCTTTTGATAACTTCCTGGACTTCTGCATTTCAGCACCTGCTTTCCTTATTTACCTTATTTACATACCTGGCTTAACCAGATACATGTTATATAGTCCTAACACATATTGTTTTGATGAGCTGCCATTCTGCTTCAACTCCATTTATTTCCTTTTCTTCCTGAGGTACTAAAGCTTGTGTTTCTCTCAACTCAATGGCCAGGTCTTCAGCCTAGTTTCTATTGACCTTAGAGCCTTCTTTGACCACTACTTGCTGCTCAATTTAGCAACCAGTGTTTATGCTGTGAGATATTTGTTTCACAAGGGATGACTTTGCAATTGCTGACTTGGAGAAAGTCAAATTTGGAGGAAGTCTACCTGATGTTGCTATGTAATCATGTGATTGCCTCTCTCACTGAACCATGTTTTGGCCACTATTAAGTTATATGCCAGGCATTTTTACTCCTGTTGCTTCACCTCTGTATACCTAGTCAGTCCTCCTATTCTGTTATGTCTGTCCTGATATGGACATTCAGCCCCACACCCCATTATCAATACCAACTCATGTTGTCCTTTTTTATATATAATAGCTCCTGCCCCCACTAGTTGTATGCACTCCTTTCTTTGCTATCACAACCTTAATGTAGGACATAAGCTGAGATTATGAATAGTGCCCTACCTTACTCTGGAGTCTGATGGATCTATGTTAGATGACTGACTTTTTGGAAACAAAAAAAATATTGAATAAGATAAGATCAAGTTTCCAAAAACTCAAACATTGGAAAAAAAAAACAAAACAAAACAGAAATCGACCATTTTTTCATTTATGCAGGGTGGCAAGCCCCCCTGCACCCCCCACCCCCTACAAAGTATATATACTAACTCCAAGATCGCACTACAGTGAAGAAAAGGGTAAATTTCCCAATCCTCGCTGTACTGCAATCTCCATTCAAAAGCCTTGAGTTTTCAAAAACTCAATCATATGATCTTGACCATATGGAGTTGTAGTTTCTGAAAATGTGATCAACTGATAGGGACCCAGTCTGATTACCATTAGTCTGTCACTATTTATGATGACATCCTCACTGCCTTCTGGTCTATCCCTCACCACAATTCCCTCAATATTTTTTGTCTCTCCTCCCCCTGAATAGTAGACTCTGGATCCCAAGCCAATTGGATTTTCTGCATTGCCCTTCCAGCTTGTGTTCTGGATACAAAGAATCTTCATCCTCCTCCTCACCATCATGCCATCCACTTACAAGCTACATCCTATCAGTGAACCTATACTGAGTGTAGCAATTCTCAGTTCATGTCTGGCAGGTTGATTAGTTTTAAATCTAGCTTTCGATCAACAGAACTAACCCAGGTAAATAAAGATGGGCAACGTAGATGCCGGGCAGCCAGTAGGGCCGCTGGACTTTATGGTGAGTTCACACTGACTAACAACAGCACATAAATCCTTTCCAGAGTTAGCATGGATCCCTGGCATATGTTGGCGTAGGCAGGATCCTCACCCCCACTTCATGCTCACTTTTGGCAACGTTAGTCAACATAACTAAATCAAGTGGAAGCAGATGAATATGCATCATTCGCAGTAACCTATAGATACAAATTCATAGCGCAATGAATTCGCAATCTTAGATAATGAGTCAAAGTTCCATATCAATTCCATTCAACGGTCATAGACCATAACATCCTAAACATCAGTGGAATTATAAAGCACGACTCATTTCATATTACTGCTTTTAGCACTGACTTTTGTTTGGAATCAGTAATACTAAAGTACTTTTTTAAAGATCCATAGAAGAGTAGCATCATTATCTGTGGGAGTGACGAGGTTTGTGCTTATGAGAAAGAGATTGTACAAACCTTCTTTTTTCTCTTCATGTGTAATCTTCACTTTTGTGTCTGTAACATCCTTAAATGAGGCAAGGAAAAGAACCACATCTCCTTTTTCATTTTTGATAGGCACAATGTCCAGTAAGCACCAAAATTTTACACCTGAAAAAGAAAAATATTATGTTAGAGATAGTTATGTACATCAAGAGAAAAATCTAAAGAAATGCACGTACACCAGATGTTGATATCATACATTAGACAACAAGAATCATTGTCTGTAAAGGAAATCCTGATTAGAAATCATTAATTTTGTCTGCTGTATTCTGCAAAAAGGGTCCTTAGGAGCATGTGGTAAACAGTATAGTTAGTCTTAAAAGTGTTACACAACACATATCTGCAACTGTCATCTATGAAATGCAGACGTAAACAGTTGTTGGACCATTTCACGGTTTACTATCATAAGTATGAAATGCAGTTGGCTGAAATGTGGTAATATTGACTTGAAAACCTGAAAACTGTGTGTACCGACATGCAAAATGTAAAATGTGCATATTAACATGCAAATTTGACCTACTCGACTTTAGTAGAATGCAGTCCTACACTGCACCAGATGTAACATGAGGATTTTACAGGGGGTAAGCCCCCCTGCACCCTCATGGGGGGCTGCATCCGCCACCCCCCTGCAAAATTTATATTCCAACTCCGAGATTGCACTACAGTGGGGAAAAAGGTACATTTCCCGATCCCCACTCTTCAAAGACTGACCTCATCTTTGCGAATGCACTGAGCATTCATTGAAATGGAACTCGCACAAGGGAAGGATCAACAACATGGGTCGGCCAAATGTCATTCAACAACCCATGGTCACCGAAACTTCCCTTGGCAATTTAAATGTAAACCCCATTTCACTTCCCTGCTTAACAAATTTTAATGATATGACAAAGTTTAAAATAATGGGGGAACAAAGGTCCAAAATAGAGACACATTTTAAATATTGCTATCATAAACATGGAAAGTTGTTAGAAGAACAGGATTTGAGTTAGACTGCATTTATTGAAGGATATGAAGTGTCAAACTCAAATGTATGTCATTATTTAGTGATTTCATTCCTCAATGATTTGACAGAAAAATACTATTTTTATAAGGAACAGAGTAAAGAATATGAGGCACAAATATGGACATTCTGCGAAAACTTAGCTGAGGTATGAACACACTCACTTTCACTTATACACATAGGTTTATTCTGAAAAAAATCAAGTTTTCTTTAATAGCACATGATTATTTGACCCCAAACATTTAAAAACGGGAGGGTGCATAAATCAAAACAATAATCATAAGGTTGTGAAACATAAATGCAACATTACGTGTGTGTGTGCGTGTGTGTGTGTGTGTGTGTGTGTGTGTGTGTGTGTGTACATAAACTTACACACACACACGCATGCACGCACACACACACACACACACACACACACACACACACACACACACACACACACACACAAGCATGCACACACATACACACACACACAAATCACTGGGCTAGGTTTCATGTTCCACTCTGTTCTTTTTCTGCAGGTAATTTATGAGAGCATTCATTTGCTGTGATAATTAGCAGATTTGATGAAGGTCGTTTGCTCATTTTAATTGGAGAAGTCACTTTTCTTTCTTCCATGATATCTACCATCTGCCTTTTCTGACATTTACTTTCAGAATATTTAAATTGACCCCATTGCTACTTTCAGTTTCAGTGTTCATGTGTTTCTTTTACTTGACATTTTAATATTTCTTAATGGGCTTGAAGATGTATCTGTTGTAAGATGTAAGAATTAGATGCTTTTTCTGATACATACTCTTATTATATTGTTCACTTTTAAGTAGGCTGTCAGGTACATAGACCTCATACAATGTCTCTACTGGTTGCAGCTTTGCATATAGGGAATTGAAGCTGTTACATGAGAAATAGTCAGAAAAATGGTTGTCATGCTTGCTCAGTTTATCCAGTCTTTGTTTATACTAATAATGCCAACACTGACTTGAAGCATTCTTTCATTTGTCTTCCATCTACCCTGTTTGATATCTGTTGGGAGGAATACAGTCCCCTTCCCACTTCCCAGTAGATCATTTCACCCCCCCCCCCTACGTGCATTAGATTAAGTGTACCACACTCTTTACAAGGTGCAGTAAGCAAGCTTTTTTTATTTTGCCTTACTCTTTAATCGACATAGGTAGTACACAATGACAGTGGTTAACTGGCTATTCTTCTGCAGGACTCCTACTGTGTCTTTAGTTATCTGTTCCTCTTTCAGTTCTTAGTGGATATGTTCCAAAGATATAAAGAATTGTTAAAGGGATAATCAGTAGGGCATATTAAATGTTGTATGATAACTATAAGAATCAATCAGAGAAGGTTAGAAACGATTGATAAATGAGATTTGATAAGCAATTCACAAAGAAACAATGGGAAGACATATGCATGTCCCCCAAATATACAACAAAGTCTTGAGGATTTAGGATTTTTGCTTGGAAGTGATCACAAAGATATTTTTATAACCCAGACAGACCCCACACAATTTTCCCTGTGGTAGATTGCAATGTTGGAGGTATGATAGGGAAGAAAGAGGGAATTGGGAATTTTTTTTTTCGGAATGCAATGAATTGGCAGACTAAAAATTCCCCTGCAGACTACTTTGTCAGAAATACTGCATGAGCAAATGAGTGTTACTAGGAAAATTATTTTATTTTTTTGAGCTGTGATACAGGATCTGAATTGCTTAGACATAGTAATTTCTTGTTGAATTTAATTCTCGTGGCTACCATAAAAAAAGCAGTTACTAAAAAATGGAAATCGAAGTCTAACCTGACCATATTAGAAGTAGTGAATATAGTAGCAGAGATGAAAGAAAATGAAGTGGAATCTTTAGAAAAGGGTAGAACAAATTGTATAGAAAAACTAGAATTGTGGGAACAATACAAGTGGAATAATGTTTTAGAGGAGAAATCTTGTCTTCCATCCCACTAGATCTCCCCCATCCTTATTAACTTTTACTATAGATTCCAAAAACAAAACCATCATCTCCCCAATAACTCATACTAAACTGCTTGGTATTGAAATTGACAACTTAAAATTTGACATTCACATTGCTCAAACCATTAAGAAGGTTCATAAGAAACTAGGTCTTCTTTGCAAACAAACAATTTGTCACTAGAACCACAAAAGTTACTATAGCCTGTATACAACTCCTGTCAGCTCTCCTATATGCCTCCCCAATTCTGATCAACCTTCGTAAAACTGACCTAAACAAGATTGAAACCTGCTACAATGAAATTGGCAAATTTGCCACTGATGCCACACACAGGTCTCAATACTGTGCTGCTCTTAAACTAAATTGGTTAGAACGTCCTCAACCCCTCTTCTTTAGACAATTAACCTTTGCCCACAAAATCCTTCATTAACCTGATAAAGTTACCCCTCTCCAAAATCTTATACAACCATATGTCACTTATAGAATCCTCCACTCCACTACCAGACTACTCCTGGACACCACAAGAACTAACAACTCAGCTGGGGAATCACTCATTTCAAACATTATTCCTAAAATTTGGAATAAACTAACAGACTCCATTACTTCCATCTCCTCCACAGCACAGTTTATAAAGCTACTTACAACACACTTGGCCAACTCCTGGCGTTGTACCTGTTTTTCTCCAGGCTAAAGCTACATCTGCATAGGTAGCCATCCACTGCTTACTGACTGCCAACCTACTCTTATCCTTTAAACTACTTGTATTATAACGCATTCATAGCATGTTTACTGTAATATCATTGCTATGATAAAGCATTCACCTGAGGTCTTTATATACCAGAATTGGGTAAATACTATCTGTATGCTCATGTTATGACTATGTACATTGATAACTTCTATAAAGTTTGATATATTCTTTTTTGTAATAGAGCTTTTCTCCCGGGCCTCCACTAAAATTGAACCTTTGTCCAGTCAGACTTTCCCAGCAAACAAATGTAAAATAAATAAATAAATGAGGTTTAAGGGAAGGCAGAAACTGAATGAACTATGTAATGTTCGAGTGAAAATGACTCTATAGAAAATTGTATATAATGTATAATGTGTGCGACTGAAAATATGTTATTAGGGTTTATTTTCATTTTTATAAATGTATGATTGCCTATGTCATAAGTGACAAATCAATAAAGCTTTCTTTGTTTAAAAAAAAGAAGAGGTAGAGAATTCTTTGGGATGCACGCATGCACACACATACACAGTTGTGATATAAGACTGCAGATACAGAACTGCATGAAAGTAACATTTTATGAAAGGACAAGCACCTTGCACTACCACATGGGGGATGTACTACTTATAAAGGGACAAGCCCCTTTCACTACCACGTGGGGGATGTACCACTTATGAAGGTGCAAGCCCTTTGCAGTACCACGTGGGGGATGTACCACTTATGGTGGTACATGCCCCTTGCACTGTCACATGGGGGCCTAACCACTTATGCTCTCCTTACCTAAATATGCAATTATCTATGATGTGTTATGCAGCTGAGAGAAAAGAAGTACTTAGATTTATCAAAATGCAGATATTTCCTTTCTCCATCATGTGATACGTTGAAATGGACAATTTTAAAATCTTTTGCTTAAAAATATGTGATTTGAACATTTATATTACATAATACTCTGTCTGTCCCAGTCCATGATGGCACTTGCAACACTTGCTCATAACCTCATGAGCACGTACTGCTGTACAGGACTAAGTAATCTTCCTTGATAGTACCTACAGCAGGTATTCAGTGACATCTGGAGGGACTGCTGCTCAAGACTGGGGATTCAATCCCTCTCCCTTTGATAGATTCATGGCAGTCACTACCACCAATATTTTATTTAATCTCTCCCACCTCCCCAGAGCCTACTGATTTTTGTGAGGCACTGGTGGATGCCATGCGAGACTAGACAATCAGAACATTCTTTAAAATTTGTCATAATGATCTGTCTCTAAAGCACTTTGGTTACTGTATGCCTGTCCTAATAATTTCTAAATTGTATTAAGATTTTTACAACAATCAACTTATAAGCAAGTCTTCCTACTGGTTATTTTCTTTTCGAAATAATATTTTCAAAGTCATTATCACTGAGATTTGAAAAAAAAATGTTCTTCATATTGAACTTAATGATGATACACAATATTTTTGTATGGGACAGAAAGTACTATGTGGTGCAGGCCTATGAAGGACTGGGTAGGTTACCAGCTGGTGAAGAGAATAATCCTTTGCAAAGGTGGAATAATAAAGGCCTCTATTATGAGGCCCAAATAATTCTGCAAATTAGAGAAAACAGTCAGGCTTCCTCAGCACAGGGTTACACAAGCATGTTGAGAATCCCTGAATGTATTTAAATGTAATCATACCTGCCACCATTTTCTTTTATTTCCTTTTATTTTATTTATTTATTTACGTATTTGCTTGTTTGTTTGCATTTGGCAATGAGAAGTCCCATTTGCATCTGAACGCAGGGGACACAACTCTTAAGACATTACACAGCAGCAGTAAAATATTAGGTCACAGTCTGTATTATATGGTTAAATGATATGTAAGACATAGCTAATAATGTGCTGCCCTAAACAGGAAGTTACACTAAGCTTATACAGTTCAATAATACACACAACATAGCTCAATTAGCATACTATGGTAGTAAAGTAATGCAATGTACTGTACTTGTAAGCAGAGCAAAATAAATTATAAAGTTATATGTGTTACACAAAGTACATTTTCTAAAGGGAATAGTAACTCAAATTAGTAGCATATTTACCAAGTGAAAAGGACTAGTTATAACTTACGTCAGTTGATAAGTCCAGCAGTTTTGCAGAACAATTGCTATATATCTATGGTTTTATATGGGTTTTATAGTAAGAGAATCAAAGACTTAGGTTAATACGTAGTTGTGTATTCAATTTCTACATAGATGAAGGGCCAAAATGCATTTGAGCATCTACTTATTTTTGGCAGCTGTTATCTCAAAAGTGAACTTATTCCATATTTTATCACTGAGGTGCAAACACTGGGTCACCAAATTTATTGAAGTTCATGGGACTATAGATAAATACAGAAGAGATTGTTTGAGGTTCTAAGGAGAAGCTCTTCAATTAATTACCTTAGTTAGGGATGGCAGTTGGGGTAGTAGAGAAGTTTGTGAGTTCCTTTCCGGCTACTCTACTTTATGCCTCTGTGTCAATGGTTATACCAACAGTCTGAGCTGTTTTAATTTCTGCAACACATAGGGTGGGAGTGCATTCATTCAGTAATGGTAGGGATCATCCCTACATCCACTATGGCAAGATCTATTCTGAGGTGTCATCATTCAGGCAACCATGAGAATTCATTGTGCCCTTGCCAACACCTTGTGTACAAGAGCATTTCTACACTTAACCTAATGCCTCCCTCTTGTTAGGGACATGTGACCTCTGTCACTGCAGGAAGCCACTGTGCCTTCTCATTATGTAACTGCATGCTGCCTTGGACTTTCACAGCAAAGACTTTTGTCCACTAGCATCACTATATACCTCACATCTGCTCCCAGAGCCTGGGTCCAACCCTTTTGATTGCTACAGTATGTGGCCTTGGGTGTACTCATTGCCTTCCCTCCATCACTTCTTCCCAGGATGGGAATGCCAATCCTGCCTACCAGCTCCTTTAAGGAACTGAGCAGCTAATTAAACTCTAGTCATGTGGGTCAGAATCAGGATTTCATTCCTTTACATCACTAGAACTGGCTGCCATTACCTATGTTCTATGCCATATTATTTATGAAAATGGGAAAGAGAAGTAAGCCAAGCAGAGAGCCTTGTTGGGCACCAACAGTGTTAGGGCAAATTGCAGATACAGAAGAGTTTCTTTTCATCACTTATGACCTTTTCTCTAGGTAGCTGCTGAACCATATAATAATAAGAAGCCTATGTTGTCCAAAGTCTGAATCAGATCACTACACAAAACTGTGGGGAAGTATTTTATTAAGCCCTAGGTGATTACACTTCCGTTTTACTAGTGTTTAATTCACCATAAATAATGGATTCTGTTGTAAAGTACCACCTGAATATGATGACGTTTTGTATATATTTATGTATAATGCCTTGCCTCCTTGGCCTTGATCATGTCTGAAACAAGTCTTTGGAACAGTCCACCTCCCAGTTAACAAATGGAAATAAAATGTATTTAACCAGGTCAGGAAAGGCTATGATGGCTAACTATTATTATAAAATCATTTTAAGCCAAGGGTAGAACCTACTGCCACCTCATCCATTGCTATCCTGTTAACAGTCTGATCATATCTATAACAAACCTGTATACTACCTCACTGCAATTGTAAAGGTTGCAGCATGGCTAATGAACAATTGGAAAAGTCAAGAGTTTTGACTCATTAACAGCTAACTTACATTTTCATTTTTAATAACGTGTTGGTATCATTTAACCATGATGATTACTGTGATCAGTGATAGACTGATTGTGCTTGGTTAAAACCTAAGTGGGGGGTTACGCATAATGCATTAGATAGTATGAAGCTAGCAACTATTGCTGAACTGACTGTGAATCAGATAAAAACATATATTCTTGTGATATATGTGTGAGAATACAACCGGTATGGAAAAAAGATGCAACAAACTTAAACACACCAGCCCTGGTCTCCTGAAGTACACCATGCAGCAAGACCTGGTATAAGAATGAGACTTAATTGAAAATACTACCAATGCCATGTGGAAACAGGCAACAGTTCAGACTGATGTGAAGCTGCAGAATGACACCTCACCATTCATTGCATTGGCATTGACTCAGGAGAGATGGTGACCAGCAAAACAAAAGACAAAGAGAAAATGAATTGCAGACAATGACTTTTAACAGAGAAAATTCAGGTAGACCCAAACTTAATATCAGAGAAAGTTATACAGATTACTCATTTGTCTGAACAAATGAAATATGAATGTGTATATTAAAGCGTAATAAGAGGTGAAAGCACATGTAAGTGAAAACCGTGCAATAAGCAGTATAAAAACCATGGGGAAGAACAGTGTAACCATCTGAGCGAATATAAAAAAAAATGACTGCAAGCAGAAAAAGTGCACTAAATATAGCTGTAAATGTAATGAGTAAATACGCTGGCATGGAATAGAAGGTGCCAGAAATGTAAGCAAGGGAGATACTTTGCCTTTGTATTCAAGACTAAAGTGGTGAAAAAATTAACAACAAAGATCAGAAATGAGGAAAATGGAAAGGAAATTCTCTTAGTGGGCTATTTCATTACGCAGTCTGACTCAGATGAAAAATGGCATGTCACCAAAATAATGTCGCTCCATTCATTTTTTAAGGTAGACACAGGGCAGACATAACTGTAATGTAACATGGTGCATATAGAAGCATCATGAAAATTCTTTTTGTAGTTGCTCAAAGCAGAAACAAAAGTTCATAGCACAGGTGGGAAACTGTGACGTCTGTGGAACTTTCTAGCCATTAGTGTAAAGCATGCAGGTATGAGTTTGAATCTCTGCCTTGTGCTATCCTTGTGTGAATAATCTGATGATATGAACCACTGAATGCAAACTGAGTCTGACTGCCAGAATTAGAGGAAATAACTGCTGGTTTGTTTTGTGGTACTGAGTTCTTTAAGTGAAAGCCATTAAAGATTCACTTGAAACCTGATGTAGTTCATTATATCCTCACTACACCAAGTAGGGATAATCGAAAAAGTTACAGATCCTACACATTTGTGTGTTCTACTGGCACCATCATAAAGAAAAAGGTCAACCTGAGAATTTTCATTTATTTGAAGTATTTAAATGATGTAATCAAAAGGAATAGGTTTATCCTTCCTTCCTTGGAGGACAGAGCACCCAAGTTGACCAGGGTAAAGATGTTCTCCATATTAGATGCATAAGAGAGTTTGAGTTGCCTAAACAACAGAAATGTAACAATGTTTATTACTCCATTTGGAAAGTTTTATTTTAGCTTGTTACACTTTGAAATTACTGCAGCGACATGATTTCTGTTCCATATGACATAAGTACACTCCACAAAGCTGATGAAGCACAGTGGTCATGATGGATGGCATTTTAATGTTTAGACTTGATAAAGAGTTCTATTCTTTTTTTATTTCTCCAAATCGTTTGGGTTTCTAATACTATGATGGGAATGGACCCAATTCCTAAGTCAAAGTACGATTAAAGTTCATGAAATTAATATTGTTTCAGTCTTTGATGTTAGCCAAAAGTGCACTTTGCAGCACTCACAATGTGCCCAGTAATGACTCCTTCTGCAATTCATATGGGGTTACATGGATTGGTAACATCTAAATACGATTGTAGGTTCTTTTTTATAAGACCTGTTGCTCCAACTACTATTAGAACTGTTTGTGTATCTTTCTTCCACATTGCTTTCGTTTCTGCCTGCAGATCCTGATATTTTATGACTTTGTATCTCTCTGTACGCAAGACACTGTAGTGAAGTCATTGGGTGTAGTGATTTCAATGATCAATTGTACTTTTATCTTCTTTTCTTGGACCACTATATCTGTTTTTCTAGCATCTCTCTTTTGAATTGTTGGTAATGGGTGTTCCCATGTGATATAAACCATCATTTTCTGTGATGCTTTGTGGCTCATGTTTCCAGTGTTTTTCAGCCACTTCAATACCACAATGTTTGCAGAATCCCCAGTGCAATAGTCTTGCCACATTATTGTCTTTCAGTATACAGTCCTTCTGCCATTAGTATATCACAAGCAGCAACAAGGTGTGCAACTGTTTCCAATTTGGTTTTACAAAACCTACATTTGTCTGTTTCTCTCACGTGTTCAATGGACATTGTAAACCAGCGTGCACATAGCCCATTATCTTGGGCTGCCAATATTAACCTTTCATCTCTTGGTTTGAATTTGTCTCTCATTAACCATTCCTATGTTCATTCCTGATTAACATGAGGTTCTTCCAGAAGTTTTCTATACTTGCAACTATATGCTTTTTCCACATTTCTTGCCTTCTCATCTGGTCTTTCACCTTATAGTCTTTCTTTTGTTTTTTTGTGACATTCAGTTGCTGCCTGATTTTTATCTACTTCTGGTTTGATTTCCATTCCTGCCTGATGCAGATATGCTTCTGCTAAATTAAAGAGAGAAGTCATCTTAGATTTATTCTCCTCATGTTTCAAAACTTTCACTACATTTGGATCTTGTGAGGTCAGCAGATATGTGTGGAGTCCTACAATTGCAGATCTATATATGTAATCAATTTCAAGGAGGCCCATCCATCCTTCGGAATGGGGAATATATAATCATGGTATGCACTGATTTTCATAAATCATTTGGTGAGCATGAACCATCCTTCTTGTTTTCCTATTCAATCTATCCAACACGTTTTGGGGCCAGTCAGTCACTCCAAAACTGTATGTTAGTTCAGGAAGAGCAAATTGGTTTATAGCTTGAATTTTGTTCCTATATGTCAACGCTGTTTTCAGAATTAAGTTAAGTCTTCTAAAGTATTCCTTACTAAGTTTTATTCTCATTTGTATATGTTTTATTGTTGATCCTTCATCGGTTCCCAAATATTTATACACTCCCTCTTGCTCCAGTTCTTTTATATCACATTCTTGTCCCAAACTGATGTTTTCCTGGTGCTGCAGTTTTCCTGCTTTAAAGGTTGCTTTTGCACACTTATCAAGACCAAATGACATTCTTATATCATCTGAAAAAGTTTTGACAACCTGCAGCTGTGCTTTCAGTTCCTCATCTGATGAGCTATACAGTTTTAAATAATCGACAAAGAGAAGATGAGAACTCTTTACACTGTTGTTTTTTAGCAGTCAAATTGTAGCCATGGCCTAAGCTGTTAAGTAAACAGCTTAATGGGTTAAGGGCAAGGCAGAATAGCAATGATGACAGAGAGTGACCCGTGAATATCCCCCTTTTCATTTTTATCCCTGGGATAATAATCTGCCATTTATCATGGCTTAATTGCAAAGTAGTCGCTACTTTTTCATGGTCACTGTAATGTATTTGATCAGTGTAGTGTGTATCTTAAACATTTTTACGCAGTCTTTTATCCATGAATGTGGGATACTATCAAATTCTTTTTTATAGTCGATCCATGCCATACTTAAATTCTTCACCTTTTTACAGTTCTCCAGTATGACTTTAACAACAAATGATCCTTTGTTCCATATGACTTTCTTTTATTACACTTTTGTTCAAATGATCCTTTGTTCCATATGACTTTATTTTATTGCCCCTTTGTTCTACTGCCAACATTGAATTTTCTTCTAAATGACTATAAACTCTGTCAGCATTAATTCCCATGTATAGTTTATATGTCATCGTAAGGCAAGTTATTGGTTTATAATTTTTAGGGTAGCTTGCAGGTTCACTCTTAAGTAGGAGCATTGTTTTTCCTGTTGTTAGCCAGGTTGGTGTCTGTTCAGGGTGTGCATATAAATAGCTTTTACTCATGGCTAAATTTTCGTGCAAAGATGTTAATACTTTTAACCAAAAGTTAGGTACTGAATTTGGGTCTGGGGTTTTCCAATTAGATGCTTTTCTTAACTTTGTTTCAATCTCTCTGGCTGTTACTTGATCCCATTTCATATTCTGTACCTTTAAACTTCTTATTCTTTCTTTAACTTCTTCTATCTATTTATCATCTTTGTTATGCTCCACAGGAGCCAGGCATGTCTAAAGGTCAGTTCCCTATGTTTTCTCCTATTAATCTGGTGAACTTGGGCATCCTGAGGCAATTAGCAACTGCCTCATGTACACCGATAACCATCTCCTTTTACCTCCCAACACTCAGACTTGCGAGAGATGTACATATATATACAAACTGGAAGCCACCCACTCTCCAGCCAAGACTGGAATAGCTGGTCAAGAGGAGAAGGTCAACACATGCACCATACCACATGGAACACATAGCCCTCCAGAACACACACCAGCACTGCCTTTACATAAAAACACAAACCACACACCCACCTTTGTGGAAGCTCTCAATAAAATTCTACTCAAACAGCAGAGACCTCCAAGGCAGAAATGCACTTGACCACCACGACACAATACTAGTCATGAGACACATAACTTTCCTAAACAGTGTGCCACTCAACCAAAGCCCCTAAAGCAAAACAGCATATCCAACACACTAGTCATAGGTGACTTGATAGTGAGGCATACTGATGTCCCACTCACTAGGTTGAATAAGGAGAAAGTAATAGTCAGCTGCCTGTCAGGTGTCAGGATCCGCTACATAATGCATGCACTGAGGTCCCTCAACAAGTACAAATATGACACTGTCATTGTACATGTGGGTGTGAATGAACTGAGACATACCTCCCTGGACTACATGAAAAGAGACATGGAGGAGCTCTTGGATTATGTGGCCCAGGTGGGTAAGGCCCTAGCCCTGAGCAGCATCCTACCATCACACAGAATGATACCACAGTACAAGCAGAAAATTATTGATTTCAGCAATCGGCTAAGCTTCTGGTGTCATTCTAAGGAGATCCATTATCTGTATGCCTGGGATGACATGATTGACAGACCTCGATGCTTTGCCAGAGATAGCCTGCATCTTTCACCCCTGGGCTTCCGGATACTGGCCGAAGCTCTTGCCACCCCTACAGTGCCTTTTTTAGGTGGTGTTCCAAAGACCAAATTACCACAGTAACAGCTACAAACAAATGCAATCTGAGGGTCACACTGCTCAATGCTAGAAGTCTAAATCTCAAAATGCACTCACTCGAAGAACTCCTTAAAATGGAAAACATTGACATTTGTGCTGTAACAGAGACCTGGTTCAAGGCAGCAGAAAGCACCCCTGAACTATGAGGCTATAAGTCATTCCACACCTTTCGGCCCCAGAACTTGGACCAAAGCTCCAAAGGCGGTGGTGTTTCCATATTCATAAAGGATGTGCACACCTCCAGACTGGTAGCTCAACATAATGCATCAGAGATACTTCAGATGCAGCTAACATTGGGTAAGACAGTAATTCAGGTTGTAGCCTGCTATAGGCCCCTAACCATGTCCCAGGTCTCACACTCCATGTTCCTAAACACCCTGGCGAATATTAGGTTCCAACCTAACACTCTCATACTGGGTGATTTCAACTATCCCTCCATTAACTGGGAAAACTACTCATGTACCAATACACTTGCCTGACGTTTCCTGTTATTCATTAATTCTAATACCCTGGGCCAGCTCGTTCTTACTCCCACTAGAGGTAGCAACATCCTTGACCTGGTCATTACTAACATGGGTGTCCATTGCTCTACACCAATAGTCAACGCCTCCCTGGTTAGCTCAGACCACAAACTAATCACCTTGGAAATCAACATCCCCCCCTCCCGCAAAGGTGACCACCATGAAAAACTTCTCCAAAGCTAACTTTGGGCTCCTAAAAACAGAAGTGGCTAACTTCACGGCACCCATGTAAATGGAGAATAGATGCATAACTGCAGAATCATACACCAATGCACTGTATGAACACGTACACAAATGCATGGATCTCACCGTACACAATCAAACCAAGATGCTCTCCTTCAAAAAAATGAAGCCAGTTTGGTGGTCCCCTGCCATAAACAAACTCTGCAACAGATGGAGGAAACTGATGTGGAATAAGGTGAAGTCTCAAGACTGGAAAAACTCCCTTATCAGGCTCAACAAAAAGTTGAGATCCCTCATTAAATCCTCTAAAGCTAGCTATGAAAACAGAATTGCAGCAGATAGTAAAGACAACCACAAGGCCTTCTATAGTTATATAAAGAATCTCCATGGCAATACCCAGATTTGCTCTGAGCTACTGCACAATGGTACCTACTATACCGAGCAAACAGATATTGCCAATATACTGGCTGATAGATTCAGTGCCGACTTTATCCATCTCCCTCCCCAAAGGACTAATAACAATACCAGAACTTTGACAGGTGCCCAGTATTACTGCTGCACAGGTTAAAACAGCACTGTCCAAGGCCAAGAACACAGCTTCTATTGGACCTGATAATATCCATGGCTGTGTTCTAAATGAACTACAGAGTGAACTGGCAACTCACCTGTGTACCCTGTTCAATCACAACATCACCTCAGGCTTTGTCCCTACTGAATGGTGCACTGCTACAGTCATCCCTCTCCACAAAGGAGGAGCGACTACAGACCTTGGGAACTATCACCCCATTAGCCTGATGAGTCTGATATGCAAAGCTATGGAGCGCATCATCATGGACCTAATAAACAAGGATATAGGGATTCTCCAAACTATGGATCCCACACAGTTTGGTTTTGTGAAGGGTAGATCATGCCTGCTCAACTTGATCAAATTCTCTGAGTCAGTCACCAGAGCTGTGGATGAAGGCAAGGTGGTTCAAACAGCCTACCTTGATCTGATCAAGGCCTTTGATACCATTCCCCACTCAGGAATCACAGAAAAATGCACTAAGCTAGGCATCAACCCCTATATCATTAGGTGGGTTGCAAATTGGCTCACAGATAGAACCCACAGTGTGAAAGTAGCTGACTCCAAGTCAGACTGCTGACTAGTCATGAGTTGAGTCCCACAGGGTTCGGTCGGAGGTCCTCTCCTGTTTTGTATCTACTTCTCTGAAGTCCAGACCAACACAAAGGGACTCTGGCTGACAAAGTTTGCAGATGATTGCAAGCTGGGAGCCATCATTAACTCCCCAGGTGATGCTGACATCCTACAGAATAGCCTCACTGAGACCAATGACTGGTGTCAGAACCATGGCTTTAAGCTCAATGCCAAAAAATGTGTCGTAATCTCCTTTGGGAAAAATCTGGTTCCCATGAATTACCACATCAATGGTAGTCCACTGAACACAAAAGGCGTTACAAGAGATTTGGTGCCACAGATTGACAGCAACCTCTCTTTTGATCACCACATTACCACTGTGGTCAGAAAGTCCTTCTATGTGGCTGTGACGGATCCACACAGTTTACCTGATCTTTGATGCCCTAAGCCATTGAACTGCTGTGTGTTTGTAGGTGTGCTTGATGTTAGATTGATATGCTGTTAATTGAATAAATACATGATATGCTGCTTAATATTATAAATCTAAAAGAATTATGCTTTAAAGGCAAGCCTTGCATACTGATGCTGGTAAAACTGAACTTTAGTTAACCTTTGGAGTTGTTTGCCAGTTTAAAAAGTTTTTGTTTACAGAGGGATTTCGGATCAACTGAACTAGGTGTGTGGGCAGTGTGGTTTTAAGCGGAGAGAGAAATGGATAAAATAATAACAAACTAGGCTACTTGATACGGGTGCAATGAATTATTTAATGTTTTAAAAAAAAAAACAGTTCATATTCATTAGCTCATGAATAAACTGGAATATCATATATCATCAGCTGAATGATTGCCTAATGGCCTAGGGTGTAATCAATTGAACCTATTGATGCTCTGGCTATGGCAAACCTATAAAAGGGTTTGATATAATAGACTCATCATCATCATCTCTATCATGAAGCAAAGCCCTGCCTGAAGCATACAGCATTGCCTGCCAGTAGTGCCTGCCTGTCTTGACTGAACAATAGCTGTACTGAATAGCTGTTTGGAGTCCCTATGGTTGTCAAAAGCCATTTTCTTTTTTGCATATGCTTGCATATCTGATTGAAGGAAGAGCTGAGCCTGAACTGAGCATACAGCAGCATACAGCATTGCCTGCCAGTGTCGTAGTGAACATGTGACTGATAGGTTATATGCTTGTGTGTTGTGATCAGTGGCAAAGATATGAAGATGATTTTCTTTTGCATTATGATTTTTTTGTTAAGTATTTAATGATTTTATAATTGTTAATGTGATGTTTAAGGTTTAGGGTTTTTGTTAAGTTTAATTGTTATTGTTTTTTTGATAGGTCATAGGTTAGGTTCATAGGTTAGGTAGATGTGATTTTTTTTTTAGTTTTTGCAGTTTTGATTATTTTTTTTATTGATGCTTTAATTATTTAAAATTTAAAAATAAATAAAAAAAGTACATTGTTTGAGCTCTTGTGTCATGTGTCATCTCTAATACTGTACAGAACAGTGTCACATCTCATTACTAAGGGTTTTGTATCCAGGAAGAAAGAGGTCATTGTCTCCCTCTACTCTTCCCTCATTAGGCCACTCATCGAGTACAATGCCCCCTTTGGTATGTATCTCACAAGTCACCTGCAACAACTGGAGAGGCCACAAAAGTACCTCACAAAGAGGATCCTACGCCTTCAACACTTGTCCTATATGGACAGACTCTAAAAACTACAACTATTCTCTGTCACATATCGCTTACTTAGCTTGACTTACAAAGCCATGTCTGACGCAGCTCTGTTAGAAATGTTACATCTAAATAAATCCCAGTCCTTCCCCATTACATGTTCCAGAAACCTCAACCTCATTACCGCAAGCAACAGAACGTACTGGAGGGAAAGGTTCATAACCCAGAGACTGCCCATGCTATGGAAGAGACTTCCCATACATGTCAAGCAGAGCACCTCTCTGACGCTCTTCAAGAGAAATCTCAATGAGTGGATGGGAAATAGAAAATTCACCCCGGGGATAACTCCAGTGGCTCTAGTCAACAGAGGCACTGGGAACTAAGGTCGGGTGGCAAGATGGCAGGGTGATCCTATGGCTAGGCTTATAAAGGCCCCAGGGCCATTAGCCTAGTACACACCTATGAACCTACAAACCTAGATACTTCTCTAAAATGTATCCTATTGCCACTCTTTTTGGTGGTCTTTTAAATCATTTAGCCTTGTTTCGCAATTCTCTATAAAACTTTTTTGGGTCATCAATAAATTGCTTATGTTGTACCTTTCCTTTATATTTATCTGTGTAGCTTCTAAGTTTCTCCACCTGTGCTGAATTTTGTAGCTTGTTATTTGAGATACATGATGGATCCTGGTCTGTTCTAATACCGTGCCTTGCTTTTATCACATCTATCTCTCTTAGTACTTCTTGCTTTATAGTTTTCTCTATTCGATACTTAGATGATGGTTTTCGATTTCTCCCCTTTCTCTCCCTCACTACCCTGTGTTCTTGTGGTAGAACTTTATCAGTTATTAATTTAGCTGCACAGTAATATATTCTGTTTATTTCTAATATATCAAATGGATCTGTATGGACAGCCCTAATTGCATCATTCATTTGTTTTATCAGACTTCTGACTTTTTGGGTTTTATTAACCTTCTGCAGTCTCTTTCTCTCATTGATCTTAATATATCTATCCATGTCTATTAAATCAAGCAACTCTTTTCTTAGCTCATTTTCTTCCAAAGTGAGGGTACATCCCTTGTTTTCCATTTCTTGCAGGTATTCTATAGAAAGTTTTATAGCATCTTCCTGTGGCACCTTCTCTTCAGTTTCATCTGTGCCATTCATTGCTCTGTCATATGGGAACTCACTGGCCTATCACTCCTCAACATTGACTGCATCAGAGTTTCCACAGTTTCCTGTTCCTTCCCTTGCTGTACAGCTTCAAGTGAACATTTATACTGGTTTCCTGTTGAAAGCTCCAAAATATCTTGATATGGCACCTGACCAATTGTTTTCTGCTCCACTGGTTTCCCCTTAATTTAGATATCCATTGCTCTATCCTGTTGTGGTGCTTTCTGCATTCAATTTAATACACTGACTCCTTCACTTCACAGGTACTCCATAACCTCAGTTTCTGTCTCTTTACCTGCTCCATTACTAATCTCCTTTTCTGCTTTTCCTCTTTGTCTTCTTATTTTTTTGTATTGTAAAGTTTTCCATGTCTGGATTCCTTTGCCTATATTTCTCTTCAAATATCTTCGGTGCTGCTTTTTTTGTATTGGTTATTTTGCTTTCTCCTTTGCATAAATATTACACCATTTTAAATCTCTTTTTCATTCCAATGTCCATATTTCTTCTTCAGATGTCTCCTGATCTTCCTGTTTCTCCTTACTTTAGGGACTCACTCCATCTTGCTGTGATTTAACCTGTGTTAGACCTACTACACCAAATCCTTCATTTCTCAGCCATCTCATAACTTCATCTTCTATTTTTTAACTTCTACTTTACTAATCTTATTTTTTATGTTCCATCTTTATGATATTATATTTTATTGGAAATTATCCATATATGGATGCCTTTGCCTGCATTTCTCTTCAAATATCTTTGGGGCTGCCTTCTTTATATTGATTAATTTGGCTTTCTCCTTTGCATAAATATTGCAGCATATCAAATCTCTCTTTCTTTCCCATGTCCATATTTCTTTTTTATACTTTTCAAGTATCTCTAGGTTTTGTTGTTTACATTTTTGCACTTCCTCAGATGCTTCTTTTTCCAAACTTTCAAAGTTTCTTGATCTATATACTGTTTTTCACAAATCTGTTGTATTAATGAACACAAATTTTCATTTGAAGCTTCTGACAGTTTTTCTTGCGGAATTATTTTTCTTTCCTCTAATTGCTCTCTTAATCATTTTGTATATCTTGTGTCTGGGAATGCTGGGCTTTTTGCATAACAGTAACAATACATCATTTCTTTCTTATCCTCAATAGTTCACTCTATTGTCTTTATGGCTCTTGTTTGGCGTATCAGTTTTTGTGATTTTTGTGGACTGCTGCTTCCTTCTACAACATGGGGGACATCCTCCTCCTGGGCTTGGCCTGGTCCCATTGTAGGAATGTTTCCGTATTTTGAGGATTCTACACTGTCATTTTTTTATGAAAAGAAGCTAATGACATTGCCTCAGACCACTGAAAAGACAGGGTTCAAGCTAAATAAAGCAAAGTACTTTTTAAAGGACAAAAATTCAATGTTTTATAAGTGAGCAGAGGTAACATTAGATCAAATTCAAGTAAATAAAAGCTGTGAATGTGTTGTTATGACCAAGTAATATCATTAAACTCAATCAAATAATTTCGTGGTAAACAATCCTGAAAAATTTGTGACAGGACTGTCAATAGTGCAAATACTGAAAAAAGAAATGTATCAGAGGCATTGAATGATTTCCAAAAACAGACTTTCAAGAGTCTGGTCTCTGTTAGTGTCCACACCAGTACTTGATTATTATAATAACAATAAACAAAATGTGGACAATGTAGATTTTCTGTTACAACAGATTGACTGTAAACTTAAGCCTGTAGCTTTCTGTTCCAGTATATTAATAGAGACTGTGAGGAAATATTCCTAAACTGAAACTGAAAAGAAATGGCTAGCAGGTGTATGGACATGGGAGTATTGTTCATGTTACCCATTGGTCCTGAAAAAACCAAACACAATCAATTGGTACTTCTACTGGGTTTGTATGACCTGGGCAAAGTTCTACCAAGGTGTAAATGGCTGGTGATGAGGCTCAGATGATTTAATGTGAAAGCAATTCAAGCTCCGCGGAAACAATCCATAGGGGCAGATACCACATCCAGAAATACAGTGACAGCACAGTCCAACCAAGCACTAAAGAAGATGTGAGTGTGTGTATTCAAGTTGTAATTCATAGCAGATTGGCAGCTTCCCATTCAATGAACATCCCCAGACAAGCAACTAAGCAAGATACAAACCGGTTACTACTAGCTATGTTCCTAAAAAGTGCCTAACTAACTGGGCAGGACAATTTATTAACAGTTGAAATACGTATGAGAAATCATTTGTCAGAGCACAAATGGCTCTTGTCTGTATACTAGACTATGGCGCCAACTCTCCAAAGAGCAGAAGTATTAAAAAATAAGGAGGAACATCTAGGGTTGGCCAGGTGAACAGAGAGGAACAAAGTCTGTGTGATTGTCAAATATCAGTAATGATACAACTGAGCATGTGTCAAAGTGTCAGTGCTGTATTGAAAAATTATATATTTCAGAGCAGAGACTGTCTGACTCTGAGTTTTCCGGATTGGTGGGTTTAAAATGTATGCCTTCAGAATCTTGATAATTTTCAAAAAGATCATAAGTCTGTCCATACAATGTCAGTGCACATTATCCACAATTAAATGATATTCTAAATGGTACAGTAGGAACAGATAAGAAAATCCTTAACTACAGAGCCACACTCAACTCTGATGACCAAAAGAGAAATGCCACATAGTGCAACTGGAATGAGACCAGCTCTACTAGTGATGGTCCACCAGATTGAAACCAAAATACCAATGTATGTAAAATAGTTATTGCATAAGGTTATACTAGTCTGTTGAACAAAATATCTGAATATTAAAACAGATATTTAGTTCTTTCCTTGAATGACTTGCATCCTGGACAGACTGCCTATTTCAAATTTGAAAGGGAAAAGAGGTATCAGACAATAGGTGTGAGTGTTGCCATATCTAGCAGAGATGCTCCCCTGGATTCAGCAAGCCCTGCACGGTGTGCAGGAGCTCCAGGAAGCAATATGTCTGCCGTGCAATCCAGGAATAAGCTGCAAGTACGTGCACGAGTGGTCCTGCACTATTCCTGCATATACACAGCTCCTGTATGCAAATTACAACCTTTGCAGGTGAAAACCATGCAAATTAGGTGAATTTGTGATGCGAGAAGCTGTCACCCGGCCGTGCAGGACTAGTGTAGTGTGCAGAAATGTACTTGGTTAGTAACCGAGTACATTTCTGCAAACGACAAAACACAGCCATGACAGCTCCAAATAAAGTGTGTATATTATGGGAAACCATGCCAATGGGCAAATACATGGCCATTGGCATAGAAAACAGTTTCAAAAATAAAAAAAATAACTTTTATTTTTTTTAAGCTGATTTTGGCTGTTTAAGCGTAGGGCAGTGGTACACAAACAGGATTGGGCCGAAAATATAAAAAATAACCCGAAATAAGCATTCTAACCAAAATCACTATTTTGCCATTATATTCAATGGCAGGCAAAAGACAACATAGCCAGTGAATAGTGGTTGCTAAGGGGGGAGGCTCAGTGTGGGACCTGTAACTATGCATTACCAGGCAATCCTATGCAAATGATGGGAATGATACTGAATCCCAGATTTTCCCTTAATCCTAGTCAGCACTCAACAGTGTAAGAGCAGGAATAGTATGGTTCAAGCCTAAGAGTTAGCTGACATCATAGGGGTGTGTGTCAGGCATACTGTAAGCGGATTGAAGCCATGTGGCTCGGGTTTGGCCTTAGCTTAGCAGAGCTAAGCAAGGGGGTGTGTATGAGGCTGGCCAGCACTTTTTACATTGCCAAAGCGGGTGTGCACTCTGCACACCGGGTTTTAAAGGAAAAACAAAAGTAAACCAGGAAATAACAGCCCTGTGCACATTTGAGCACTGTGTTTGCACGGTGCACCCCTGAGCTTAAACAGGAAGGCAATGGGAAGGGAAAACAGCAGTAGGAAGGTAATCAAGGAGAACTAGTATAGCTGACAGGTGAAATGTATCAGACTCAGCCAATTACACAAGCAGTAGCCCAGCCCAGAACACCCCTATAAACTATGCAAACACCTTTCCCCCTGGTTTTTGCCACATACTCTACACCAGCTGGTGTATACAAGCGAGGAAATTTTAACAAACAAAAACTACAAAATGATAGGGGCTGCAGTAGCTATCATACATCAGCATGTGGAAGAGGCTGAGGATGGTGAGGATGAGAATGCTGTTGACCAACCCACAGTGAGGAGATGGAGAAGAGTGTACAGACCCAGGGTAACCTACCAGGGGCTACATGAGCTGGAGATAGTGGAGAGTTATAGGGTGGACAGGGTCCTCCTACAGCATATTGTTGAGTTGTGCCGGCCATGCCTGACAAACAGAACTAACAGAGGGAGAACCCATCCCAGTGGATACCAAGGTATGTGTAGGCCTAAGAATACTAGCCACAGGTACCTTCCAAAGGCCAACTGGGGATATCATGGGGATCTCACAGGCATCAGCATCCAGGGTACTACACCAGTTCCTGGATGCCATGTTAGCACATGCCGGTGAGTACGTATATTTCCCCAACACCCATGAGGCAATGGCCAGCAATATGCATCTCTTCCACCAAATAGCAGCATACCCTGAGGTAGTGACTGCTATAGACTGCACACACATATGCATCAAATCACCATCCAGTGAGTAGGGTAGGGTCTACATCAACCACATGGGCTTCCCCTCCATCACCTGCCAGGTCATGTGTGATACCCAGGGCATTATAATGAATGTGTGTGCTGGCTGCCCTGGAAGCTATCACGACTCCCACATCTGGCATCTGACAAAGGTGTACCAGAAAATTGCCAATGGGGACATGCCTAATGGTCACCTAGTGGGAGATGCTGGTTATGCATTGGAGCCGTGGCTGATGACACCCATCAGAAATGCACACATACCCACACAAGAACTCCATAATGAGGCACACGTACAGACCAGAATTATAACAGAGCATGTGTTTGGGATGCTCAAGTCATGGTTCTGGTGTCTGGACACATCCGGTGGAGCCTTACAGTACTCACCAGCTACATGTACTTAAATTGTCATCATATGTGCCATGCTACACAATATGATCCTGTGGAAACAGCTGCAGCAGGAACAGAATGGGGCAGGGACACACAGCCCCCCCACCACCACCACCACCATTGCCAAGACCTGCACAGGCACAGAGTGACTCGGCGGAGGAACAACCTGAGCCTGCCCCAATAGGCAGAAGGAGGCGTGCCCGGTATGCCCTGGCCTTGGCAAAGAGGCAACGCATAGCACATACACTGACACAGTAGGGACCCAGGGAATGACACCTCTCTCTGACTTGCACATACAGTAAAAGGAATGCCAAACATGATGCTACCTGTGCTCAGCCATGTATAGGGAGTGTATTATGTGCATCTGACATAGGCAGCCCACCAGCACCATCCTCAAAACTGGCACAGCAACAAGGTAAGTTACTCTTCCTACCAATTGCCAAATGGAGTAGTATGTGTTGTTACTTGTATCTATGGTATGTATGTGAACATTCAAGGGAATTGGGTGGCTGAATGGGATGCCAGAAGATAGTAGACACCTATAGTGACAAAAATAAGATCTGTAACAAATACTGGTGTCACCATAGTAGCCAGTACTACACATGGTGACAAAACCCACTGCAGGAAATGTGCTGCACCACATGTGTGTACATATGACACACACATGCCAGTCAGGGAGGCTCACATACCTAACAACAGTCTCAGCCAGCAGGACAGGTATAGACAAACACAAACAAAGGCTGTGCTAAGGCCTCTGAATGATGGCTATGGGTAACCTTCCCCCCCAGGCCTACACAGACAGACTACAACAGGTCAGGCAGTGGGATGTTAGTTCTGAAGGGTAAGAAGTCAGAAACTGATATGTAGGTCAATCAAACCTAAGACCTGTAGTACACTGATATGCCTCTAGGCAGCATGATAGGTTAGAATACAGAATGAAATGGAGTACCTGACATACCAGTACAGTCATAGCAAATGTGTGCAAGTGCCAGGTGTGCCCGCCCTAGCCTATGTAGAAATGTAGTAACAGTCAGGTGTGCCCCCCAATCCGATGTAGACATGTAGTAGCAGTCAGGTGTGCCCCCCCCCCCAATTCTATGTAGAAATGTAGTAACAGTCAGTGTGTCCCCATTCCTATGTAAACATGTATTAACAGTCCGGTGTGCCCCCCAATCTGATGTAGCACGTAGTAACAATCAGGTGTGCCCCCCCATTCCTATGTAGAAATGTAGTAACATGTATGTGTAGGTATAATACCAGTAGAGCACAGATTACCTGAGGTGGCCAAGGTAGCAGAATAGATTGTAGCATTTGTACAATATGCAGGTATGTGTGTCTTAAGATGGTGTGTGTTTTATATTGTGTGAGAGTGGTCAGTATGTATGCATGGTGAGGTTTGTCCTGGTGGACATTGCCCTGACAGGGCCAAGTCCTCACAACTGCAGTGCCAAACACAATGCTCCCCAGTATAGCACATTTTAGCAGTAAGCCATTGTAAATGTATCGAAGTAATATGTGTCACGATCTGAAAAATGGACATGGCATGACTGTTGGGCCAGATATACAAGCAGTACACAGGGAAAGTACCCCAGACAGACAGTGTATAATGTGTAATCGTCAAATGGGCACACCCTTGGAATTGTACATATAAGTTTGCAGCATATTATCTGGGCTTGTGGTAGGGAATACCAATGTCATCTGGCCAAACACTCGCAGACCACAAAGGTCATAGGAATGACTTACTGAGAAACAGCTGATGTCTCGGCACAAGCCAGCATAATTGGAATGCCCCATGCATATCTGTGAGTCAGATGCAAGTAGAGTCCATAGCACACATGCACCCAGCTCTCCCGGGTCTATATTAGATCAGCGAATGCTTAAAAAAGCGAATGCTGATTGATCGACCTTATGTAAGCGAAAGCTTACAATCTCGAACTGTCAAATCAGCGATTTTTTTCCTAGGGAAAAAAATCGCTGATCCAAAACACATACACACAGCACAAGCACACCAAACAAACAGAAATCCACACACACACATACACCTAAAATCTGACACCTAACCCTACACTAAACTATGCACATACCACTGACTATCCACTTACCTTAACCAAAACCCTAACCCTAAGTTCCGTCACTATCGCACACTCACCTCACCTGCTCCCTAACCCTAACTCACCTAAACCCGCCCTAACCCTCACGTCCACAAAATCGCACACATACCTAACCCGCATTCTAACCCTAACTTACCTAACCCACCCTAACACTCACATCCACACAATCACACACTTACCTGAATCCGACCCGTAACTTTCCACCACAGCACTGAAAATACCAGAGCAACAGAAACGGACAACCAAATTCTTTCCCTACGGAAAAATTTGTGTTTCTGTTGCTTCGATATTTTGAACATTCGCTTAAATAAGTTTGATCAATCAGCATTCACTTTTTTAAGCATTCACTGATCTAATATAGGCCCGCTCACCCAACCACCACCCACAGGTACCTCTCTGGTCTTATCCCTGCTGTTAGGAATGGGTACAATATGACCCCCACCTGTGTATGGCAATAGTGAAAGAATGCAGCATGCAGTGTAGGTGTCCCATGCAGGTGTGTCCCTAGCTGTAAGTAGCACCCTGCCAGCATTCACACCACTGGATCAATACTGACAAAGTATTGGTATGAACACCTAGCACACCTACCCTGTCACCCCAGGGGAATATACTGTATTGCAGTCTGGGACTGTAGAACTGACAGAATGCAATGGCCTGCTACAGCTGGCCTGCATCACTACCAAATACCCTACAGTTCTCTGCCAAAAGCCTATGGCTCACCCATACTGCCAATGTATGTTATGTCATGGATGCCCAAATAACAACATAAGACAGTCCACAGAACCCATATGCAAGGCCATGTGGAAAAACCACAGTAACATGTCCAACATGTCCCACTGCATGAACTGTGGACTAACACCAATACACTGCTGTGATGAGGTGATAACTATAGGGAAAGTATCAGAGAATGTATACATAATGTATGGAAGATGATAGAATAATAGAGGGGGGTGGGAGCATGGGCAACATGGAATGCGCAAAGTCCGAAACACAGCCGTGTGAACATGCTATCCCTGGCTGCAAACACAGAAATGGGTGGCTACAAACCTGTTCATAATCTACAGTAGGGGTAATGTCCTGACTTATGATCCCTGCCTATGGGTAACCTGTGTGAATCTGTACAGCTGTGAGGTATTGCCACAGCAAGATAAGGCCATACTGTCACATTGATGGATGTACAAGCATGGGATCCTCTGTCACCATTGTACCAAAGTGCTGAACCAGTTACACAGACGCAGCAGCAAGTGTCTGCAGCTCCCCTTCCAAAATGGCATTAGTTTTCAAGAATATGTAGGCATTTGACCACAATACTGGACACTGCTGCATTCACCCTGTGTTCCCCAGGATATCACTGCGAGCAAATATGTCTACCTGACAGTACTTGATGACATAAAACATCACATTGTATAACAGTACACATGTCTGAATATCTCTGCTAACACCAGGACCATGTAGCAGACACAATTACCTACAGTACCCACTATCCCTTGCCCAATTCAACTCCATATTGTCAACTGATCTACAGGTATCCTGCAGAAACAGTTTGCTAGCTGTAGGTGTAGAACACAAAAGTCTGCACTGGAGTACAATCTACCTGGAATGGATTCACACATTCAATACAGAAGGTAAAATAGAAAAAATATCGTTAGCTCCCAAAGTATCCTTCAGCAAAAGTTCTAGAACCAATGTATCAACGATAAACTGCACCCACTTTTATGTTTAGGACATGTGACAATCTGAAAGATATTTTTTCAAGAAGTTTTAGTGATATGAAGATATATAGTATTGATGCATTATGGGGAACTTTCCCCTGTAAGCGATGTAACATGTGCAAGTATATAAATACCACACAAGAATATCGACACCCACATGGTTTTTTTGAATTTAAACCAAGAAACCTGATTATAATGTTGATTGTAACTTGGTTATATGGCTTAACTGCGACTCTGCACGCCTTCTATATATGATTAAAAAAAAAAAAAAATAAAAGAAAAGATTATAATCATACAATGATATTATTAAAGGAACGAACGAAAAATATTAATGTTAATCCACAAATATTAATATTAACACACATTTAATTTTTATTAGTGTATTAGTGAATGAATTCATGAGATTAGGCAGACAATAGGAACCAATTATTGGAAGTAGAGTTAGGCTGGATTTTAAGGATTTTTATAACAAAAACATAAAATAAATGGAATAAATAAAATAGATTTAGAAGATAAATCTTTAAAGTTGAAAATAATAATAATAATTTGGTTTTAATTTTATATATTTTATTTTTGAATTTATATAAGAAAGAATTTGATAAGAAGAAGAGTATTGAAGATTGTATTGAAGATAGTAACAAATATAGCGTTTTAATAGAATATTACATTATATAGTTTTTCTGTTATTTTTTTTTTTTTTTTGTTTTTGTTTTGAAAAAAGGGGAAAAAATTATTTAAAAGGTTTTATGATTACAATTGTTTTTATTTTTATTTTATTTATTTTTTATTTTATTTTTTATACTATATATGTATATTTGTATTTATTATTTTAGATGTTTATACTTTTAATTTTTTTTTTTTTATTTTTGATGTTTATAGATAGATTTATTTATATTATTATATTTATTTTTTTTTTTTATTTTTTTTTGTAATTTATTTTATTTTATTATATTAATACCTTATAATAGTTTTTTAATATATGAGTTTTATATGGAGAGGGAGAAAGAACAGAAAAGAACATTCCAAAATTTATTATAGTAGATTTAGATTAGTAATATTAATATATTTATTATTAGTTTGATTATATATTTATATTATATTTATATATTATACTTCTCATTTTTTATATTTATTATTACTTTTTTTTATTTTATTTATATTATATATATTATATTTGTATACTATATTGTAGTTATATTATTTATAATAGAAAATGAGAAGATGGAATTAAAATAAATTAAGAATAATATAGATACATATTAGATACATGATACATAGTTTTATAGATTGATTCACTCTTTGATTCACTCTTATTAAAAGATCTGATATATATATATTTTATTTTATATAGTTATTTTTTCTTAAATATTAAAATTAATATATAAAAAAAATTATATTATCTTGCAATATTATATTTATATGATCTATATGCATGCATATATATGCATATGCATGCAATATTATTTGACCAATGTTATTGCATGAAATAATTTGATTTTCACTGACTGTCCAGAACAGCTAACTGGAAATTACGGAATGAGGTTATTACAAAAAACGATTATCAAGAACTAGCAATTTTAAAGCAAAACACTTTAAACAAATTGTGATTTTAGCAAGCAAATATAACAAATAAAATACATAATATAAAAATAATGTAAGATATAAAAAGTAAATGTCAAAAAATGATATGTCAAAAATAATAAAACAAAAAAATAAATAGATATAAATTAGACAAATTAAGATAAATTGTTGAATATTCATTCAAAAAAGTATTGTAAAAATTCATTTTGTATGGCTTCAAATTCAGAGTTTAATGCTGTAAAAGTTTTAATTGTAAAGCTAATTCTGAATAGCTATAATTTTTTAATTTTTTAATTTTAGTTGAATTGGTTGAATTTGATTGGATGAATTTTTTTATTTAATTTAATTTCTTTGATGTCTGAATATCTGCAATGGCGTTTATCTATCTTCATGTTTTGTTTATCTTAAGATTTTTTTTTATCTTAAGTTTAAGGTGGTGTATCCTTGCAGTTTATCGTTGATTCAATACAGAAGGTCATACTGGGCAAGCTCCCACACTTAAGAGAAATGAAGGCAATGTCAAACAACAAAATACTGAAAGGTCATACTGAGCATGCTCACACATTTAAATAAATGAAGTCCATGTCTGGTAACAACAGTGGACCATACATATCTGACAGTTGCAGACGTTAGTACATACACTCCTCAGTATGCACCAGTCATGCTTTGCACACACATTGGATAGGAATACACACATATATTCAAGGACAACACACTATAATATGCCAAATGTACACATTCATAGATGTGTGGAAGAGAGTGACAGTGACAAAGAGCCTTCCATCCTGAGGCCTGTCCCACCCAATACACAGCCAATTGGCTACAACCACATGATGTGTAAATGTCACTCACCGTAGACATTTGCCTCTGGAATCCCTCAGCATAACAGACTCTGTGGTGCTAGTGCTAATTGTGCAACATGACTGTACAAGGCAGTAGTCATCTAGCAGTTGTATGCACATGCCTGTGGAATATAAATCTGTGTGTCCCTGAGTGTGGTGTGGCTGCTTCTAGATGAATGGGTTATGGCCCATGAACACACACTGCCCTCCCCATTGCCCTACTATGGCATGCCTGCTGATGTCAGTCACTGT
>NC_056732.1:559752927-559800427 GCF_019279795.1 Protopterus annectens
GTATATGTGTTTTGGAACAGCAAATTTTTCCCTAGGAAAAAAATTGCTGTTCTGTATGTTCGATGTTTTAAATGTTCGATGATTAGGGTTCGATATTAGAACACTTGAAGTTTTGAAACTTCAGTGTTCTAATATAGACCCATATATTTATATATACAGAGAGATCTAAAAATGGCCATATATATGATGCACTATGCAGATGTGTACAAATACATATATATGAATATATATATGTGTATGTACATGTAGACATATATATCTACATATGCATATGTATATATTCATATCCTTGTAAAGACAAACCAGCCAAAAATTAGACAAATAAACAGCAAATGGCAGAAAATGATGGCTCGGATGAATGAAATTTAGATGTTTCAGATGAATAAATTCAAGTACTTCACCAAAAAATAGCGTATAAAACGTTTAATCACCGCTTTCATCGACTGACTTCCTCAGAATAAAAAATACATGTAAACCACACCTTTATATACACCTTCTAATCTATTATTAATTGAATAATTAATTACTAAAAAACTTATATATATATCCAAAATGTTTTAAAAAATTCATAGTTTTAAAAGGTAGACAATGACAATTGCTGTTCTTTATCAATACACAATTTTCTGTATTTCAAAAAACATTTTATATTAATAGTTTCATTTAGACCAGGTGGATGGTCTGCTTTAAGCTTTATCTGCCATAGGGTTTCTTTTTGTTCAAGGTGATTTTTAAAATCACCTACCCTTAAATCTTTTTGGCAAGCTTCTACTACAGTAAAAACAATTTTTTTAAAATTAGTACAAACAATTGAGTGTTTATATAATACACTTTTAAAATCTTTTGTTTTTATATAGTATAAATGCTCCTTAACACGTGTTGCCAGAGTCCTGGTGGTCATGCCGACATAAAATGCCGGACAGACCGTGCACAGAGCAATATACACTACACCACTGGTATTACAGGAAATGTACCCAGGAACTTCTAATATTTTGTCACTTGTAATAACAGAAATGTATGGACCTGTGGATATATATCTACAAACGTTACATTTGTAACAACAAAACATGCCTCTCTTAACTATGTTGTTATTTTTAATAGAGGTATTGTCCTGTTCTAATAACTTTTTTATGTTTTGGTCATTACGAAACACAAAGTTTGGTTTACCTCCTACTACTTTAAGAATTTCATTGTTTCCCTGTATGATTCTCCAATTTTTCTCCAAAATTTCTTTAATACATTTAATTTCACTGTTCATGGCCAGGGAACAAACCAATCCAGGGTTTTTAGAAGTGGATTCTGTTTTTTTAGATGTGTTTACAGATTGCCTGTTTAAAATAGCTAGGTAATTTGTATTGTGCTTGTTAAAAATTTCATTACCTATATCCATCACTAAATTTTCTTCATATCCTCTGTTTACAAATAAAGACAAAATAAAATGAAATTCCTGTATTAAGTCACTTGTTTTACTAGTCATCCGACACACCCTTATGTACTGACCCCTAGGGATGATTCTAATGGTATGTTTTGGATGATTACTCTGAAAGTGTAAATAACTGTTTGTAAAAGTCTGTTTTCGAAAGATCTTACTGTGAAACCTATTTTCTTTTATATCCCACCAAAAACATACATCTAAAAAATTAATTTGTAAACCTATATCACCTTTGGTAAACTTTAAATAATTGGATGTTGTATTAACTTCTCTAAAAAATTCATTTACTATATCACTATTCCCTTCTATTATAAAAATTAAATCATCTATAAATCTAGAATAAAATAAAATTTTGTATGTATTACATAACCGGGACAAATGTTCTATTTCCCACCATGCCATTACTGTATTTGCATAGGCTGGTGCAGCCGGGGAGCCCATGGCTACCCCTCGTATCTGCTGGAAATATTGATTTTTAAATAAAAAGTAATTATTTTCTAGTACTAGTTCAATAAAACCACAAATGGTTGAAATGGTATTGTTAGTGAAAACAGTTTTATTCGTTAAATAGCTTCGTACAGCTTCAACTCCTTCACCATGAGGTATACAGGTGTATAAAGACACCACATCCAGTGTAAAAATTATATGTTTTTTAGGGTCAAAAATACTTTTCTCTTGAAGAGTTCTCAGTTTATCCAAAAAATGCCAAGAATCTTTAACATAGGAATCACTTTTAGATATTAAGGGTCCCATGTTGGCATCCAGAACTAACGAAATTCCTTCAAGAATGGAATGAGGAGCAGAAACTATAGGCCGAAATGGAGGGTCAGTCAGTTTTTTATGTGTCTTTGGTATTCCAAAGAAGACCCCTATTTTAGGATTTTCTACTAAACAGAAATTGTAAATTTCATTACTAATGTCTTCCGACATTAATGCTTCATAAAGAAATGAATTTATGAAGCGAAATGATTTCTGTATATCATAAATAGTTACTTTTTTGTATTCATTTGAATTTCCCAAAATATTCAAGATGTTGGCTTCATAAACTACTTGTTCCATAATTACTATGTTGGAACCTTTGTCACTTTTCATGAATCTGTATTGTCCTGCTAAAGCTTTAAGATCTCCTAACGCTGTCCTTTCAGACTTGGAAAGATTATCAAAGAAATGATAATTTCTATTACTGAACATATTATTGATATCTGTTATGCACATTTCTTCATAAACTTTAATAGTGTTATGTAGCTTAGGTGTATAACTTGAAGGTTTAATTAGATTGCTTTTAGTAAGCTTTAAATCATGCATTACATACATTAAATTCATCTTTCTAGTAAATTTTTTTATATCCACTACAGTTTTACTATAATTTCCTCTACTAGTTGGTACAAAATTCAAACCATACTTTAATACTTTCATTTCTATATCAGAAAAAGTGTGTTTAGATAAATTTATGATGTCAAAACATTCATTAGTTTCATTTAAATATCGTCCTCTGACGAATTCGACCCCAAAAAAGTCTTACTGCGTGTCAAAACATTACTTTTACTGTAACTATTTGTTGTAGATCTCTTGTTGTGTATTGTTTCCTTGTTAGTAACATTTATTCTAACATTTCCACCATTGTCTTTCGTTTTGTTACCAACACATTCTTCATTATTAATATTACTGTATTCATTGTCTAAAACAATTACATTGTCATCATTATCAGACATAATATTGTCCTGGTAACCATCTTGTAATAAACATTCAATCTTGTCATTTCTACCAGAATTGAAAGCTACATCTCCTAACTGGTTAGCATGCGAAGTCGAAGCTTTGTCATCATTAATACATTTATCAGTAGTGAAGGTAATTTGTTTTTTATAACCTCCATCATTTCCATTAAACATTCTAGTGCTAACAGTTCTTGTATTGACAGCAAAATTGTCATATGCCTTTTTATTTTTATAGGCAACAATGTCCCGATTCAGTTTCTGTTGTTTCCTATTAGTAACATCGGATGCATGTTGTTGAACTTCCTTTGAGACAATTTGAAAAAATGTTTTATAGTTTACTTCACTAATGCGTTCACTTAACTGCTTTTCAATATCTATAATCTCATTTTTTAAATGTCCCATCTTTTGTTTGTTTTGTTCAATTAACAATTTAAGGAAGTTTAAACCAGCTTCGTTGAAAAAATCTACCAACGTACCAAACATTTCACTTCCCAAACTGACACCGTTCGGGCATTTAAAAAATCTTAGTCCTTGACACTATGCCGAGTTCAATACAATATTTAAAGTAGCAGTTTTCTAAATGTAACGACTTGTACCTCTTTAGTAGTTTAGTTAAATTGTCCTGTTCCCCTCTAGATGGTCCTTCTGGTAATGATGAAAAGTTCCGTGTAGAAGAGGTAAAAGGATTTTCTGCTTCACATAACAGCTGCTGACAACCAATGCTACTCCTTTCACGAGCGGAAAATGGCAAACGTCTCTTTGCTTCTCGTTCGTGAAGCGTTCTCTTCATCTGGGCGGGACTTCCGACTTCAAGTACAGTATCGAGCTCCTGCTCAAAACCCATCGGGCTGGAAACCTGCATCGCATTTTCAGAACCGATGGACCTAGCTAACAAAGTTTTTAAAGACCCTCTAATATCCATTAGAGTCGCTAGTAGCAAATTGTTTAGTTTCTCAGTCTCTGATTGTGGAATAGGATGAATAGTCATATTCATCAATAGTTCATCGGCCGCTTCTGCCATACTGGCTAAATAAAACAACTAAAGACAAACCAGCCAAAAATTAGACAAATAAACAGCAAATGGCAGAAAATGATGGCTTGGATGAATGAAATTTAGATGTTTCAGATGAATAAATTCAAGTACTTCACCAAAAAATAGCGTATAAAACATTTAATCACCGCTTTCATCGACTGACTTCCTCAGAATAAAAATACATGTAAGCCACACCTTTAAATACACCTTCTAATCTATTATTAATTGAATAATTAATTACTAAAAAACTTATATATATATCCAAAATGTTTTAAAAAATTCATAGTTTTAAAAGGTAGACAATGACAATTGCTGTTCTTTATCAATACACAATTTTCTGTATTTCAAAAAACATTTTATATTAATAGTTTCGTTTAGACCAGGTGGATGGTCTGCTTTAAGCTTTATCTGCCATAGGGTTTCTTTTTGTTCAAGGTGATTTTTAAAATCACCTACCCTTAAATCTTTTTGGCAAGCTTCTACTACAGTAAAAACAAATTTTTTAAAATTAGTACAAACAATTGAGTGTTTAAATAATACACTTTTAGAATCTTTTGTTTTTATATAGTATAAATGCTCCTTAACACGTGTTGCCAGAGTCCTGGTGGTCATGCCGACATAAAATGCCGGACAGACCGTGCACAGAGCAATATACACTACACCACTGGTATTACAGGAAATGTACCCAGGAACTTCTAATATTTTGTCACTTGTAATAACAGAAATGTATGGACCTGTGGATATATATCTACAAACTTTACATTTGTAACAACAAAACATGCCTCTCTTAACTATGTTGTTATTTTTAATAGAGGTATTGTCCTGTTCTAATAACTTTTTTATGTTTTGGTCATTACGAAACACAAAGTTTGGTTTACCTCCTACTACTTTAAGAATTTCATTGTTTCCCTGTATGATTCTCCAATTTTTCTCCAAAATTTCTTTAATACATTTGATTTCACTGTTCATGGCCAAGGAACAAACCAATCCAGGGTTTTTAGAAGTGGATTCTGTTTTTTTAAATGTATCTGCAGATTGCCTGTTTAAAATAGCTAGGTAATTTGTATTATGCTTATTAAAAATTTCATTACCTATATCCATCACTAAATTTTCTTCATATCCTCTGTTTACAAATAAAGACAAAATAAAATGAAATTCCTGTATTAAATCACTTGTTTTACTAGTCATCCGACAGGCCCTTATGTACTGACCCCTAGGGATGTTTCTAATGGTATGTTTTGGATGATTACTCTGAAAGTGTAAATAACTGTTTGTAAAAGTCTGTTTTCGAAAGATCTTACTGTGAAACCTGTTTTCCTTTATGTCCCACCAAAAACATACATCTAAAAAATTAATTTGTAAACCTATATCACCTTTGGTAAACTTTAAATAATTGGATGTTGTGTTAACTTCTCTAAAAAATTCATTTACTGTATCACTATTCCCTTCTATTATAAAAATTAAATCATCTATAAATCTAGAATAAAATAAAATTTTGTATGTGTTACATAACCGGGACAAATGTTCTATTTCCCACCATGCCATTACTGTATTTGCATAGGCTGGTGCAGCCGGGGAGCCCATGGCTACCCCTCGTATCTGCTGGAAATATTGATTTTTAAATAAAAAGTAATTATTTTCTAGTACTAGTTCAATAAAACCACAAATGGTTGAAATGGTATTGTTAGTGAAAACAGTTTTATTCGTTAAATAGCTTCGTACAGCTTCAACTCCTTCACCATGAGGTATACAGGTGTATAAAGACACCACATCCAGTGTAAAAATTATATGTTTTTTAGGGTCAAAAATACTTTTCTCTTGAAGAGTTCTCAGTTTATCCAAAAAATGCCAAGAATCTTTAACATAGGAATCACTTTTAGATATTAAGGGTCCCATGTTGGCATCCAAAACTAACGAAATTCCTTCAAGAATGGAATGAGGGGCAGAAACTATAGGCCGAAATGGAGGGTCAGTCAGTTTTTTATGTGTCTTTGGTATTCCAAAGAAGACCCCTATTTTAGGATTTTCTACTAAACAGAAATTGTAAATTTCATTACTAATGTCTTCCGACATTAATGCTTCATAAAGAGATGAATTTATGAAGCGAAAGGATTTCTGTATATCATGAATAGTTACTTTTTTGTATTCATTTGAATTTCCCAAAATATTCAAGATGTTAGCTTCATAAACTACTTGTTCCATAATTACTATGTTGGAACCTTTGTCACTTTTCATGAATCTGTATTGTCCTGCTAAAGCTTTAAGATCTCCTAACGCTGTCCTTTCAGACTTGGAAAGATTATGAAAGAAATGATAATTTCTATTACTGAACATATTATTGATATCTGTTATGCACATTTCTTCATAAACTTTAATAGTATTGTGTAGCTTAGGTGTATAACTTGAAGGTTTAATTAGATTGCTTTTAGTAAGCTTTAAATCATGCATTACATACATTAAATTCATCTTTCTAGTAAATTTTTTTATATCCACTACAGTTTTACTATAATTTCCTCTACTAGTTGGTACAAAATTCAAACCATACTTTAATACTTTCATTTCTATATCAGAAAAAGTGTGTTTAGATAAATTTATGATGTCAAAACATTCATTAGTTTCATTTAAATATCGTCCTCTGACGAATTCGACCCCAAAAAAGTCTTACTGCGTGTCAAAACATTACTTTTACTGTAACTATTTGTTGTAGATCTCTTGTTGTGTATTGTTTCCTTGTTAGTAACATTTATTCTAACATTTCCACCATTGTCTTTCGTTTTGTTACCAACACATTCTTCATTATTAATATTACTGTATTCATTGTCTAAAACAATTACATTGTCATCATTATCAGACATAATATTGTCCTGGTAACCATCTTGTAATAAACATTCAATCTTGTCATTTCTACCAGAATTGAAAGCTACATCTCCTAACTGGTTAGCATGCGAAGTCGAAGCTTTGTCATCATTAATACATTTATCAGTAGTGAAGGTAATTTGTTTTTTATAACCTCCATCATTTCCATTAAACATTCTAGTGCTAACAGTTCTTGTATTGACAGCAAAATTGTCATATGCCTTTTTATTTTTATAGGCAACAATGTCCCGATTCAGTTTCTGTTGTTTCCTATTAGTAACATCGGATGCATGTTGTTGAACTTCCTTTGAGACAATTTGAAAAAATGTTTTATAGTTTACTTCACTAATGCGTTCACTTAACTGCTTTTCAATATCTATAATCTCATTTTTTAAATGTCCCATCTTTTGTTTGTTATGTTCAATTAACAATTTAAGGAAGTTTAAGCCAGCTTCGTTGAAAAAATCTACCAACGTACCAAACATTGCACTTCCCAAACTGACACCGTTCGGGCATTTAAAAAATCTTAGTCCCTTCGGCACTATGCCGAGTTCAATACAATATTTAAAGTAGCAGTTTTCTAAATGTAACGACTTGTACCTCTTTAGTAGTTTAGTTAAATTGTCCTGTTCCCCTCTAGATGGTCCTTCTGGTAACGATGAAAAGTTCCGTGTAGAAGAGGTAAAAGGATTTTCTGCTTCACATAACAGCTGCTGACAACCCATGCTACTCCTTTCACGAGCGGAAAATGGCAAACGTCTCTTTGCTTCTCGTTCGTGAAGCGTTCTCTTCATCTGGGCGGGACTTCCGACTTCAAGCACAGTATCGAGCTCCTGCTCAAAACCCATCGGGCTGGAAACCTGCATCGCATTTTCAGAACCGATGGACCTAGCCAACAAAGTTTTTAAAGACCCTCTAATATCCATTAGAGTCGCTAGTAGCAAATTGTTTAGTTTCTCAGTCTCTGATTGTGGAATAGGATGAATAGTCATATTCATCAATAGTTCATCGGCCGCTTCTGCCATACTGGCTAAATAAAACAACTAAAGACAAACCAGCCAAAAATTAGACAAATAAACAGCAAATGGCAGAAAATGATGGCTTGGATGAATAAAATTTAGATGTTTCAGATGAATAAATTCAAGTACTTCACCAAAAAATAGCGTATAAAACATTTAATCACCGCTTTCATCGACTGACTTCCTCAGAATAAAAAATACATGTAAGCCACACCTTTAAATACACCTTCTAATCTATTATTAATTGAATAATTAATTACTAAAAAAAATATATATATCCAAAATGTTTTTAAAAATTCATAGTTTTAAAAGGTAGACAATGACAATTGCTGTTCTTTATCAATACACAATTTTCTGTATTTCAAAAAACATTTTATATTAATAGTTTCATTTAGACCAGGTGGATGGTCTGCTTTAAGCTTTATCTGCCATAGGGTTTCTTTTTGTTCAAGGTGATTTTTAAAATCACCTACCCTTAAATCTTTTTGGCAAGCTTCTACTACAGTAAAAACAAATTTTTTAAAATTAGTACAAACAATTGAGTGTTTAAATAATACACTTTTAGAATCTTTTGTTTTTATATAGTATAAATGCTCCTTAACACGTGTTGCCAGAGTCCTGGTGGTCATGCCGACATAAAATGCGGACAGACCGTGCACAGAGCAATATACACTACACCACTGGTATTACAGGAAATGTACCCAGGAACTTCTAATATTTTGTCACTTGTAATAACAGAAATGTATGGACCTGTGGATATATATCTACAAACTTTACATTTGTAACAACAAAACATGCCTCTCTTAACTATGTTGTTATTTTTAATAGAGGTATTGTCCTGTTCTAATAACTTTTTTATGTTTTGGTCATTACGAAACACAAAGTTTGGTTTACCTCCTACTACTTTAAGAATTTCATTGTTTCCCTGTATGATTCTCCAATTTTTCTCCAAAATTTCTTTAATACATTTAATTTCACTGTTCATGGCCAGGGAACAAACCAATCCAGGGTTTTTAGAAGTGGATTCTGTTTTTTTAGATGTGTTTACAGATTGCCTGTTTAAAATAGCTAGGTAATTTGTATTGTGCTTGTTAAAAATTTCATTACCTATATCCATCACTAAATTTTCTTCATATCCTCTGTTTACAAATAAAGACAAAATAAAATGAAATTCCTGTATTAAGTCACTTGTTTTACTAGTCATCCGACACGCCCTTATGTACTGACCCCTAGGGATGTTTCTAATGGTATGTTTTGGATGATTACTCTGAAAGTGTAAATAACTGTTTGTAAAAGTCTGTTTTCGAAAGATCTTACTGTGAAACCTATTTTCTTTTATATCCCACCAAAAACATACATCTAAAAAATTAATTTGTAAACCTATATCACCTTTGGTAAACTTTAAATAATTGGATGTTGTATTAACTTCTCTAAAAAATTCATTTACTGTATCACTATTCCCTTCTATTATAAAAATTAAATCATCTATAAATCTAGAATAAAATAAAATTTTGTATGTGTTACATAACCGGGACAAATGTTCTATTTCCCACCATGCCATTACTGTATTTGCATAGGCTGGTGCAGCCGGGGAGCCCATGGCTACCCCTCGTATCTGCTGGAAATATTGATTTTTAAATAAAAAGTAATTATTTTCTAGTATTAGTTCAATGAAACCACAAATGGTTGAAATGGTATTGTTAGTGAAAACAGTTTTATTTGTTAAATAGCTTCGTACAGCTTCTACTCCTTCACCATGAGGTATACAGGTGTATAAAGACACCACGTCCAGTGTAAAAATTATATGTTTTTTAGGGTCAAAAATACTTTTCTCTTGAAGAGTTCTCAGTTTATCCAAGAAATGCCAAGAATCTTTAACATAGGAATCACTTTTAGATATTAAGGGTCCCATGTTGGCATCCAAAACTAACGAAATTCCTTCAAGAATGGAATGAGGGGCAGAAACTATAGGCCGAAATGGAGGGTCAGTCAATTTTTTATGTGTCTTTGGTATTCCAAAGAAGACCCCTATTTTAGGATTTTCTACTAAACAGAAATTGTAAATTTCATTACTAATGTCTTCCGACATTAATGCTTCATAAAGAAATGAATTTATGAAGCGAAATGATTTCTGTATATCATGAATAGTTACTTTTTTGTATTCATTTGAATTTCCCAAAATATTCAAGATGTTAGCTTCATAAACTACTTGTTCCATAATTACTATGTTGGAACCTTTGTCACTTTTCATGAATCTGTATTGTCCTGCTAAAGCTTTAAGATCTCCTAACGCTGTCCTTTCAGACTTGGAAAGATTATCAAAGAAATGATAATTTCTATTACTGAACATATTATTGATATCTGTTATGCACATTTCTTCATAAACTTTAATAGTGTTATGTAGCTTAGGTGTATAACTTGAAGGTTTAATTAGATTGCTTTTAGTAAGCTTTAAATCATGCATTACATACATTAAATTCATCTTTCTAGTAAATTTTTTTATATCCACTACAGTTTTACTATAATTTCCTCTACTAGTTGGTACAAAATTCAAACCATACTTTAATACTTTCATTTCTATATCAGAAAAAGTGTGTTTAGATAAATTTATGATGTCAAAACATTCATTAGTTTCATTTAAATATCGTCCTCTGACGAATTTGACCCCCAAAAAGTTTTACTGCGTGTCAAAACATTACTTTTACTGTAACTATTTGTTGTAGGTCTCTTGTTGTGTACTGTTTCCTTGTTAGTAACATTTATTCTAACATTTCCACCATTGTCTTTCGTTTTGTTACCAACACATTCTTCATTATTAATATTACTGTATTCATTGTCTAAAACAATTACATTGTCATCATTATCAGACATAATATTGTCCTGGTAACCATCTTGTAATAAACGTTCAGTCTTGTCATTTCTACCAGAATTAAAAGCTACATCTCCTAACTGGTTAGCATGCGTGAAGCTTTGTCATCATTAATACATTTATCAGTAGTGAAGGTAATTTGTTTTTTATAACCTCCATCATTTCCATTAAACATTCTAGTGCTAACAGTTCTTGTATTGACAGCAAAATTGTCATATGCCTTTTTATTTTTATAGGCAGCAATGTCGATTCAGTTTCTGTTGTTTCCTATTAGTAACATCGGATGCATGTTGTTGAACTTCCTTTGAGACAATTTGAAAAAATGTTTTATAGTTTACTTCACTAATGCGTTCACTTAACTGCTTTTCAATATCTATAATCTCATTTTTTAAATGTCCCATCTTTTGTTTGTTATGTTCAATTAACAATTTAAGGAAGTTTAAACCAGCTTCATTGAAAAAATCTACCAACGTACCAAACATTGCACTTCCCAAACTGACACCGTTCGGGCATTTAAAAAATCTTAGTCCCTTCGGCACTATGCCGAGTTCAATACAATATTTAAAGTAGCAGTTTTCTAAATGTAACGACTTGTACCTCTTTAGTAGTTTAGTTAAATTGTCCTGTTCCCCTCTAGATGGTCCTTCTGGTAACGATGAAAAGTTCCATGTAGAAGAGGTAAAAGGATTTTCTGCTTCACATAACAGCTGCTGACAACCCATGCTACTCCTTTCACGAGCGGAAAATGGCAAACGTCTCTTTGCTTCTCGTTCGTGAAGCGTTCTCTTCATCTGGGCGGGACTTCCGACTTCAAGCACAGTATCGAGCTCCTGCTCAAAACCCATCGGGCTGGAAACCTGCATCGCATTTTCAGAACGGATGGACCTAGCCAACAAAGTTTTTAAAGACCCTCTAATATCCATTAGAGTCGCTAGTAGCAAATTGTTTAGTTTCTCAGTCTCTGATTGTGGAATAGGATGAATAGTCATATTCATCAATAGTTCATCGGCCGCTTCTGCCATACTGGCTAAATAAAACAACTAAAGACAAACCAGCCAAAAATTAGACAAATAAACAGCAAAAGGCAGAAAATGATGGCTCGGATGAATGAAATTTAGATGTTTCAGATGAATTAATTCAAGTACTTCACCAAAAAATAGCGTATAAAACGTTTATTCACCGCTTTCATCGACTGACTTCCTCAGAATAAAAAATACATGTAAGCCACACCTTTAAATACACCTTCTAATCTATTTTTAATTGAATAATTAATTACTAAAAAAACTTATATATATATCCAAAATGTTTTAAAAAACAAGTTACAAGGGCAAAACAAAGCACATACCACTGATTTAGTTATACATGAAAAAGCAGAAGTGGAACAGAATTTTACCAGTTTAATTTTTCAAAACATTTGGTAATGTTGGAGCAAACCGAACACCTTCCACAAGGGAAGGTGCCACATTCCAAAACCTGCAGATTTAATTTTTCACCAGGTGAAACAAACCCATTGCATACCACCATGTCTTTGATATTTCTACTTCTCTTGAAAGAGATATTTGCAGTTCGACAAAGATTTCTTACCCCTTCCATATTAATTAAGTAGGGCCAATAATGTCGAATGGCATCAATGGTTTTCTCACTTAAGATATTATATACAGCAACAAAATAGACTTTTCTACACTCCTGCACAGTATTAAATTCTCTATTATTATTTAACTTATTTACTAAAGGCCTATTATGAAGTAAGCTGGTATCTATTATTTTATGAAGGGCATCTAAAATTGCATTTTCATCATACCCCTTTGCTTGAAGTTAATACGTGTTTTTATTATTTCCTTTTCTAGGCCCATTTCATCGTTACATAGCTTGCTGACTCTCAATAATTCATTATAAGGTAGTGCCTTAAAAGTATGTGGTGGATGGCAACTGCTATTATCCAAAATATTATAATCTCCAATTCCCTTTATGTGTATGTTAGTTACTATCTTATTGTTCCCTATAGTCAAAGTGACATCTAGATAGCTAACTATTTTTCCTATCTGTAAGCCATCAAATTTTATCTGAAAGCAATTTGCATCTACATCACTTATAAACTGTATGTATAGTTTAGTGTAGGGTTAGGTGTAAGAGGTTAGGTGTATGTGTGTGGATTGCTGTTTTTTTGGTGTGCTTGTGTTGTGTGTATGTGTTTTGGAACAGCAAATTTTTCCCTAGGAAAAAAATTGCTGTTCTGTATGTTCGATGTTTTAAATGTTCGATGATTAGGGTTCGATATTAGAACACTTGAAGTTTTGAAACTTCAGTGTCCTAATATAGACCCATATATTTATATATACAGAGAGATCTAAAAATGGCCATATATATGATGCACTATGCAGATGTGTACAAATACATATATATGAATATATATATGTGTATGGACATGTAGACATATATATCTACATATGCATATGTATATATTCATATCCTTGTCATGTGTAAACATCACGGTTGTGTATACCTTCCCAGATATATCTCACCGTTTGTATCTGATATGTGTATATTTAGATATAACAACATATGTGATGCAACAGTAATATCAATAACAAGTACTATACAATTGTGAAAGTCAAAGCAATTGTTCAGTACTATTCAATATGTGTACTGATAGCTATATTGGAAAAACAACAACTATCTTCACAGCTGTCCTGGCATAGTGGTTAACTGTTGTAACTGTAGTATATAGGGTCCTGGGTTCAAGTACTGCAAGGGCTGTGTATTTTGTTGCTGGGCAGAACAAGGGCTGTTAGATACAGAGTGGTTAAGGCATGTTTGCGTGGGTTTGCATGAAGCTAAGCGGTGCTAAGGCAGAGTTAAACGTACGGGTGCTAACACTGTGTAGGCTTCACTTACCAGTGTGCAAACATGCTTAGTTGTAATATTGCAGCAATGCTGAAACCTGCTAAGCATGTCTCAGCCCTGGTAACCAGTGGTCACGTCCCAGTCTGATAACATAGCAGGGTAATGACATCTATAATAAGTGTATGTAATGCAATGTACATAACATGCATCTATGTGCTGCCATTACAGTAGCAAGGGGTGTGAATGTCATGTCTGGGACACTCAAGTATATCAGGCCTGTACAGCACTCTTATCCGTGTGAATGTGTTACATATGTTATTTGATCTGTTTCTTTCTGAAATTTGTGCGCCTTGTTTACTGTAGCCCAGAAGTTAGTAGTTTATTGACCATTTTGGACTAATTTCTATCTCTTTCATTTCCCTGGTATAAAAACTGCATTTGCACGGTTTTGCACTCCAAGCAGTGCCGGTTAGCTAGGGTTAAACTATTCCTGGCTCCACAAAGTCTGCTCTTCAATTTTTCCCTTGGAACTAGACAAACTTTCAACTTAAGCACTCAAACCATTCACTTCACAGCCCAGCACTTGCTCACAACACATAGCAAGCACTAATTAACCCTAGTACTAGACCCCCTATACTGTCCAAAAGTACAAGGCTCTCTATTCGTCCCTACCAGCTAATCAGTAAAACAGCTCACTTTACCTATTCAGGCATGTCTAAAGGGTAGTTTTAGGTGTACTCTCCAGTCCAACTTGTGAAACTGGGTATTGTGAGACAATGTTACAACTGCCTCATGTACACAGACAACCCTCTCCTCCTACCACCAAGCACTAATATATGTGAGAGATGCAATTATACAGCCAAATTCAAGACACAGCTCTCTCAACCAAAGACTGGAACTGACAGTCAAGAGGAGAAGGAAAATACTTGCAACATACCACCAGTCTCACATAGAACTACTAAACCAACACCGGCAAATAACTCACATAAATACATAAAAACATACTCAGAGGCTCTAAAGAAAAATCTGCAAAAGCAACAAAGACCTCCAAAGCAGACACTTAAGCAACCTCCACACCCCATCACAAATCATGAAACACATACTTCACATAATCAGTGTGCCATGCAATCACAGCTCTTAAGGCAAAATAACATACCCAACACACTAGTAATATGTGACTGTATAGTCAGGCACACTGATGTTGCACTAACTAGGCTGGACAAGGAGAAGGTTACAGTTAGCTGCCTGTCAGGTGCCAGGATCCACCACATAACACAAGCACTCAGGTCACTCCAGAACAAGTACAAATACGACTCTGTCATTGTCCAAATTGGTGTGAATGACCTGAGATGTACCTCCCTGGACTATATGAAAAGAGACATGGAAGAGCTCTCTGATCATGTAGCCCAGGCCAGTATGACCCTGACCCTGAGCAGCATCCTGCCCACACCAAGAATGATGCCACAGTATAAAGAAAAAAATATCAATTTCAACAATTGGCTAAGTTTCTGGTGTCATTCAAAGGGGATCCAGTATCTGTCCACCTGGGATGACATACTCGATAAGCCACGTTGCTTCACAAGAGATGGCTTGCAGCTGTCACCCTTAGGCTTTCAAATATTGGCCAAGGCTTTTACCACCCCCATAGTGACATTTTTAGGCAAGGCTCAAAAGACAAACCCGCCACCGTAAATAGCACAAGTAACCAAAAACTGAGGGTAATGCTACTCAATGCCAGAAGTCTAAACCTCAAAATGCATGCACCTGAGGCACTCCTGAGTATGGAGAATATTGATATCTATGCAGTAACATAAACCTGGTTTAAGGCTCCTGAGAGCACCCCAGCACTACCAGGCTATAACTAATACCATACTTTTCAGCCACAGAACCCGGACCAAAACACAAAAGGTGGGGGTGTATCCATATTCATCAAGGATACCAACACCTCCAGGTTAGTGGCACAGCACAATGCCTCAGAGATCATACATGTGCAACTAACAATGGGCAAAACTGCAATTCAAATTGTAGCTTGCTACAGATCACCCACCATGACCCAGGAACTCCATTCCGCATTTCTGGAGACACTGGAAAATATGAAGGTCCTACCAAACGCCCTAATATTGGGTGATTTCCATTACCCAAACATTAACTGCGAGAACTACTCAAGTACTATCTCCCTTGGCCAACACTTCCTAGAATTTATAAACTCAAATGCCCTGGATCAACTGGTCAACACCCCCACCAGAGGTGACAACATATTGGACCTGGTCATCCCCAACATCGGTGACCAGTGTTCTACACCGGAGGTCAAACCCTCGCTAGTTATATCAGACCATAGACTAATAACTCTGGATATCCACATTCCACCCCACCCCCAATCAAGGAAACCACTGTGAAAAACTTTTCAAAAGCAAACTTAACGTTACTTAAGACTGAGGTGGAAAGGTTCACAGCCCCCATGCTAAAGGACAATGCTGTCCAAGCTGCTGAATCCCTTACAAAGGCACTTTATGAGTACCTGCATGAATGCATGGATCATGCTATCCCAAGCAAAACTAAGACTCACTCCTCCAAGAAAAGGAAACCAGTCTGGTGGAACTCTGCCATAAACAAGCTACACAATAGAAGGAGGAAACTAGTGCAGGAAAGAGTAAAATCCCAAGAAGGAAAGACATTCTTAATCAGTATCAGCAAGAAACTATGATCCCTCATAAAATCATCCAAGGCTAGCTTCGAAAGAAAAATTGTTGCAAAAACACACAGTGCAACCGAGGAAAATGAAATCTCTGCTGTGCTTCTTTCTATACACAATGAGGCAAGCCAAAGTTCCACTAACACGAAAACACAAATACAAACATTAATAATATTTCCAAAAGCACTATTCCATGTGGGCAGCATCCCACGCATACAGAGCAGGTGGGACAGACTTCTTTTGGTGTTCCTTTACTTAAGGACTGGCTCACAGCAATGGTATCGTTGAATAACGGACAGGCAAACAGGACTGGAATGGGTAATAAAAGCTTACATTACCTTTTGGAAGAGTTTGACCATTATTTATCTAAAATTAAAAGATTACAATTGGATAATACATATTTTTACGAATGCATTAAAGAGAAAGTGGTGCCTAAAGGATTACGAATTTGGAGCTACCTGAATGGTTTAAAAATGGACTCTGTTTTATTAATGAACTTACTGCAATGTTTGATCAACATGGGTTCAAGTACATGAACCTTATTATTAAACATAATGATAATTTAATTAATGAATTAATGGAGACTGTCACAGAGTTAAATAATAATATTTGTATGCATAAACAACACAATGATTTTAAAAGTGAACATGTCAGAATTTTTAAAAGCATTGATCAATTAACATCTAATATAAAGGCTAGGAAGATTAAAAAATTAAACAGAGACAAAAATGAGTATGGGAGAGGTCTAGCTTATCCCCACCCTTCACCCTCAAAAGAATGGGGTAATAAATTTAGTGAATTTAATGTAGCTGATACTGACCTTCACAACCATTCCCCCCATATTGAACAGGAAGAAGTTTTTTTAGATCAGGAGGAATTTCCCCCATTGAGACTGTCAGAGCATTTGAAGAACAGAGCCTCCCCCCCCCCCCCCCATGGAGAATGAACAGGTATCCAGTCCCACAGTTTTCAAAGAATCAGTGGAACAGGGGAGGGAAAACGAATGGGAGGGAGCGGAATTCCTGCATCAGGAATTAAATGTCTCTGTGACAAGTTTACATGATTTCAATGCTATAATATCAGATTTATTATTGGAACAATGCAACCATTTATTACCCCCATGTTCTATTATTACGAACACCGTAGGTGATTTTAATGTGTAAAAGCAAACAGTACATAAACCAAGAAGAACGAAGCAGGCAACTGCTCTGTGCAAAAAACGACTCCAAAAGTAATACAATGACACTTTATAAGACAATACTACTAAAAACAAAATGTAGAACACTTCATAAAGATAAAACTTAAGCACTTTTGTCAGGTATATGACTTCATCAGAATGAAACAGTGCTGACAAAACCTGGTTTAAATAATAGTCCTGGCCAATCATCTGAAAAACTAACGTCACTTCCTCCATGCTTCTGAAAAAATATATGTCTATATATGTGCTTCAGCTAAAAATTCAAATGTGAACTATTAATGCTATTCAAAATATAGTACTATGATAATATGAACAACCTGACAGAAAAACAATACATATTCTTAGTACAAATTATAATATGATAATATATTTCTGCACCATGTTATTACATAAACATAGATTTCAATCTCAATACAGAAGACAAAGAAACTCTGTCATTCAATCCTGGTGGGTGGTATGTATCTAATTTAATTTACCACTTTAGTTCAGTTGCCTGCTTCGTTCTTCTTGATTTTGATGTGTATAACCTTTCTAAGGTTGATTTACACACTGGTCATTGTGATGTATTTGCAAAAGGTTTTACCTTTGCACCTTGGCAATGTAGTGACATAGCACATACCTTAATGGATTTAAGATTATTTACACGTCAACTGAATTTTAGGGTATTGTTTCAAAATTATTTTTCTGACCAGTTTGTTAACCCTCTGGCTACTTCAAGTACATACAATCCACCATTACACCCCATGAATTTATTATTTGAAAGGATGTGTGAAATAGACATTAGAAATGTACTGTCTCAGCATAGATGTATTAATGAAACAGATAAAAAGGAAGGACTAATTATTAAGGATATTAATAGTTTTTTAGAAAAGATCAGAATATTAAAACCTGACAGGGGGGGATTGGAGTTGTATTAATGGATATAGAAGATTATAGGAAGAAAATGTTTATTTTAGATGGAAAAGGCTACATAACGTCCTCTATTAATGAATTAAATGGAGCATATCAAAAGATTAGGAATGAACTTCCTTCAAGATTTGTTTATAGAAGATTTTATATCAATAGATGACTTAAATTACCTTTCTGTTACATACCCTAATATTTCCGTGATGTTTGGTTTGCCCAAGCTACAAAAAACTTTGACACAGCCACCCATGCACCCAATAGTGGATTCAAAGGGATCCATTACCCAACCTCTTGCAAAATATTTGGATTCTAAATTAAAGCATTTAGTATATAGTGAGGTTCATATTTGTAAGGATTCATGGAATTTTTTGAAAGCAATTAATAATATACCATTTAAAGAATCCTATATATTCTTACTACAGATATTAAAGACTTATATTTTGTAATTCTTCACAATATTGGCCTTGAATGGTTAACAGAATTTTTGTATGATAAAAAATAGAGCATTTTGAAGTCTTACTATATACACAACTTATGGAGATGGTTTTAAAATATAACTTTATTTTGTTTGATAATGAGATTTTTTTTGCAGCAAGAAGGTGTTGCTATGGGTTTGGCGTGTGGGGATTTATATGCCAATATAGTGGTGTTGCAATGGGAGAGGAATATTTGTTCCCTTGTAGTTGTTATACCTATATTGGATATTATTGTCGATTTTTGGATAATTTGTTTATCTTATGGAATGGACCATTTGAAAAAATCAAAGAATTTGTGGATTTTATTGATTCGACTACAAAATTTTTTAAAATTTACCCATAACTTTAATTTACAAGAGATTTCATATCTAGATATTTTATTAACTAAAGACTATAGAAATGGGAAATTTACATCAAAAATATATAGAAAGGAGACGTACTGTAATTAATTCCTACACTACACTAGTACCCATTCCTATAGACAAAAGAAAGCCATAGTGAAGGGGCAATTGGCCCGTGCAGCCCGATTGGTATCTAATATGGAAGATTTTCTAGATGAGTGTGATCGTTTAAAGAATATGTTTTTAAGAAGAGGCTACCCAGTGAAATTTATTAATGATATAGTAATAGAGATAGTTAATAAAAGAGAAAGGAATTTTTATTTACCTCTATTACCTGAATCCAATACACAGGATATAAATGAGATTAATGTATCATCTATGGTGAATGAGAACACCATCAAAAATTATAATACATCCTTTATATCTAGTTATACGGTGGATAGTCTGGATATAAAAAAATATTCTTATGAAAATTGGACCATTTTGTGGCAAGAAAAGAGTGCGAGACAATTTATAGACCTGAGCCCTACAATGGTTTTTAGGAAGGGTAAGAAATTGAAAAGTACATTTGAAAGACATTATAGTTTAGATAATAAGAATATTGGGTACATGAATAAGTGTGGTATGTGCCATTTTTGTAAACATATAAAAGGAGGAGGGATATTTCAAATCAACAACTATAATCTAAAAATTAAATGCAAACATAATTGTAACTCAGAAAGAGTAACATACTGTGCTATGTGTGAAGTATGTTGTTATTATTATTTGTGCAAAACAGACAGAAAATTAAAAAATCAAATATATGAACACCTATATGAAATTCGAAAGAAAAAGGAAACCAATGCTTTAAGCAAACATGTAATGGAGAATGAAGGGCATACTTTTAACTTTTTTGTGATTGATAATATATGTACTGAACTAAGAGGGGGTGCTTGGTCATTATTGTTGGAGAAAATGGAACTATACTGGCAGCTCCTTTTAGATGCTTGCAGTTGGCCGGGATTGAATGAAAGTATTTCTATAAGTTCCCTTTTAAGACTAAAAGCATTAATGAGATTAATTTTATTTAATTATTTTAACATTGGCCAATAACCCTTATTGATGGAGTGCATTTTGTACATAAAGATAGTATTTAGGTCCAAGCTTGTCATACATTTTAACAGTTTATATTTAATATTTATTGGTTATATATACACATTTCTACATTTTTATATTTGAAAGGATAAATTAGTTATATGTATGATGTTTTAATGTGTTGTTTTTAATATATATGCTTTATATGTGTTTTAATGTGTATGATGTATTTTTTTTAAAAAAGGGGGAGTGGATATTTAGTATTTTGGGACATGTGATTGCTTTGATTATGCTTTATAAATGTGTAATTAATTGAAGGGGATTATCTGATGAAGTTCTGTGGTTCAGGACAAAAACACTTACCAGCTTTCTTGAGTGTTTCTACTGAAAAAACGTTTTGTGTTTGTGGAACATTTGGCTTGCCTCGTTGTGTATAAAAAGAAGCACAGCAGAGAATTCATTTTCCTCGGTTGCACTCTGTGTTTTTTCAAAAGAAAAATTGCTAACGACTCCAAAGATAACCACAAAGCGTTCTTTAGCTGTGGCAAGAACCTAAGTAGAAACTCTCAGATCTGCTCCGAGTTAGTGCAGAATGGCACAAAATACACTGAACCGATTGATACTGCCAACATTCTGGCAGACAGGTTTAGTGCAAACTTCACTCCCCTCTCACCCCCTAAAGGGCCTATAGCCATACCAGAAGAATGTAGTGCTCCAGCAATCACTGACACACAGGTTAAAACAGCTTTATCCAAAGCCAAAAATACAGCTTCAATGGGACCAGACGGTGTCCCAGGCTGTGTCTTAAACGAGCTCCAAAATGAACTAACCCCTCACCTAAACACACTGTTCAAACGCAGCCTCTCTACAGGCTATGTACCCATAGAATGGTGGACAACAATTATCCTGCTCCACAAAGGTGGAGCCACAATGGACCCCAGGAGCTATCGTCCTATAAGCCTGATTAGCCTGCTCTGCAAGACTATGGAGTGCATCATCATGGAATTCAGAGACATTGGGAACCTTCAAACATTGGACCCTACCCAGTTTGGCTTTATTAGGGGGAGATCATGTCTCTGAAACCTGATGGACTTCTTTGAGACAGTTACCAAGGCTTTAGACGAGGGAAAGGAGGTCCACACAGCCTACCTAGACCTCGCAAAGGCTTTCAGCACTGTTCCTCATTCTGGTATTATAGACAAGCTCACCAGCCTGAACATAAACCCTACATCACAAGATGGGTTGCCAATTAGCTCACAGATAGAACACACACAGTGAGAGTTGCAGGCTCTAGTTCTGACTCTAAACCAGTTACAAGTGGCGTCCCCCAGGGCTCAGTCCTGGGACCCCTCCTGTTCGGTATATACTTTTCAGAGGTACAGGCAAGCACAGGAGGACTATGGCTGACCAAGTTCACAGACGACTGCAAATTGGGGGCCATATGGCCTCAACATAGATAGTAATCTCTCCTTTGATAATCATATTGCCAAGGTGGGTAGAAAATCCTTCTATGTGGCCCACCTAATCAGAAAATGGTTTGCATCTAGAACAAAAAAGGTTATTGTGCCCTTCTACTCGTCACTCATCCAACCCATCATAGAGTACAACACCAGATTTAGAATGTACCTTACAAGACACCTGCAACAGCTGGAAAAACCACAGAAGTACATCACCAAGAGGATACTGGCCTCAAACATAGCCCGACTGAAGAAACTCCAGCTGTACTCGGTTGCATACCGCTTAGTCAGAGGTGATCTGTGCCTGACATACAAGGCCATGTCCAACCCAGAATTGATGGACATGCTCCACCTAAAAAAAACAAATCCCAAAGAGCCACATGTTCAAGGGATCTAAACCTCACCACAACGATAAATAGGACATGCTGGAGGGATAGATTCCTGTCCCAGAGTCTTCTCATGCTTTGGAACAAGATTCCAATCTACATTAGATGGAGCCCCTCACTAACACTCTTCAAGAGAAACTTTGATGAGTGGATGGGAAGCAGAGAATTTACCCAGGGGATCACTGCAGTGGCTCTGCTGGACAGAGGCACGGGGAACTAATGGCTCTGCTGGACCGAGGCACAGGGAACTAATCTAAGGGGGCGGCAAAAGCCAAAACATTATGACTAGGCTTATAGATGCCCTAGGGCAGATAGCCTAGTGCTTACCTATGAACCTATACAAGCATAGTAACCCAGGTTACATGTTGTTACACTGGCATGTAGTGTATCATGGCGTTACTATTGCTGACATTGCTTTCCCAGGCAAGAGTAGATTGCTAAATGTAGTTCTGACAACAAGCACCCCTGCAGGCATACCTGGAATCTAAGGCCTCACTGTCATGTTCCTGGAGTGTGAGCTGTGTCACAGTATATATCCCCAGCTGGATAATGATCTGACATGTGGAATGTAACTGTAGACTACTGTCTGTACAGCACGTCAGTGAAGGCTTCCAACATGTAGTAATGGCATACATATTTGTGTCAGATGTCTATCTGGCGACACATTCATCCTACTGCATAGCTACTTGATAAGATGATGTCTGTTAGTCCCTGTAGAGATGTGCAGATTGCAGATATCCAGCTTGGATATGTACAGGCAACCTATGCTTGACTGGCACTGACATGTCTGCCCAGCTGTGTTATAACTGGCACATATAGGAAACAACACCCTTTACGCAACACATGCCACAGGTACCTCCACTACACTACCACAGTCAACAGAACATGCTTTAGTACAGGTCTACATCACAAGACACTAATCATGTATTGTAATACATGTTGCATACATGTCAACTGGATCACCTCAGTGGCCATTTGCAGGAGGCGTCCAGAGTATTGGCTGATGCATGTCACTCTCACCCTGAGGGTCACCACAGTGGTGCCTGTCGATAGAATGCCTGCTGGCACATGGCAGGTGGCATGATACCACTGTACACACATCCCCTACACTTCCCATCTCTCCATGGACAATAGACAGGTACACACCTATGACCACCTGCAGTGATGCACCCCAGTACTGACAAATGTGTAGGTGTGCATTACTGAGGATAGCAGTGTCTGTGTGTTAGTACACCTGTAGTTGGGAATACCATGGGGGCCTACACACCCACTGCAACACCCATTGCCATAGTAAGATGTGGCTGCTGCTGTACCAAACATTAAATGTACCCTGTTATGCTCCTCTCCCTAATGGCTACATGATCCTTGCAGTACTAGTGCAACAGTGTTGTACAAATGGGTCGATAGGCATGGGATACCCAATGAGCTCTGGTAAGTGTGTGTATGTGTGCATGTCTATATATCTGTAGGGTACAGCATTCCTAGGCCATATACTCCTATTACAATACGCATTGCCACACAGTAGTACTGATAGTGTTGTTGCTGCCAATAGGTGAGGCTTGACAATGCAAAACCCTACTATGCCTTTGGCATGTGAATTAGATGCATATCCCTATAGTACTACTGTTGGAATGGACAATGGGTTGTATCGCAGTTGTGGGCAATGTGTGATGGTGGGTATGTCAGAGTGTCATCATGGGGTCCAGTTAGTACAATATCCATTGTAGGATGTGGGTGCTGTGTACACTGTTATTATACCATGACCCCCTATTAATATTCCAAAACATGCACGCTGATTGGCCAGCGTGCACATTGTAAATCGACTTATACTAATGGAAAAAGGTCCGGTCGCCCGGACTTTTTCCATTAGTATAAGTCTTTTTTTAAAACACTGTCTGGCTATGTTAAAAGAGTTTAACATAGCGACACAGGTTTAAAAAAAGCAACGGAGATCTCCGTTGCTTTTTTTAAAGCTGTCTGGCTATGTTAAACTCCTTTAACATAGCGACACAGTGTGTAAAAAGCAATGGAGATCTTGCTTTCTCCGTTGCTTTTTTTTTAAACCTATCTCACTATGTTAAATGGGTTTAACATAGCGAGACAGCTTTAAAATAAGCAACGGAGATGTCCGTTGCTTATTTTAAAGCTGTCTCGCATGTTAAACCCATTTAACATAGCGAATAAAAAGCAACGGAGATCTTGCTTTCTCCGTTGCTTTTTAAACCTGTCGCTATGTTAAATGGGTTTAACATAGCGAGACAGCTTTAAAATAAGCAACGGACATCTCCGTTGCTTATTTTAAAGCTGTCTCACTATGTTAAACCCATTTAACATAGCGAAACAGTAAAAAGCAACGGAGATCTTGCTTTCTCCGTTGCTTTTGGCCACAGCTCTGATGTACTGTGTAGGCATCGCGGTACATCAGAACTGCCGGATGCCAGACAGCTGCGGAAGGGCAGCAAAGAGGCATTATACAATGCCATTATTTAAGAAAAGTAATTGTTTCTTTTCTTAAATAATGTCATAGTATAATAGCAATAACCCACTTCTGGGTGTGGGTAATGCGGGATTTAACCACGGTTGTCTTTGTTTGGTCCCTCGGGCTTCGCCCTCTGGACCAAACCACGCCAACTGTGGTTAAATCCCGCATTACCCACACCCAGGCATGGGTTATTGCTATATTACACCATGGTACACCCGGTATATGTCCCATGTACCACTGTATGGTGACCACTGTCATCCTCAACCATACAGGTAACTGATGCCACAATCCAGCCCAGTTATGCATGTGCTGTGTGCAGCCTACCTGTAACACAATGGACACACTGACAAGTTAGCACCAACAGGGCCAGGTCTCTTGGATGTGTGTCTGCCTGTTATGTGTCTGTTAATGTGTATATGATGGTATGTCACACTATGTATTGTCCATATACAACCATTACATCCCCCATTACCATACTGTACATGTCTGGGGATATTCTGCATGAAACATGTAACCTGGAACACACCTTACCCTAAATGCTCTGTGATGTGTGCAATGAAAGCCACACACTTCAGTGCCACTACATATCTAGGTAGGGGGTCTAGTCCCAGTGTTGCCAAGTAAGAGTGTGTATGTATGTGGATGGATTTACATCAGGTTGCTGATTATACATGTCCTAGTGGGTCACCTGTCCATGTGGCACAGGCAGTAACTTTTATACAAACCTGTGACATGTGTTCAACTGTACCCAGGATATGTCACAGCCATGGTGTCACCACAGTGCCATACCCCTTGTGGAATATGACTGCAGACCATCCTCCCGCTGACACATGTATACCTACAACATAAATGGATAACATTATGGAGACCGCAATCTCTCTGTGTTACTAACAGTTATAATGCATCATGGCTGGACAGCTGCACTACCTGACATGTATGCATTAGACAGTACTCCTGACAATATGTAAGACAGCAGTACATTGGTACACTGTAGTACAGTTGCTGTGTGCATCAGAACCATATTAGCCTGTCCCTGCATCGATGTTATGGATGACAGGAATGTGGCACAGGTATCATCATATGCACAGGGTGTGTTGATGGTTTGCCAGAGATCGAGGGTGGGCCATATGTTTGACACCATGTGTGTGGGTGAGGGGTGTAATTAGTTGAAATGGGTGTGGTGATGTGGTGTGTGTAGGTATGGGGTTGCCCTAGGTGTGTTCATATAGTGTGTGGGTATGCATGCACAGAGTTCTGCTATGTGGCTGCCCTATACAGGTGTTTCTTGGACAGCTGCAGACCATACTTTGCAGGGTGTGCAGTTCACTGCATCCGACCACAGACACACAGACTGTGCCTGTCAGTGGTTCCATGGGCACGTCCAGTTACAGGCCTTGATGTGCTACTCTCCCCTGATAATGACAGATATCTGCTGGAACCAGGTCCCTCCTGGGACTGACCAGGGCCACATGCACATGGCCTGCTGTGGTGTGGTGTGGACAGTGCCCCCCTTGCAGTGCTGGGGCTGGTACTGCCACTATGGGAGCACCTTGGTGACCTAGCACATCCACGTCGACTGCCAGCTGTTGGTGTTGCTTGCCTACATCCATGTGGCCATCCCCCCACTCCCACGACATGTTCGAGCATGGACAAACCACAGTTGATGAGGCCCACCATCTCATCCAACCGTCAATCCATGACCTCGGTATAATCACGGAGGGCACCAGCGAGTTCATGGAAGTTGTCACTTACAGATGAGAGAGCAGCCCTCTGCAGCCTCAGGTCCTGTCTGCTGTGCAGTTCCATATGTGCCTGCACCCCCATGACAATCTAAAACATGCGCCTGGTGGTACCAGTTGTGGTGCTTCTGCCAGGGGCATGATGACCAGTGTCCCTACCATGAGCACCCTGGTACATCTGCCTATGTGATGCCCTGATGGACATCTGGCTATGCTTGCTGTGACCAGACACAGTATGAATAGATACCACACTCTCCTGTGCACTACCACCAACTGCAAACTGTCCCTCTGCTATGGCCACTGGTGATGGGATATGTATAGGCACTGCAACTGTGTGCGGGGATGGGGTGGCTAAGAGGGGGATGTCAAACGATGGCACAGTTTAGCCTCTGACAACCCCGCCTGTGTCTCAACAGTACTATCATCATCTTCGGTGTCAGTATGGAAACGGACATCAGATTGCATGCATGTGGGACCCTGACCCACCTCGCCACTTGTGGGGGAAAACAAGAAACACACCTCAAGACTTGTACAGCATTGCATAACAGTACACACACACACACACACACACACACACACACACACACACACACACACACACACACACACACACACGCATGCACACACACGCACGCACACACACACACACACACACACACACACACACACACACACACACACACACACACACACACACACATACACTGAAATTCCACCATAATACCTACCTGTCCCTGAGTTTACAGACAGCCCCATGTTTATTCACATAAGTTCCCCATCCTGCATCACACTTGGTAACATACACTCATTAATACCACTCATTAATGTATCATTCCTCTAAATTTCTAGACGAGTGATCATAACACAAGACCTGTTACTCCATTACCTCCTTGACTTGAGTGGAGTAGGTTTTACATGGCCTCATTGCTGTCATCCAGTGTTCACCCCGGGTATGTCCAGACATCGTGAGCATGGCCCCATATGTTAGGTGCTACTATGTTCACTCCATAATGTCATGCACTGGAGTGTCATATGTAACTATTGCTCAGTACATGCCAGATCTGCTGCTCAATCAACTTATCATGTGGACAGCAGTAATATATGGATACACTCCCTGGTGTTGTCTAGCAATTCCCTAATGCATCTGTAGTGCTGCATACATGGGTAGTCATTCACCTTTCTGCTGATTGCAATATTACGGGTATACCTGGTGTCTACTTTCCCTCCCAATGCATGTTCCATGCTACAGACCTTATTATACTATCAACTGTCCTGTGATTACATATCAGACAAGTATTCCTGGTGTCTCATGTGTCAGTCCATGTCTTAAAAAAAAAAAAATTGCACTTTATTATGCTTTTGCCTCTTCTTAAAAGTACTCAATTGTATTTGTTCTGCTGCATTTATTACTGCTTGGTAGCAGCCTGATTAAATTGTAACTGTTATTCTAAGCCTTTTGGTTTAAGCACTTGGGCTTCAGAGCAGTTGTTTTACATTAAGAAGGTCTGTGGTCTGCACTGTTGTGGCAGGACAGGTAGCTTACATCCTTCTAAATTGGGAATTGCTGATTGAAGGCTCAGTGTCTGTTATTTTAAAAGTGTATTAGTTCTGGTTTAAGCACTTGGGCTTCAGGCCAGTGATTTTACATTAAGGTTTGTGGTCTGCACTCTTGTGGGAGGAGAGATTAGATTCTGCCCCTCTGAGCTGGGAATTTCTGGTTAAAGGATTATTGTGCCTGCTTATTTGAACTGTTTTTTTCAGAAATTGGTGCACCTTGTTTTCTGTAGCATAGACTAGATTCAGGCATGCTGAATCTAGCTTTGTTTCTATAAATTGAGCACCTTGGAGAAGGTTTGCCTGCACCCTAGTGACAGTAGTGTGCAGTTAGAACTTGTCTGATTGAAGACTGCTGGAACTGGGCTCAGTTTTGAGCTATTTTACTGGTTAACTGGGCAATTTGTTTAAATCAGTTTGCTCGTTTTCTATTGTTATATAAAAATGCACTTTGTTCATCTGCTTTTACTGTATTTGTGTTTCTTCCTACTTTATTGCATTTATTCTGCTGCATTTATTACTTATTGTTAGTAGCCTGATTAAATTGTAACTGTTATTCTAAGCCTTTGTTTGAATCACTTGGGCTTCAGACCAGTTGTTTTACATTAAAAAGGTTTGTGGTCTGCACTCTTTGTGGCAGGACCGGTAGCTTACACCCTTCTAAGTTGGGAGATGCTGATTGAAGGCTTAATGTCTGTTATTCTAAGAGCGTATTAGTTCTGGTTTAAGCACTTGGGCTCTGGGACAGTTGTTTTACATTAAGAAGGTGTGGTCTGCACTCTTGTGGGAGGAGAGGGCAAACTCTGCCCTTCTGAGCTAAAAGTTTCTGGTTAAAGGCTTATTGTGCCTGCTTATTTGAACTGTTTCTTTCTGAAATTGGTATGCCTTGTTTGCTGTAGCATAGACTAAATTCAGACCTGCTGAATCTAGCTTTGTTTGTATAACTTGAGCACTAATCCAGACCATCTTTTTTTGGAGAAGGTTCCCCTGCACCCTAGTGACAGGAGTGTGCAGTTAGAACTTTTCTCATTGAAGACTGTTGGAATGGGGCTCAGTTTTTAGCTCTTTATTGGTTAATTTGTTTAAATCAGTTTGCTCATTTGCTACTGTTATATTAAAAAAAATACACTTTATGCATTGCCGCTTAGCTAGGGTTAAACTATTTCTGGCACCATAAAGTCTGCTCTTCAAATTTTCCCTTAGAACTAGCCAGTTTTTTAGTTTTAACACACACATCTGTTTCTTTGAGCTCAGCACTTGTTCAGAACTCATTGTAAGCACTAAACAGGCTACAAATTACTACAGCACTCAACTTTTCTCACTTGTCTAGAGGAAAACAGTTTTTAGTACTTAATAAATAAGCACCTATCCAGGCATGTCTAAGGATCAGCTCCCGGTGTTTCCTCCTGTCTACCTGATGAATCTAGGCATCTTGGGGCAATGCAGCAATTGCCTCATATACATAGACAACCCTCTCCTCCTACCACCCAACACTACAACATGTGAGAGATGCACTTATATAGCCAAATTGGAAGCAAAGCTCTCTTCACCCAACACTGGACTAGACAGTCAAGAGGAGAAGGTAAACACTTGCATCACACCACACTCATCACATAGTCCCTCAAAACCTACACCACCAAAACACACACATAGCAACACAAAACACACACCTACATTCATGGAGGCTCTCAATAAAAAATCAGCTCAAGCAACAGAGACTGCCAAAGCAGAAATGCATGCAACCTCCACCCCCCAACACAACCCAAATGGCACACAGCCCACAAACTCAGTGTGCCACTCAACCACAGCCCATAAGGCATAACAACATACCCAATAATCTAGTCATAGGTGACTCTATAGTCAGGCACACTGATGTTCCACTCACTAGGCTAAACAAGGAGAAAGTTACTGTCAGCTGCCTGTTGGGTGCCAGGATCCACCACACAATGCATGCACTCAGGTCACTCCACAACAAGTACAAATATGACTCTGTCATTGTCCATGTTGTTGTGACTGATCTAAGACATACCTCCCTGGACTACATGAAAAGAGACATGGAGGAGCTCTCCTATCTTGTAGCCCAGGCAGGTATGACCCTAACCCTGAGTAGCATCCTGCCATTACCCAGAATGATATCACAGTACAAGGACAAAATGATTGACTTCAACAATTGGCTAAGCTTCTGGTGTCATTCTAAGGGGATCCAGTATCTGTCTGCCTGGGATGACATGATCGACAGACCACGATGCTTTGCAAGTGATGGCCCTGCACTTGTCACCCTTGGCATTCCAGATACTGGTTAAGGCTCTTGCCCCACCTATAGTGCCTTTTTTAGGCAAGGTTCAAATGACAAATTCACCAGCATAACAGGTACAAGCAAGCGAAATCTGATAGTAATGCTACAGAATGCTAGAAGTCTAAACCTCAAAATGCATTCACTGGAGGCACTCCTTAAAATGGAGAACATCGACATCTGTGCAGTGACAGAGACCTGGTTCAAGGCTCCAGAGAGCACCCATGCATTTCCAGGCCATCATTTATACCACACCTTTTGGCCACCTAACCTGGACCGAAACACTAAAGGTGGTGGCGTCTCCATATTCATTAAGGATATCCACAACTCCAGGCTAGCTGCTCAGCATAATGCATCTGAGATTATCCAAGTGCAACTAACTCTGGGCAAGACCACAATCCAAACTGTAACTTGCTACAGATTCCCCACCATGCCCCAGGATTCCCACTCCTCATTTCTTGATACTCTGGAAAATATTAGGGTACAACCCAACACCCTAATAATGGGCGATTTCAACTACCCCACCATTAACTGGGAAAACTACTCATGCACCAACTCTTTTGCTCAATGTTTTCTGGAATTCATAAATTCCAATGCCTTGGATTAACTTATTCACACCCCCACTAGGGGCAGCAATATCCTAGACCTGGTCATTACCAACATGGTTGACTAGTGTTCCACACCAAAGGTCAATTCCTCATTGATCAGATCTGACCACAAGCTAATCAGCCTAGACACCCACATCCTGCCCCCACCCCCCATTAGAGAAACCACTGTAAAAAATTTCTCCAAAGCCAACTTCATGCTTATTAAGCAGAAATGGCAAACTTCATGACACCCATGCAGACAGACAATAGAGGTACGACTGCTGAATCCTACACAAATACACTTTATAAGCACTTGCACGAGTGCATGGATCGTGCTATCCCTAACAGAACCAAGGTGCTATCCTCCAAAACAAGGAAGCCAATCTGGTGGTCCCCTGCCAGAAACAAACTCTACAACAGAAGAAAGAAACTGTTGCAAAAAATAGTAAAGTCTCATGACTGGAAGAACTCCCTGGTCAGCCTCAATAAGAAGCTGAGACCCTGCATAAAATCCTCCAAAGCTAGTTATGAAAACAAAATCACCACTGATTCTGAAGACATCCACAAAGCATTCTATATCTATGTCAAGAATCTCAATGGCAACACTCAGATCTGCTCTGAGTTACAGCACAGTGGCACTAAATATACAGAACCAACTGATATTGCCAACATCCTGGCAGATAGGTTCATTGCTAACTTTACCCCCCCTCACCCCCTAAAGGGCCCATCTCCATACCGGAAGAATGCAAAGTTCCTGTAATCACAGCTGCACAGGTAAACAACACACTCTCCCAAGCCAAAAACACAGCATCTATGGGACTTGACAACATCCTAGGCTGTGTTCCACATGAACTACAGAATGAACTGGCACCTCACCTAAGCACCATGTTCAGTCATAGCCTCACCTTAGGCTTTGTGCCCACTGAATGATGCACAGTGATGGTTATCCCACTTCACAAAGGGGGAGCCACCACAGACCCCAGGAACTACCGTTCCATTAGCATAACGAGCCTAGTCTGCAAGGCCATGGAACGTATCATAATGGACCTTATAAACAAAGAAATTGGTAATCTCTAAACTCTGGACCCCACCCATTTTGGGTTTGTAAAAGGCAGATCATGTCTCCTAAACCTGATTGACTTCTTTGAAGCAGTCACCAAAGCCATAGATGAGGGTAAGGTGGTTCACACAGCCTATCTAGATCTTGCCAAGGCTTCTGACACCACCCCCCACTCTGGAATTATAGATAAATTCACTAAGCTAGGTATATATCCCTATGTAACAAGATAGGATGCCAAATGGCTCACTGACAGAACCCACACTGTGAAAGTAGCAGACTCCAAATCCGACATCCGACCAGTGACAAGTGGAGTACCACAGGGTTCAGGCTTGGGTCCTCTCCTGTTTGGTATCTACTTTTTTGAAGTACAGGCTAACACAGAAGGTCTTTGGCTAATGAAGTTTGCAGATGACTGCAAACTAGGAGCCATAACTGAAATTCCTAACGATGTGGACATCCTACAAAAGGGCCTCACTGAGACAGATGCCTGATGTTAAAGCCATGGCCTCAAGCTCAATGCCAAAAAGTGCATTGTCATCCCTTTTGGTAAAAACTCTGTACCATATAAGTGATAGTCTACTTAACACCGAAAGTGTGATAAGAGACCTTGGGACACAGGTGGACAGTAGTCTCTCCTTTGATAATCACATCGCCACAGTAGTCAGGAAATCCTTCTACATGGCACACCTCATCACAAAAGGTTTCTCAAAAAGGAAAAAAGAGGTCATTGTTTCCCTCTACTCATCACTCATTAGACCCATTATAGAGTACAACGCCCCTTTTGGTATGTAGCTCAGAAGACATATACAACAACTGGAAAGGCTGCAAAAATACCTCACAAAGAGGATTACCTGCCTCAAATAGATGCCTATGCAGATTGTCTAAAAAAACTCCAGCTTTACTCCATCGTATATTGCCTACTCAGAGGCAATCTCTGCCTAACATACAAAGCTATGTTAGAAATCATACTGAGGATAGGGAAAGCAGGTGGATTGTGAGATTAAGAGCTGATAGGGGCTCAGGATTGAATGAAAGAGCCTCTATAAAACCAGCTCTGAAAAAAAGAAGGAATATTAATGTTAAATCTAGGTAGAATAGCCTCATATTCCACTATGCTTTATTATTGTGTAATGTGCTATATGATGTGTAATGGATCTGTTGTTACTAGAGATGCACCTTTGGTTTTATATTAATAAATTCAATGCTGCATTGATATATATATATGTTGATATGTCATATGCATTTATATTTTTCATACATATATTTATTCTCTATTCAGATATATTCTGTTATATTTATATATAAACATTTATCACAATTATACATAGATATGTGCTTTTTTATATACATAATATATACATGTCTATATTTATTTTTTATATAGCCTGTTTATAGTATATCATGTCAGTTTTTAAAAGTACATATTATGATGCTTATTCAGGTATAGTGTTCATACCTCATTTCACATTTTAATGGCAGTATATTGTTTTATGAACTGTGATTGTTTTATTGAATAATTGGATTGCATTTCATGATATGTATATAAGGGAATGATGGGTAGCAGTTATTTGATCTGATGAAGCTCATTTTTGGGTGAAAGTGCTTATCAACTGCAACTCTCTGTGTATTGTGTCTGTTATAGTACTGTGGATTAAAGTTTTAGCTATACCTGGATTGTTCCTGCTTATTTGGTCTGCTATACTCCTTCACGAACTGCTGTTTTTGGTTTATGTTAACATACAAAGCTTTGTCAAACCCAGAGCTGTTGGACATGCTCCACTTAAAGAGATCCCAATCCCTCTGTGCTACATGCTCTAGGGACCTAAATCTTGTCATCACAATAAACAGAACATGCTGGAGGGATAGATTCCTGTCCCAGAGACTTCCCATACTCTGGAAAAAACTACCTATCTATATCAAACAAAGCTCCTCATTAGCACTCTTCAAGAAAAACCTTGATGATTGGATGGGAAATAGGAAAGTCCCCCCAGAGATCACCTCTGTGGCTCTGCTTGACAGTGGCACAGGAAAATAATTTTCTTGGGTGGCGAAAGCCAGGGTACTTTTTTGGCTAGGCCTGTATAGGCCCTAGGGCTGATAGCCTAGTACTTACCTATGAACCTATGAACCTATGTACTGCACGATCCCAAAGGAAGTACTGCAGTATGAACAACCCCACAATCACACGTGCATACATGGACACCCACACAAACACACACACACATGCACACACACATCCTACATGCATCAACCCCCTTCCACTCCACCAAATTGCACTTACAGACAAAATACCCCCCCCCACACACACACACACACACACACACACACACACACACACACGTACACACACACATACACCTACAGGTGAGGTTGTACAAAGATAGTACACACAGTCCTCCCATTACCCATCTGTCAACATGCATAACATATGGTCCTTAACAGCATACAGTGCAGCTATAGTCATTCCATGCTAGTGACAGTATACATGTGTGTGATGTATGGGCTGTATTAGTAGGTGATGCCTGAAGAATTCTGAGAATTCTATGCACGTCTTTCTGTTTATCTTGCTGTTAGTTGCATTTACATGCATACACATTACAGTATATTAACTTTTAGTATGAACAGCTACTTTTAAATACTGGATTGTACTAAGTACAGTAAATACACGGAGGCAAACTGCTTCAGTAAACTGCTTTAGTTAGTATGACATTTCTGTTACATTTAACTTTTGGTTCTACAAACACGCAACACATATGCTGTCAGCTCTCTATAGCAAATTTCCAAAGTCTGTTTATGCATAGTTACATTTATACCAGACGATCTGGTATATTTCCAGAGTCTGATGTAAATTAGTTCTTTCTTTGTTTTTCTAATTTATGATTTGCCCTTTCTTTAAGCTTGGTGGTCCAAGGAAACTCAGTTATCTGAAACGCAGTGTTCCAGCACTTATCTGTGTTTCTTGCTTGATGTTTCAGCTTTACTTCATGGATGTCCTTGTAGCTGCCATCTACGTAATTATTTTTACAGACTTTTGTTTCTCAATAACATACTCCTTTGCATGGATGCCAATATCTATTTAAGCTGTTATATGTTTGCCAGCACATATACTTTCTATTTTTCAGCATTTTACTCTATTTCTAAGTAACCCTTTCATATTATTCTTGCAGCTTTTATTCAGGCTAATAATCATGCTATCAACAGTTTGAAAAGACAGTGAATAAAACAGAATAATACTAATCTTTCAGTTCCCCCTTATTGTATTTTTGAGGAATGGAGTAAACTTCAGAAAAAGAAAAAACTGCATTTGTTTTATTAGCATTGCTATTTACAGCATTTACCACTTTGCTCATATTTACAGTCATAACTTGTTGAGTTATTGCAACTCTTTGTAACCTGCAGCATATAAACTATTGTAATCTTATTATTATTATTATGACTTTTAAAACTATTAACACAGGATGTATTAACCAATTTAGTCCCAGATGATGACCATTTTTTAAATATGTCTCACCAATTATAGGCAGTGTCAGCTTCTGTTTTTTGTCTTTTACTATTAACACTGGGTTATTTCAAACCGCACATACAAATTGTGGTGCCACTTTAACAAACATTTTGAAATTTGAAGGCAATATTGTCCATTTATACTAAATTGTAATCTGTCTATCAAAGATACGTGTAATGACTTACTAAATAGTAAGATTTCATTGTGCTTGTAAATTTATAATCTGTGAGATATCCTGTTTTACTAGTTTTTTATACGAAGGTTTTTTTAAATCTGCATTTGGTATCTTTAAAACTTAGAAAAGTAATATTGAAGTGCAATATTGTCTTTTGGTATTGTTGTCCTATCATGGTACAAGTGGATGGTACTTTTACCACTTGATCTGCATGAAGGACTGGTTTATTACCCATAATGGTAAGTATTCAGAACCATGGTCCTTTTTTTGTATCACTTTGTTGTTTAAACAAATAAACAGAGTACTGGTAGAAATCATACCCTCTTTTTCCCCTGTTGAGTTTATTCTTATTTTTGTGTTGATGTCTACACACTGTGACATTTTTGCATGATGTTTTCCCTTGTCAGAACTGTTACATTTTTAGGGGGTAATGTACAGCATTTAATAGAAATAGAGCTGTTTATTGAAATGTTTATGTCAGTCTTTGATTGTTTCTTTACTTTTATGTATGCCTGACCTTGTTTAGCTAACCATGCTGTTATATTTGTGTTAAATGTTATTTTTTTAAACATACTGCTGTATGCTTTTTACAACTGAAATTGTCTTATGTTCTATTTTGTGTAGCATTTTTTACTAAGTTTTATTCGTGAAATACTGTAATTCCCTCTGTTTTGATGCTCAGAATGATGCAAATGAAATACAGCTGTCTGTGTTGAATGTTGCCTTGTCTCGCAGCTTCTTTTTTATCTATAGTCCTTGAAGCATGTTCCAGACACTGAACATTCAGCTTGTCTCAAGCTGTACCAGAATATATGTATGCTACCAAACAGAAATACATGTATTTAACTAACTATATTATTTTTACATATATTATAGTAACAGATGTGTATATGCATCTAACTAGCAAATATATGTGCACATGCATTTATAAATTTTTAAACATATCTATCACTGTACACATTTCCCTCAGTTTTATTTTAAATACAAAACTGTCTATAGTCAAGTATTGCTATTAACTAGAAACACATTGAGAAACAAAACATTTAGATTTTCTTTTAATACAGCAAGTTAACACAGTTTAATATTGTCAACACAATGATGACAACCATTGCTATTAGATACTGCAATTTGTTGACAATGCTTGAGGATTTTACTGCAAAGGCATTGCAGTCTTGTTTTTAAAAAAAACACATATGTGCAAATGTCAAGCTTTGACTTGTTATTATACATATAACACTTGAATGCAACTGTGTATTTACATAGATAAACCATTTACTAAATACTGTGCAGAATATACTTGCTTGTGCAGATTGTTTTTGCATTTGTATATACATGGCTGTAATGTACACTCAGTCTAATTTTTAAACTTAGCATTAAACTGAAACCTGCTGAATCCGTGGTGGTACAGCGGTAGCATTGTTACCTCACAGCAAGAGGTTCTCCTGTTCAATTCTTAGCTGGAGTGGAGTCTGCATGTCCTCCCTGTGGTAGATTGGCCTCCAAAAGACATGCGTAAATGGGTGTGCCTTCGCTGAAGGTTGGGTGTCGGGCTGGCAACTCCACACCATAAAAATCAACTGCCAGTCATTAGTGGACCGGAGTTCTGCTGTGGCTATCCCTAACCCGGGAAAAGACAAACAACATTAAACTGAAGCCTGCTAATTACATTACTTTATGTCAGATTCTTGGATGATATTTTTATTTTATGGAAAGGTGAAGAAGATAGTGTCAAAGATTTTGTTGAGTACATTAATCACTGCACCCCCTTCTTTAGATTTACATACACATGGGACAAAAAGGTTATCAATTATTGGGATATAACAATTTCCCAAACAGATACTGGTTTTAAGTCTAAAATTTATAGAAAGCCTACCTGGTGTAACAGTTATTTACATTTTTCCAGTAACCATCCTCTGTTTATGAAAAAAAGTTTAATCAAAGGGCAAGGAGTTCGTATTGCTCGTATGACATCGGAGTTTGTAGATTTAGAGCAGGAGTTTAGAAAATTAAAATTGATGTTTATAGAGAGGGGATACCCTGAAGTATTTATTGATACAGTATTGGGGGAGGTTTATAGAGGTTGGGGTCACAAATATATACCACTTTTAGGTAAGCCCTTGAATGATAAGTTTAATATGATCAATAGTAATAACAACATGGTGATGGAAAACACTAATAAATATCATAGGGCCTGTGTAATAGAACACAATGACTTCTCTGAAACTTTTATGAAAATATTGAGGGATAATTGGAGTTTGCTAAAAACACACAGGGAATTGTTTGAATCTGTTGGGCCAACACCTTCATTTTCTTTTAGGACAGGTTTTAGTCTTAAAAAAACTTTTGAGGTAAATATGCCCCGGAATAAATATGATGGCAAGGGCACAGTTCCCTGTGGTGGTTGCAAACAGTGTTCCAATATTTTGAAAGAAGGTAGTATTAAATTAGAAAATGGCATGGGGAGTGTTGTTAGATTCTGCAGAGGTAACTGCTGTACAAAGATGTTAGTATATTTGGCTGTATGTAATGAATGCCCTGCATACTATGTGGGTAAAACTGAAAGGGCATTCAAGGACAGAATTTATGAACACTGTTACAATGTTAAAAATAAGAAAGATTCTAGTATGTTATATAAACATTCTATTCACTGCAGTACTTTTAGTGGATATAAATTTGGCATTATTGACGTTATTAGAAATCACATTGGGGGTGGTGACTACAAAAATATGTTACTAAATAAAGAATTGGTATGGCAACTCAGGTTAAGGTCTAATGCACCACCTGGATTAAATGAATATATTTGTGTTAAACCAGTTTTGGTACAAAAAGCTTCCACAGTGTAATTATACTACCTATTTCATAAGTTTGCATAGTTGCACATTTGATTAAGTATTTACAATATAATATAAATACATATATATATATATATATATATATATATATATATATATATATATGTGTATATATATATATAATGTTTTTATTAATTTGGTTTAATGTTTTTTAGATCTAATATTTAGGAATATTTTTAGTAGGTGGCTATATACATAATATATAATATAATTTTTGAGGCTTTAAATTTCAATATAGTATTAGATATTGGTTTAGGATGACATTTTATTATTTTTGATGATGTTGCTTTAAATGGTTAATTGTGAATGTTAATTAATTGGTGTTCGTATAAAAGACTAGTAAAATAATGAAGGAGTATCTGATGAAGTCTTGTGCCTAAGATGAAAGCGCTTATGGTAGTTGCTCCTGTGTTCGTTTTTCAATAAAGTGGATTATTGATGGACTATTGGTCATTTTACTGGTATTTGGACAGCCTTTTTCTGCATTTTTGGTTGGACCTTGGTTTTATTCCTTAACAGTATTTTGTAGTTGTTTCTGTGGCTGTCCAAATACGGTATATACTTTTTTCAAAAGGAATTGGTGCTTAAAGATATCTATTATTATTTTAAGTTGGATTTATTACACTCCGCTTCCTGATTATGGCGTTTGAAATCAGGTCCAGCAATTCTATACTTATTGAGGGATCCCTCTGTGTGCTGGACGATGTAAAAAATGCTCAATCCGAGTTATTGGCAGTGAGAGAGGAGATTAAAGCACTAAAGGGTGATTTAACAAGATTAATTGAACTATTCAGTAAAAAGGAGCCGAATGGCAGTGTGGTGCTTACAAGCTTGGCTTCCCCTGGAGCTTGTAGTTCTAACTTGTTGCCAATGACATCATCACCAAAGAAGGCGTCGGTGGGTTGTAGAGCGGAATTGTTTGGGCCTTCAGCGGAGCAAACAGTGATGGCTGTAAGCACAAAATGAAGGAAAGGACCCATTCAAAGGCAGTTACTGGGGTGGTCAACAAAACTAAAGGCTTAGCAGCATCTCGACTTACAAAAGGTACTGTCAATAATGTTAACAACATTTTTTCAAATGGGGATAATATGGACATTAATGCCAATGGTGTCACTTTGTCTATGGGTGACATTATTTCCAAAAATTTTAACTTTGGTTTTGAAAAAGACTTAAACGCTATTGTGGAAGTGTCGGATAGTAATGGACAGTCACCTACATTAAAAGATATGATTTTGAACTTTGAGAAGAGACTTTTTAAGTTAAAATGTGTACAAATGGACAATGAATATTTGCAATGTTGTTGTGGTGCTAAAATAGTTCCACAGGGTTTAAGATTTTTTAAATACCCTTTTGGAGTTGATTATACTTCAGATGTTATTGAAGAATTTCATGATTTTTTCGATGACTGTGGTATTAATTTACTTAAAAAGCTTATTAAGTGTAATGAAAGTATAATAGCGTTATATAAGAAAGAAGTTGAACAACTGAATCACAACATTTTAAAAGATCTTCTTTTTAATGAATATGAGAATTTGTACAATAAAGTACTGTGTAGAATAAATAGAAGGGTTGAGAATATTCTTTTGAACAAACAAAAGAAGTTAATTAGGGATAAGCAGCAATATGATTCAAAAAAGGCTTACCCAGGACCTAGAAAAAATATAGATAATAAAGTGGGTATAGGTTATAAAGAGAGAGAAGGGATTGACTTACAACAGTTTAGAGGAAACAGAATAAAACATGACTTTCAGGGAGGTTTGGATAAGTTCGATTCTTTTTCGGATTACCAGCAGCAAAAAAACTTCCAAGTTCCAAGGAGGTGAGAGAGGTTGGCCAATATGAACAGATGCAAATTGGATTCAGGCCAACATCCCCCACCCACATTATACTAAAACAACAAGGGTTGGAAGGAACTTTAGAAGGGGGTGAAGTTTTTTATGAGGTAGATTCAAATGGTATAGTGGCAGAATATAAAGGGTTTAAAATATACAACTACACTGGGCTTACACTAAAAAAGGAACACCTTTCTTTATTATCTAAAGGATTTAAATTTGTGACTAATCGTGGTTTAGATTTAGCTCAGGTTTTAATTGATTTAAAATTATACCTGAGGAAACTTAATTTTGCCTTGATATATAAGAATAATGAAACAGTAGAGGAAGGAAGTGTAGTAGGCCCTTTTAGGGGTAGTATTACAAATCCACCCCTCCATCCTGCTCTTTTGATTTTTGAAAGACAAGTTACTGATGAAATTTATGTAGCACATAGTGGAAATAACAAAAAATATAGAGGGGGAAATAATTTAACTAGGAAAGAAAGAGTGTTACTTGATGAATTAAAAAATATACGTATTATGAAACCAGATAAGGGAGGGGGTGCTATTTTTTTATGGTACTGAAGAATATAATAACATGATTACAAATATCTTGATGGACACTAATGTATATTCGTCAGTTTCCAGGAATGAGATTCATATAGCATATGGGCGGATTGATTCCCTGCTTGAAGAATACATGCTTGAAAATCGGATTAGTGGAAAGACTTATTATTTTTTGAAACAGCAAAATCCTAAAATTCCCATTATTTTTGGTGTTCCCAAAGTTCATAAAAGAGCCCCCATTTAGACCTATTGTGTCAGCAAAGGGCTCCAAGACACATCCAATTGCAGTTTACATTGATCATTTGTTGAAGGAAATAGTTATTAAAACAGAGCAGTTGATCAAGGATTCCTGGGAATTCCTGAGTAAACTTACCCATGAAGTATGGGAGGAAGGGCTTAGTTTTTTGACTATTGATGTTACTGATTTGTTTACCACCATACCTAGAACTGAGGGGCAAAAATATTTTAGTGAGAGTGTATATAAAATTTCCACTTTGTCGCAGGACAACATCCAACTTGTTTTAGAACTAATGGAAGTAGTGTTGGATAATAATTATATACACTTTCAAGGAGAATTTTATCAACAGATAAGTGGCGCGGCAATGGGGGCAAACTGTGCCCCCGTTTACGCAAATTTAGTTATGTTAGAGTGGGAAAACAGATTTGTTTTTCCTAGTACGTATACGGGGAACATCCACCTTTATGTCAGATTCTTGGATGATATTTTTATTTTATGGAAAGGTGAAGAAGATAGTGTCAAAGATTTTGTTGAGTACATTAATCACAGCACCACCTTCTTTAGATTTACATACACATGGGACAAAAAGGTTATCAATTATTGGGATATAACAATTTCCCAAACAGATACTGGTTTTACGTCTAAAATTTATAGAAAGCCTACCTGGTGTAACAGTTATTTACATGTTTCCAGTAACCATCCTATGTTTATGAAAAAAAGTTTAATCAAAGGGCAAAGAGTTTGTATTGCTTGTATGACATCGGAGTTTATAGATTTAGAGCAGGACTTTAGAAAATTAAAATTGATGTTTATAGAGAGGGGATACCCTGAAGTATTTATTGATACAGTATTGGGGGAGGTTTATAGAGGTTGGAGTCACAAATATATAACACACACAAATATATACCACTTTTAGGTAAGCCCTTGAATGATAAGTTTAATATGATCAATAGTAATAACAACATGGTAATGGAAAACACTAATAAATATCATAGGGCCTGTGTAATAGAACACAATGACTTCTCTGAAACTTTTATGAAAATATTGAGGGATAATTGGAGTTTGCTAAAAACACACAGGGAATTGTTTGAATCTGTTGAGCCAACACCTTCATTTTCTTTTAGGACAGGTTTTAGTCTTAAAAAAACTTTTGAGGTAAATATGCCCCGGAATAAATATGATGGCAAGGGCACAGTTCCCTGTGGTGGTTGCAAACAGTGTTCCAATATTTTGAAAGAAGGTAGTATTAAATTAGAAAATGGCATGGGGAGTGTTGTTAGATTCTGCAGAGGTAACTGCTGTACAAAGATGTTAGTATATTTGGCTGTATGTAATGAATGCCCTGCATACTATGTGGGTAAAACTGAAAGGGCATTCAAGGACAGAATTTATGAACACTGTTACAATGTTAAAAATAAGAAAGATTCTAGTATGTTACATAAACATTCTATTCACTGCAGTACTTTTAGTGGATATAAATTTGGCATTATTGACGTTATTAGAAATCACATTGGAGGTGGTGACTACAAAAATATGTTACTAAATAAAGAATTGGTATGGCAACTCAGGTTAAGGTCTAATGCACCACCTGGATTAAATGAATATATTTCTGTTAAACCAGTTTTGGTACAAAAAGCTTCCACAGTGTAATTATACTACCTGTTTCATAAGTTTGCATAGTTGCACATGTGATTAAGTATTTACAATATAATATAAATATATATATATATATATATATATATATATATATATATATATATATATATAAAATGTTTTTATTAATTTTGATTTAATGTTTTTTAGATCTAATATTTAGGAATATTTTTAGTAGGTGGCTATATACATAACATATAATATAATTTTTGAGGTTTTAAATTTCAATATAGTATTAGATATTGGTTTAGGATGACATTTTATTATTTTTGATGATGTTGCTTTAAATGGTTAATCATGAATGTTAATTAATTGGTGTTTGTATAAAAGACTAATAAAATAATGAAGGAGTATCTGATGAAGTCTTGTGCCTAAGACAAAAGCGTTTATGGTAGTTGCTCCTGTGTTCGTTTTTCAATAAAGTGGATTATTGATGGACTATTGGTCGTTTTACTGGTATTTGGACAGCCTTTTTCTGCATTTTTGGTTGGACTTTGGTTTTATCCCTTAACAGTAATTACATTACTTGAAAAATTAAAATGTATTACCACTTTGCACCTTTAAGTCTCTTTTGCAGTACTGTTTACACAGTTAGTGTAAAATTGAAAGCATGCCCTTTCCCCTGTAGTATATATGATTTTATTGCAGTATTGTTTGTTTTATGCTGTGAGAATTGAATGTATGGTTGCCCTTTTGGCTGTTAAGTAGACTGTGACACTTTGCTTTTACACATTTGCTTATTTATTTTGCTGCTGCCAATTTTGAAAAGACGTTTACTGTTACTAGTAGTTATTTGTACCCTCCCTTTTTGTAAAGGGACATGCATAATTTAATTGCATACTATAGCCCATGTACTGACTGTACTCGTAGTATTTACTTGCAAACAGATTATTAATGACATGTATACACAATTGTGACATCTTATTACAATTAGTAAACAGGATTAGACTTTTGTGCTTTTTGCTTAATGCTGTACGTGAATACTTAACAATAATGTTTTAGAAAAATGTAAGCCATTAGGCCTGACAACCAGTCTTGTTTCCTTGACCTTATAAACTTCAGTACCAGTAACACTTTATGTTATGCAACATTGTTTTGTAACTACCCATTCCAGCCTGGAAAGATTTGAGCTCACATACTTTTTCTTTTTGCGCATTCCAGACGCTTAACCCATAACTCCTTTAGCACTTACGCGTACCTTCAATCATTCATTAAAATATTCTTGCAACTTAATATTCGTAATTTGCCTAAGTATGCATAATAATGCTTTTGAATACTGTTTTATCTGGAGTCTTTGCTATTTTTGATGGTATCATACAATTACAAAATATTAAGAAACAAAAGAGATATTGACTTAATTAACACGTACTTAAAACAGATATATTTACATGATTGACATTTGCTGTGGTCTGCCTTTTGCTGCACTTTAGATGAAAAAAAAAATTCATGCATGTCAGTCTTGTGACGTCATGTCTTTTCTGCGTCTAACTACTCTCATTTGATTTCTATGACTTAGAACTGTTTTGTTATTTGAAATGGTTTTAAAATTACTATATAAGTACCTTGCTTTAACTGAATGAAAGTTTGTGCTGTGAACGCTTAACCATTTTCTAAAGGTAAAATAGTACCTTGTAAATTATTTATTAGAGCAATTAACTGCTGTTGCTTTAACTTTTTACTAACCAGATTATATTTGGCAGTATTTTGTTTTGTTGACTTTAAAGCTCTTACGCACTTTTGAAAAAGTGTTTGCATATGTTGTCTGAACTTTTTGAACTCACTCTGATTGTGTCTTGAAGTTTATTAAATCTTTTTGTCAGTTCAACATGAACTTTGTCTCTGTTCTTACCTGTTTTGTATTGTGCAGTGGTTTTATGCCACTTTTGTCTAGCAAGATGTACAGAATATCTTGTAAATAACTGACGACTGAAATTGTAACTGTGAAATTAACATTTTACATGTGGTGACAGGACATAAATGTTTACTGTCATACAAATGATGTTGCTGTTTAAGATACCAGTCAAACGTAATGCATTTACATAAAGCATTGACATGAAGATTAACTAATAAAGTACTGCATGTGCTACAGTTGTGTTTATACCGATCTTTAAATCCTGACAATACATGTGCTGGACTATTACTCCTGGTTTACCTGAAAGGTAGCGTTACACTTTACAGTTCTGTTATTTATGACATCCATACTGTAGAATGAGAAACAAAAAGAGAATTACCAGTTTCTGTCTGGAAGGTGATTAAGTCTTCCATCGAGAAAGCGTGGAAAGTCCCTCGTTGATTCTCCCAAAAGTTGGTCAACACTGCTGGCAGATTCAGCGGTGAAAATGTACAGGACCTGTGAAACTTGCAGAGATGCAAAGTTTTGCTACTGGATACTGTGCAGAAGAAGGAGGCAAACGTTTGCACTGAAACTGGATGTACTAACTGAATAAAATGAAAAAGTAGCTGTAGTTGTCACAAAGAGAAACCATGTGGTCCGTCAACTGTGGCTCACCATTGAAGGATTTTGTGCTGCCTTCTGTTGGTTGCTTCTTGTTATTTACATTTGCATGCAAGCACATTACAGTATATTAACTCTTAGTATGAACAGCTACTTTTAAATATTGGATTGTACTAAGTACAATAAATACACAGAGGTAAACTGCTTTAGTTAGTACGACATTTCTGTTACATTTGACTTTTGGTTCTACAAACACGCAACACATATGCTGTCAGCTCTCTATAGCAAATTTCCAAAGTCTGTTTATGCATAGTTACATTTATACCAGACGATCTGGTATATTTCCAGAGTCTGATGTAAAACAGTTCTTTCTTTGTTTTTCTAATTTATGATTTGCCCTTTCTTTAAGCTTGGTGGTCCAAGGAAACTCAGTTATCTGAAACGCAGTGTTCCAGCGCTTATCTGTGTTTCTTGCTTGATGTTTCAGCTTTACTTCATGGATGTCCTTGTAGCTGCCATCTACGTAATTATTTTTACAGACTTTTGTTTCTCAATAACATACTCCTTTGCATGGATGCCAATATCTATTTAAGCTGTTATATGTTTGCCAGCACATATACTTTCTATTTCTCAGCATTTTACTCTATTTCTAAGTAACCCTTTCATATTATTCTTGCAGCTTTTATTCAGGCTAATAATCATGCTAGCAACAGTTTGAAAAGACAGTGAATAAAACAGAATAATACTAATCTTTCAATGTCCCTTCCACTGGAAAACACTGCGCCCATGTACACAGTATTGCTGTGCACCTGTTCTGCACTCTGCCATGTACTGTGCATCAAACCCAACAGGTGTACAAACCATTTCTGGATGTGTATGACTGTGTCAGTTATGTCTGCTCTAATGCACACAGCCCCTATGTGTTTGAGCGACACATACCTGTGATGATATGTGGACAGATGTCATTTGTGAATGCCCTATGTCTGGTTTACAGATCTCAACATCAGCGGTGCATGTATGACCAATACGATACTATCACAATGACAACCATCAAGCCTAACCATGGCTATAGAGAGTGTACACACCGTTATTGATATGACGCACTCTTCCGTGATATGCCATGGGACCACATCACTACATATATTAACATTACATGAGCCTGATATGTGACATATGTCCTGTACATTCACATGCAGTGTCTAAGAAATGTGTTATGCTGACCACGATGCATATACTCTGTAGGTGCATATGTGTGCACACCCTTATCATGACTTCTTTTTTGCACCTATTGTTATGTGTAGTACACCAATCACTATTCCTGGCAGGGGTATACTAGCACGGGCCATCTGCATTTGCCAGTATATGGTCAGTCTTGCCCTACACATGTCACCCAACTCTACATGATTGCAAGGTCTACTCATGCACACATCCCTTGGAGTTCACACACTGCCATCACTATTGCTGTGGAGTTAGGGTTACATCTGACACAGTTCCTGAACCTGACTGTGTGCAGATACAGCCATTCTTAGCATCCTTAGGATCCCTGCTGCAGTGCACTGGTGTGTCATGATGACACACCCTCCCCACCTTCAGCCTTTTTGCAGATGCTTGACAACTATGGCCTACACATGGATAGCATGACCCCCCCTGTTGTGAGGTGATCTCCCCTGACTGCAGCAGCATGCTGACGGGCATTACAAAGCAGGTCACTACAGTGATGCTGGACATGCTCATAACTGCGGTTATGCAGGCCGACATCGTTGACCCTGTGGACTAGATCATTCCATAGGGAGATCCACTCCTGCTGCTTATGGGCTGTCCTGCCAAAGAGAACCTGGTAGTGCTGTATCAGGTGGTTCAGTATAACCTAATTTTCCACCGTTGAATATACTGGTAATGGCTGTGGGACATCTTGCCTGAAAGACATAAAGATGGAAACAGGTCTGAACAACTCATACAGCAAGGTTACCATAGTTCTTCATACACATCTATGTCCTCCCCCCCACCATATCAGTGACAACAAACTGTTCACACAACTCAATAGGTATGGCTACAGCTTACCTACCATTAGGACATATATTGTACTGTACCATGCTTTGTGCTATGTGTTAGTAGCCATGTTCCCTGTGGGGACATTATCACTGCTGGCCTGTTACGGACTATTTCACCTGCATGCCATTGTCAGGGCCACTATGGTTCCATATATGCATGTGGTATGCTTGCTATATGATTGCT
>NC_056732.1:559802927-559827927 GCF_019279795.1 Protopterus annectens
CTGTCCTCCACCTACATACCAGGCTTTGTCAATATGACAAGTCAACAACTACATGTCCACAAGACGTATGTAGCTTTGGCCCCCTCACCCCCATTAATGGTGTCTGTGGTTATAAATGTATTTGTTATGTTCTCTTTTATATCTATATATATATATATATATATATATATATATATATATAAATATATATATATATATATAAATATATAAATATACATATATATATATATATATATATACAGATATATGTAGACAAATATATCTACAGATGTATGCATATGTATGTATATGTGTATATATATATATATATATATATATATATATATATATATATATATGTAGGTAGGTATGTATATATCTATATATATATATATATATATATATATATATATATATATATATATTTATAGGTTCATAGGTAGGTATTGGACTATCTGCCCGAGGGCATTTATAAGCCTAGCTAGAGTGTTTCGGCTTTCACTGCCCCATTGATTAACTGATCCTCTGTCAAGCAGAGCCAATGAAGTGATCCCAGGAGTGTATTTTCTGTTACCCATCCACTCGTCAAGTTTCTCTTGAAGAGTGTTAGTGAGGGGCTCTGCCTGATGTAATTTAGAATTTTGTTCCAAAGCATGGGGAGTCTCTGTGACAGGAATCTATCCCTCCATCATGTTCTATTTATTGTCGTGGGAAGGATTAGCTCACTAGAGTGCATGGCTCGCAGTGACTTGGATTTCTTTAGGTGGAGCATGTCCATCAATTCTGAGTTGGACATGGCTTTGTAAGCCAGGCAGAGATCACCTCTGAGTAAGCGATATACCACTGAGTACAGCAGGAGTTTTTTCAGTCGGGCTGCATAGGACATATGTTTGAGACCAGTAATCCTCTTGGTGAGGTACCTTTGTGGTCTTTGTAACTGTTGGAAGTGTCTTGTTAGGTACATCCCAATAGGACATTGTGCTCTATGATGGGTCTTATAAGTGACGAGTAGAGAGGCACTATAACCTCTTTATTTCTAGATGCAAACCCTTTAGTAATTAGATGGGCTACATAGAAGGATTTCCTAACTACTTTGGCAATATGATTGTCAAAGAAGAGATTACTGTCTATCTGGGTCCCCAGATATCTTATTTCCTCTTCTGTATTAAAGGGTCTGCCACCTATGTGGTAATTCATGGGGGTGTTTTGTTTTTCCCAAATGGGATAACTATGCATTTTTTGGCATTTAGCTTGCGGCCATAACTTTGACACCAGGTGTCCTTCTCAGTAAGGCCCTTTTGGAGGATGTCCACATCAGCCGGAGAGTGAATTATGGCTCCCAGTTTGCAGTCATTGACAAACTTGGTTAGCCACAGTCCTCCTGTGTTTGCCTGTACTTCTGAGGAGAATATGCCAAATAGTAGAGGTCCCAGGACCGAGCCTTGCGAGATACCAATTGTGACTGGTTTAGAGTCGGACCTGGAGCCTGTTATTCTTACTGTGTGAGTTCTGTCTTTAAGCCAGTTGGCAACCCATCTCGTGACATAGGGGTTTATGTTCAGGCTGGTGAGTTTTTCTGTAATACCCGAGTGGGGAATGGTGTTGAAAGCCTTGGCGAGGTCAAGGTAGGCTGTGTGAACCACCTTTCCCTCGTCTCTGGCCTTCGTGACTGTCTCAAAGAAGTCAACCAGGTTTAGTAGGCATGATCTGCCCTTAACAAAGCCGAACTGGGTCAGGGCAAGTGTTTGGAGGTTCCCAATGTCTTTGTTAATGAGTTCTATGATGATGCACTCCATAGCCTTGCAGACCAGGCTAGGCAGGCTTATGGGGTGATAGTTACCAGGGTCAGTTGTGGCCCCTCCTTTGTGGAGAGGAATAACCATTGCTGTGCACCATTCTATGGGCACATGGCCTGTGGAGAGACTGAGGTTGAACAGCGTGCTTAGGTGGGGGGGGTTAGTTTGTTCTGTAGTTCGTGCAAGACGCAGCCTGGGACACCATCTGGTCCCACTGATGCTGTGTTTTTGGCTTTTGAAAGGGCTGTTTTCACCTGTGTGTCTGTGATTTTTGGGACACTACACTTTTCCGGTATTGTTGTGGGCCCTTGTGGAGGTGAGAGGGGCGTGAAGTTTGCACTGAATCTATCTGCCAGGATGTTGGCAATATCAGTAGGTTCAGTATATTTTGTGCTATTTTGCACTAGTTTAGTGCATATCTGCAAGTTGCCACTTAGATTCTTAACATAGCTAAAGAAGGCTTTGTGGTTATCTTTTGAATCCTTGGCTATTTTTCTTTCAAAGTTAGCCTTGGATGATTTCATGAGGGACCTCAGTTTCTTACTGATACTGATCAGGAATGTCTTTCCTTCTTGGGATTTGCTTTTTCTCTGAACTGGCTTCCTCCTTCTATTGTATAGCCTGTTTATTCCAGGGGTCCACCAAACTGGTTTCCTTCTCTTAGAGGAGTGAGTCTTGGTTTTGCTAGGGATGGCATGATCCATGCATCCTTGTAGGTGCTCATAGAGTGCATTTGTAAAGGTTTCTGCATCTTGGGCAGCGTTATCCTTTAGCGTGGGGGGCTGTGAAAATTACCACCTCTGTCTTAAGTAAGGTGAAGTTTGCTTTAGAAAAGTTTTTTACTGTGGTTTCCTTAGTTGGGGGTGGTGGTGAGGTGTGGACATCCAGAGTGATTAGTTTATGGTCTGATCTAACCAGTGACGGGTTGACCTCCGGTGTGGAACACCTGTCACCCATGTTGGAGATGACCACATCCAATATGTTTTCACCTCTGGTAGGGGAATTTACCAGCTGATCCAGGGCATTTGAGTTGATGAATTCCAGGAAGCGCTGGGCCTGGGAATTTGTACTCAAGTAGTTTTCCCAGTGAATGGTAGGGTAATTGAAATCGCCCAGTATCAAGGTGTTTGGTAGGACCTTCATGTTTTTCATTGTCTCCAGAAAGGTGGAGTGATGGTCCTGGGTCATGGAGGGTGATCTGTAGCAGGCCACAATTTGCATTGCAGATTTGCCTGATGTTAGTTGCACATGGATGATCTCAGAGGTATCATGCTGCACCCTAACCTGGAGGTGTAGGTATCCTTGATGAATATGGATACACCCCCTCCTTTTGTGTTTCAGTCCATGTTCTGTGGCTGAAACATGTGGTATGAGTTGTAGCCCAGTAGTGCTGTGGTGCTCTCTGGAGCCTTGAACCAGGTTTCAGTTACTGCACAGATGTCGACGTTCTCCATACTAAGGAATGCTTCGAGCTCGTGCATTTTGAGATTTAAACTCCTGGCGTTGAGTAGCATAACCCTCAGTTTTTTGTTAATTGTGCTGTTTACAGAGGTGGGTTTGACTTTTGAGCCTTGCCTAAAAAAGGCACTATGGGCCAGCAAGAGCCTTGGCCAGTATTTGAAAGCCTAGGGGTGACAGGTGCAAGCCATCTCTTGTGAAGCAACGTGGCTTGTTGAGCATGTCGTCTCAGGCTGACAAACACTGGATCCCCTTTGAATGACACCAGAAGCTTAGCCAATTGTTGAAATTGATCATTTTTTTCTTTATACTGAGGTATCATTCTTGGTGATGGCAGGATGCTACTCAGGGTCAGGATCATACCAGCCTGAGCTACATGATCAGAGAGCTCTTCCATGTCTCTTTTCATGTAGTCCAGGGAGGTACGTCTCAGGTCATTTACACCAACATGAACAATGACTGAGTCATATTTATACTTGTTCTGGAGTGACCTGAGTGCTTGTGTTATGTGGCAGATTCTTGCTCCTGACAGGCAGCTAACAGTAACCTTCTGCTTGTCCAGCCTAGTGAGTGGGACGTCAGTGTGCCTGACTATAGAGTCACCTATTACTAGTGTGTTAGGCATGTTATTTTGCCTTAAGGGCTGTGATTGTGCGACACACTGATTTTGTGTTTTATGTGTTGTCTGGTTTGTGATGGAGAATTGCAGGTTGTTTGGATGTCTGCTTCGGAGATCTCTGATGCTTTTGCAGGTTTGTATTTAGAGCCTCCGAGTATGATTTTGTGTATTTATGTGTATTTTTTGCCAGTGCTGTTTTAGTAAGTCTGTGTGTGGCTGGAGTTGTGGTCCAAGTGTTAACCTTCTCCTCTTGACTGTCTTTTCCAGTCTTGGGTAGAGACAGCTTAGCTTCCAGTTTGGTTGTATAATTGCATCTCTCACATATGTTAGTGTTTTGCAGTAGGAGGAGAGGGTTGTCTGTGTACTTAGGCAGTTGTAACATTGCCTCAGGATACCCAGATTCACCAGCTGAACTGGACAGTGCACCTGAAATTGTCCTTTGGTCATGCCTGAATGGCAGGGTGAGCTGCTTAGTCACTTGGTTGGTGAGGGGTGAATAAAGAGCCTTGACCTGCTGGGCAATCAGTGTCAGGGTATATTAGTGCTTGCTATTAGGTCTTAGCAAGTTCTGGGCTATAAGATGCTTTCTGAGTGCTTACGTTGAGAGTTGGACAAGTTTCAAGGGAAAAGCTGAAGAGGAGACTTAGTGCAGCCGGGAATAATTTAACCATAGCTAACCGGCACTGCCCAGTGCGCAAAACCGTGCAAACACGGTTTTTATAGTAGGGAAATGAAAGAGATAGAAATTAGCCCAAAATGGCCAATAAACTACTAACTTCTGGGCTGGAACCACTCTTCCAGGGACAGATAGGTTGTCCAAAGCTCCCCTCTCTCACAGGTGAACAGATAAACTTCCTTCTATCCAAGTAAGGTATGGGCGACTCAGAAACTGGTATCACAGCCCTGAATTAAGCACTAGCCTGAAAACTAGACTATACTAGCTTAGAAAGGTGGGAAATGAGGAATTTTTTTTTTTTAAAAGATACGGCAAAAACAGTAAAAAACACACTTAAAACAGCTTTAAACGACTACAAACGTTCAGAAAAGGCTATCGCACTTTAGTGTGTAGCCTACAACAGTTAAACAAATTATTTAAACAAAAAACAACTTTTTAAAAGTGCAGGCAGTCAAATAAGTACAACATGTGAAAAAACAAGCTTTTAAATCACAATAAATGCTGGAAAATCTGTGTTTAGGCGGAAAACAGTTAAGTACAGCAAGAAAGTACAGAAAACTGATACTTAATCACTCCAAAGTCTCTCTCCTAAGCTAGAAGGCTTGTATCAGTTTAAGGCTTTCTAGTGCTACCCAGTAGGTTAGTTACAGGAAAGATGGGAAACAAGCGGAGATGTGGTCTTTTAAACCAGAAAGTTGAAAGAGACGTACAAACTGTCCAAATGGTCAATAAACTACAATTTCTGGGCCAAGAACCTCTCCTCTCGTGGTAGACAGGCTAACTAGTGCTTACCACTCCCACTGATAAGCTAGAAGGCTTTCCTCCAACACAGAAAGGCTTGCAGGGCTCAAAAGCTTACCAACAGTCCTGGATAGAGCAACTATGTATCTGGACTAGGCTAGTTACAGGAAAGGTGGAAAACAAGCGCAAGTGCGGCTTTTAAACCAGAATGTTGAAAGAGATGAAAAAACTGCCCAAACGGCCAATAGCTACAATTTCTGGGCCAGGAACCATTCCTCTTATGGTAAATAGGCTACCTAATGCTTACCACTCTCACTGATAAGCTAGAAGGCTTCCCTCCAACACAGAAAGGTTTGGGGGGTTCAGAAGCTTACAAGGAGTCCTGGAATACAGCGAATCTGTACCTGGACTAGACTAGTTACAGGAAAGGCAGGGAACAAGTACAAACATAGGCTTTTAAGCCAGTAAGTTGAAAGAGATGGAAAACTGCCCAAACAGCCAAATAAACTGCATTTTCTGGGCCAAAACTCAATCTTCCCATGGAGGATAGGCTACATAGTGCTTACTACTCCCACTGATAAGCTAGAAGGCTTTCCTCCAACACAGAAAGGCTTGAGGGCTCAGAAGCTTATTAACAATCCTGGATACAGCAACTCTGTAACAGGAAAAGCGGGAAACAGGCACAAGTGCAGCTTTCAAACCAGAAAGTTGAAAGAGATGGAAAAACTGCTCAAGCAGCCAATAGCTACAATTTCTGGGCCAGGGACCACTCCTCTTGTGGTGGATAGTCTACCTGATGCTTACCACTCCCACTGATAAACTAGAAGACTTCCCTCCAACACGGAAAGGCTTGGGGGGCTCAAAAGCTTACAAAGAGTCCTGGATACAGCAAATCTGTACCTGGACTAGACTAGTAACAGGAAAGGCAGGAAACAAGTGCAAACACAGGCTTTTAAATCAGAAGGTTGAAAGAGATGAAAAAGCTTCACAAACGTCCAATAAACTATAATCTTTGGCCAGAAACCGCTCCTTCTGTGGTCGATAGGTTCCCTAGTGCTTACCACTCCCACTGATAAGCTAGAAGGCTTCTCTCCAACACAGAAGGGCTTGGGGGGCTCATAAGCTTGCCAACAGTCCTGGATACAGCAAATCTGTACCTGGATTACACTAATTATAGGAAAAGCGAGGACCAAACGCAAAACGGGCTTTTAACCAGAAAGTAGAAAGAGATGGAAAAACTGTCCAAATGGCCAATGAACTACAATTTCAGGGTCAAAACCCACTCTTCCCATGGTAGATATGCTACCTAGTGCTTACCACTCCCACTGATAAGCTAGAAGGCTTCCCTCCAACACAAAAAGGCTTGGGGGGGGTTCAGAAGCTTACCAACAGTCCTGGATACAGCAAGTCTGTATCTGGACTTACTAGTTACAGAAAAGATAGGAAACAAGCTTAGAATATTTTTTTGTTACAGAAAAACAGCTAAAACAGCAGTAAATACAATTCAAATTGTAGTGCAGGCCAGCACACCCGAGCATGTAGCAACACTACGGCACATACAGTTCAAATAAATGCAATTAAATTAACAAATGACTAAAACACAAGTGCAGAAAGCAGTAAATTAGAAGGATACTAAAAAGCTAACAAGTAGTAATAAGTACAGAGTAAGAGTGACTGAACAGATTGCACGCAGAAGAGTAACTAAGACAGTTGCACTAAGAGCAGATGAACAAAATATATATATATGTGTGTGTGTGTGTGTGTGTGTGTGTGTGTGTGTGTGTGTGTGTGTGTATTTATATATATATATATATATATATATATATATATATATATATATATATAGATAGATATTTATATATCTATTTAGATATAATTATATATACACACACAAGTGCTATTGTAACCTGATAGTAACTTTTTGCTGACTGTAATGGAACTTTGTTACATTTTTTTCACTGAGGAGCTTTTCTCCCAGGGTCTCTGCTGAAAATGAGTCAAAACTCAGTCAGACTAACATGGTTAACACATGTAAAATAAATAAGTACATAAATAAATATGTACATCTACATGTTTAAATACATTTCCTGTACTGCTGAATGACTGTGCTGAATGATATGTTTGTTAAAACATCAGGGTTATGTATATCTGACATGGCTTAGTGGTAAATCACTTTGGCTATGGTGTGCATGGACCTGTGTTTGAACCTTGCAGAGGCTGTTTATTTTATTGCTGAGCAGAACAAGGGCAGTTGGATACAGAGTGATTAGGGCACTTTTAAGCAGTTGTAAGCAGGTTTGCTCAGGTTTATGCAGAGGTAAGCACTGATAACTCCCGGTTACGGTTTCTTATACTGATTTAGCTTCTCAATTGCTTAACCTGTGTAGGCATTGCTTACCCTCGCACAAACAAAGTTAAACCCATTTACTGCTGCCTAAAAGTGCTTACTCCCGCCTACCCCCGTGCTAATTTCTTTAAAAGAAATGAAAAAAGGTTGATATGAAAGTGGTGAACAAGGGGCACAAAGAGGGAAAAACAGTAGGGAAAATAGCTAGGGATTTGCAGGAAAGATGTTGGGAAGGCCCATAGCTGCCCATTTCTTCTACAGCAACAGTTGTGCATATACACTGAACTTGGAGATAGATTTGGACACTCATACCCTTGAGGAAGGGGTGAGGACAACAATAATATGTTGTTAAGCCAATTAAACCAGATTGCATGTGTCCAGTAGACAAGTGTGTGAAATGAACAGCTATGCATGGGGTGAGATTTTTTTTTTGGGAACAGATTACTTTTTTTTTTCAGGTGAGAGTGGGATGTGGGAGAGGGGTACTAGGTATATTTGGGGAGGTAGGTTGGGTAGGTTAACAGGCAAGACAAACAAGATGCATACAGGGGTGGTATATGACACATGTGGGGGTAAACACCTTGATGGGGAGGGGTGTTTGGAAATCAGAAGCCCATAAGCCCCCTAGTGGAAACAGTGGGACTGAGGTCCCCACCCATGGGCAGCCACCACTGCACCTTCATAGCCCCAAATGTGTCTGTGCTGGGGGCTAAGTTGAAGGGCCACTCCAACCCTCTAGTTGTGACACATGGCCCTCATGCTGGCGTAGCAGATCTCTGCCCTCCCTGCAGAGCTCGCTATGCACCACAGCCCGGACCTGGTGACGAGTGACAGGTTCCTGTCCGTGCCCGCTCCCGGGGGGGTGAGCCGCATTCCCTGAGGCAGTTCCACCCAAAGGTGGTGCAGGACCAATGGACGAGGAGGTCCCGGGTTGGGCCAAAGACGTGCTGGTGCCTGGTGCCATGGCCAGCTGAAGTGGGACAGGTGGGTCCACCAGGACCGGCCTTCCCAAACGTGCTATGGTGTTTAAATTTTATCAACAAACGTGGGTTAGTAATAGTCAACACATTCCAGGATTAGGTATAACAGCATTCATAGATATTCCCATTACCCCAGATACCAGATATGGAACAGTTGCATAGTAAACATAACACGTGCATATATGGGACCACAGTGGTCATTACAAAAGCATGCAGGTACATTGATGGCAGCATGCCACCAGTTTGGAAGAATTTCAACAAATAAATAATTATCAAACAATAGGAAATATGCCCTAACAGTAGAGTTAATTCAGCACATACCGTTTGAGTTGTGTATTTAGTTTATTGATGCAGATATGGCGGGGGGGGGTGTCAATTACCAACTAGTATATTCCTGTAGTTTGCATTACTTTCCTAGTCAGTGCTGTGATCTGTACCTTACAGCTATTCATACACTACTCTGTTTCCTTAATTTGTACAGTGATATGGCTGTCAACAACTATATACATGAACTGAGTTTTACCTGCAGTATACACCTCTTACCTGGTATACCTGTGGAGGTATTGTTTGTTAACACTACCTAACTGTTTCTACACATACTGCCAGATTCCAGGTTGATGTTATGCACATACCTGTCCATCTCTTTTTGCACACACTCTGGGCATGTCTTCCCCACATGCAGGTAAACCTGGACATATTTCGACTATTGCCCTCTTCAACCTTTAGTGACTTGTACAATGACAGGTTTGTTTTATTTGACATTTTTCAAATATGTACAGGTCTGACAGTCAGTTATATGACATGAAATGCTGCCTACATGTCAGAAAGTAGCACACTGATATGGCAGGGGGACAGGGTAACATCCAGCAGATATGAGCCGAATAACTGCACATTCTGGACATTTCTGTACACTTGTGGGGTATGCGTCTGCATACAGCTTACTACCACTCCCAGTATTCGAACCATGGCTGTGTCTGCTAAAAATAAAACACTGTCCATCACATTTGAGTGTGCTATATAGATATTGCTGTGTACCTCTTGTCTGATTTCTGTCTATAATTCTCCTGTGGTTTTGCATTCTAACCTTGCAATTGCAACACTCTTATACAGGGTTTCCTAGACAGTTGTATTATGTAGTACAGTGTGGGTGGCAGTGATGAGTCATACCTTATTATTCTGAGCAACTGTAACACTAACAATGCCATACAATACCAGAGTAAACAGTACCAGTACAGGATATCAATCTTTTATTTATAGGTACAGTATATCTGACAGACCTGTGGGAGCAATGTTTGTTAGCACTACCTGAATGTTGTCACACAAATTACCAGTTTCCACATTACTATTATGCACATACGTCTCACTCTGTTACTGTACACACTCTGGTCACAGCTTGACAACATGGGGGTGGAGATGGTACATACTTGGCTAATTACTCTCATAACATTTTGGGGAGTAGCTAGAGTGACAGGTTTGTTGTTATAGATGTCTGACAATCAGTTGTATGTCTTGTTTGCTGCCTAAACGTCTGGGATCACCCCACTGATTTGCCAGAGGGACAGGGTGACAGTCAGCAGCTATGGGACGATTTAATGGACATTCTGGACATATCTGTACAGTTGTGGGGTATGATTCTGCATACAGCCTGCTACCACTCCCAGGATTTGAACCATGGTTGTGTGTGCAAAAAATACAACAGTTCACGTCGCAGCTGAGTGTGCTATTTGGATTTTGTTTGTCTTTTCAGTGTTTTCCCTTTGTATTGAGAACCCTGGTACTGGCCCTGCAGCAATCTCTGGTCATGGTCTTTCACAAGGAGTCCTGCCATGACTCTGGACTCCTGGATGTCCCAGTGCTGCTCCCAAAAGTGCACACCCTCTCCCATTCCAGACATAGTGCCTACAAGGGGAAGCTGCAACCAGTTATGAGATGTATTCCCACCTGTTGGGTTTAAATAGGGCCAGTTTCCCGCACTTTGCCATGATTGGATGGTTTTGAAAATGCTAAACTATGGGCAAACCTGCTTACCTAAGGTTGGCATTGCTTAAAGGGTATACCAATGGGTAAACTGAGTTAGCTGGCCTACACATTGCTTACACCTACCAAGCTGGGCTGTGTAATGCTTAGCATTGCTTAATATTTCATTTGCATTATATTTGCATTTTGGCATTGATTTATTATTCATTACATGTTATATATGTGTTTGGTATCCATGATTCATGTGTACGTACACTGTATGGGGTCATTGTGTTTATTAGGGGATTTCAACACTTTATTACAATGACACCTCACATCTGGGCTTAATGCAGTACTCCAGTTCACATATTTATTTTCTGAAGTAGGTTATACAAAATAAAACTGTATATAGATTCCTTTCACATGTTCAGTTTGTATTTCCTATAGTAAGAATCTGTTTGGTGATACCTCAGTTTTATGTACTGCTGTGATGGCTTTGTGGTTAACTACTGTGACTATAGTGTGCAGGGTCCTGGGTTCAAGACCTACAAAGGCTGTTTATTTTGTTTCTGGCCAGAACAGCGGCTGATGCATACAGAGTGATTAAGGCACTTTTAAGCAATTGCAAGCGGGTTTGTGCAGGTTTGCATGAAGGTAAGCAATGCTAACCTCCGGTTAAATATGCTTACAGAGAGTTAGCTTCAATATTGCTTAACCTGTGTGCGCATTGCTTACCCCCACGCAAACGGGCTTAAACTCGCTTACTACTGCTTACTACTGCTTAAATATGCTTACTATTGCTGACTACTGCGTACTCCCACTTACCACTACACTAATTTAGACAGTAATATCTAATGGTTCTTGGGAAGGTGGTGGATTTGGAAACTGTATGGATTTATCATTCATTACACATTTTATCTTCCATTTGTATCCCTGATTCCTGTGTACATATATTGTATTGAGCACTTATGATTATCTGTGGATTTTACAACATTAGGACAATGACACCTCACATCATGCAGTACTCCAGTTCACAAATACATGTTATGTCTTAGGTTATGCAACAAAATAAATTCATCATAAAGTGATTTGACATGGAAAATGGATTGTACTGGAGTGGGACTTGAACCATGAATGACTGCTCATAAGGCAAATGCTCTGCCCACTATACTATTGCTGTACTGCTTCATTTGCATATATCTTGCTTTTTATCCTCTTGTGCCATTTAATCTGCATTAACCGTAGCTAAGCGATGGACAAACCCACGCACCTATGGTTAAATTTAATCTGTTTTATAAAAAAAACACTTCTTTATATTTAATATTTTAACTATTGCTCTTGTAAACTTGGGGGGATGTTGCTGTGGATATGCTAACACCTATGAGCGGTCTCACTCATGGATATGCTAACACCTATGAGCGGTCTCACTCATTCTTATTCATACACTGCTGTTCTTCATTGCAGGGGCGTGTACATTCTGAGAGCTCTGCTCTCAGACACACCTCCTGCACTCGTACATGCTCCATTTTTACTTAGGAGCTAAGGCAGCATGCCTTCATTGATATGCTTGGCGTGCTGCTGTCCTGCTCCTAAACAGCCGCTTCTGTACATGACTAAGCTAGTCCTACATGGAAGGATAGTGAATCAGGGGGTCTGAAGTGTAATAAGAAAAAATCAAAAGACACATCCAGGCCATTCCTGAGATGTTCAAATTGAGTGGACAGTTGTCACAACCAGCTGAGCTTCTGCCAATACCATGTGACAAACAGTAAGTCTGAGTTCAGAGCCAAATAACCAGACTAGTTATAGCGCATCCAAAGGAGTCAGATACAGCCTGAAAGTGACTTATTATACAAAAGTGACATTTTTGTCTAAAAGGGTCATATTTCTTATGAGACACATTAATCAAATTTGACTTGTCACAATTGACAAACTCTCTCACATTCAAATCTCTGCTGATTCATAAGGGATAAAGATACTCCTTCCACTGAAGTAGTGAGGCTAGTGATGATTGTAGAACACATAAGTAATAAAATCACTGCTAACAGGAATGTATGCTTAGAGACTGCAATAGCAAAAATATTTTCTCTGTTACTAAAAATGTAAATTACTATTCAAAAATGTCATCTGCTTTTAATACTGCATGCATTCAAACTGGAGAATATGTGCATGTAGATATTTTACTACAGAAATGTGCCTAATATGTTACCACAAAAGAAAATGTCATTCTCTTCTCCAAAGAAGGAATAAATACTGATACCATGTCACCATGATTGTCAGTTTGATCAGTGATAGACTGGCCATGCCTTATTAAATCCTAAAGGAATTTACCAATCATGTATGAGGCATTGAAGTTGGTGGCTATTGTTGAGTTGACTGTGAGCATGACAAGAAGTATAAGAAAGACATTTAGTGTGGTGATATGCACTTCATTGGCATATACATTTCATTCCCATTGACTGGAATTATACTAACTGATAAAGTCCAACAATGAAGTACAGATCCCATGTTGTAGCAGTGTAAGTGAACAGATATGTTTTGTACACTTACTCTGGTAAGGGATGGTGTGGTTTGTGTTCTTGGTGAGATCTGGAGACGTGGGATAAGCAAATTTGCCCCCTTTTTTCACCATTAACAGAGGTAATCCAGAAGGCTCGAGTCAAGTCTGGCATCCCACTTGTGACCCACAGGGTGACAGGACTGACAAGAAACAAAGTATAAAGGATTAGTCTAGATAAAATCACTTTAGCTAGCAGATCAAGGAGGCTCTCTTTCTTTCTCTGATATTCCTGTGGGAGGAATAAATACACCTTGTTGAAGTTTAAAGCAGTTTATTCAGCTGAGTAGGTAGATAGATAAGAGTTCTTGTTCTAATCATCAACTTTTCAAAAAAGTATTGGTGACTTTTACAGTATGTGGTATATTTGGGGATTATTAGTAAGGAACTAAATATGAGTTCTTTGTAGTTTGTCCTAAATGGAAAATTTTTTTTTGCATCTTCCCCAAAATCCACAAAAGCCCCCCCCCCCCACCCCGTAGGTATATAGGTATATTGTGATTGGTAAAAAGATCATTGACTGAAGCTATTTCTATATTTTTAGAGACATTCTTCAAATGTTTACTACCCTTTACTCATGCTAGGATTAAAGATGAAACAGTGTTTTTACAGGCTTCTGCAGATATGCATCTGGATTGGAGTTGGTAAATGTGTACTTTTGGTATATCTTCACCCTGTACCAGTATTCCACATGAAGGTGGGGTTAAGAGCTTTGAGATATTGTTTGTAAATATATGCTCTATGCACTTTTGAATTTACTGCTTCCTTAATTCAGTTGACAGAAATGGTCCTAAACATGAATGTTTTCTACTTTAAAGATCGATGTTTTCTTACAACTGAGGGGCACTTATGGTATGCAGAACTTTTTATGGAGTTTTTTTTTAATATCTTTATTTTTATAATAGGGGACAAAAATCTGTTTTTTTTTTTTTTTTGACCAACGAAACTTCTGGCATAAGTGACTGGATGGCAGTTGGAATTTTCAAAACTTACAGGTTTTCTGGAGTATTTGAATTACAATGAGTTTGGGATAGAATTTACTATGAAAGGTGAGATACTGTAGAATGATAATCTGGATGTCACTGTTAGCAAGACTTTTGATGGCTCTTTGGTTATACACTTATACTACAAACCCTTTAGTAAGAATTCACTAATGAATGCAGACACATGCCACCCAGGCCATATAGTTACAAAAATGTCTTAGTCTCAGTTTCTGAAAATAAAATGTAATTGTAGTACTACAGATGGATACAATAAAGCAGCTGATGACATAACATAGTAAAATACAGGGGCTACAAAATTAAGAGCATTATATATGCTAGACAAGAAGCTGATAGGGTGGAAAGGGACAGTCTGTTGTAATACAGAGACATAAAAGATAATAGTACTGACATCCGATTCATCAGAACTTATAGAATTAACATGTTTCACATTCAGAAAATCCTTAGCAGACACTGGTCCATCATGAGTAATGAGGGTGTGCTTTCTAGATACATTCTTGTATACAGATTTCACAATAAATGAAGATGAAATCTTGGTGAACTGTTGAAACAAGATAAAAGGGCTTAGACAATCAGAGATTTGTACCCAAAGGGCAGGTTCCTTTAAATGGGATAATGGTATCCATTGTAGTAAGGTTTTAACAGGTACACACTTTACCACTAAAACTTCTACACATAACTTTGATAAAACACATTTCATTACCTGTACTAACCAGAATGTGGTATATCTTGATTCACCCACATGGACCTTTCAATGCAGACCAGACCAAGACAATGCCCAGGAATAGAATGAGTGCCCATCTGAGGGATGTACACTATATTAACAGAAAAGTGTTTTATTAAGACAAACTATTCAACATCCTAACCCACTGTGTGTTTATAGGGATAGAAGCTAGTTTAAAAGACTGCTATCTTACTAATGTTGCTGATTTATTAAACAAGATAAAACGGGTTTGGGATTACCAGCATAGGGGCACTATACTATCCAAGGCTGAATAATCAGTAGTAAATACTAAGTAATTATAAGATATAGAATTTACATGAAGTACATCATATCATTTTAGTCTTTCTTCCTTTCACCCCTTTCCCTCCTTTTCTTATACGTCTAAATTTATCCATTAGTTATATTTTTACGAAGTATTTATTATTTGGTTCCACTTATTAATCTGAAATATGATATAAAACACAGAGAAGTGCTTTACTCATTATGAGAAGGAGAGGTTTTGAATTATTAATGCAGGGTCAGCACCATTCAGGATTATCTGAATAGTATAAACACAAAGAGATTATAAGATACACTATTTATGTGAAGTGCATCAAATACTTATATTGTCCTTTCTCCTTCTTCAGGTTTTATATTAGTCTGAGTTTTATGGTAGTTATGTTCTTATTATGCATTTATCACTTGTTTGGACTTTTTCTGTTTTTCAATTTCACATTTTTGCCTATATGTTTTATTTGTTAATTTGAGAATGGCAGGTTAATTTTGTTAATATTTCATGTCAGTGTGGCATTAAATTTGTATAGTTTTTCTCATGTGACTTTTCAAAAATTGCTCATGTTTTCTTCCTTGAGGTTACTTAAATACTAAGGAAGCATAAGCAAAACCAATTTAATGGTGTAGCCTAAGTGCAGAGTATTAAAAAAAAATGTTACCTCTTCTGAGTACTGTTTTTTTTTTTTTTTTTGAGTTTACATGCTGCCTTACTGAGTACTAGAGCTGACTGAATGGGGGAAATGGATTCCGTGCAGTAAGCGTGTGGTGTTCATCTGCCTATTCATCTATATATATATTATATATATATATATATATATATATATATATATATATATATATATATGGTACGCACCTTTTCAAATATTTGTGAAGTCATGGCTTGGCTGAGTTATTGTCTCGTCACACAAGTGAAAGGCTGTACATAAATTGATATAGGTTATTTTTTTATCTGCTTTTGGATATATTTCTGCTTGTGTAGCAATTGCTTTTTTGTCCACTTCTACCATATATCTGTAGATTGCAGTTTGAATTTTTTTAGCAGTGTTATCTGGTGACAGTTGGTTTGTAGAATCTAGGTATTGCCTTATTGGGCATTTAAATTGTGCAGTGACTGCTTTATGGCATGTCCTCTATGTCAAATACTTTTAGTAGTAGTCTTATGGATGTGAAGTATAGCTCACTTTGTTTAGTTCTAAGTTCTGTTGCCGTGAAACTGCCAAATTGTTTAGCTCCTTAACCTGGCTTGTAGAATTCAACAGTTAAAGTATAGAACTTCTGTTTAGCTATATTCTCATATCTCAGTTAGTTTGATTATTTCAGCTACAACATGGCACATGTTTTATTACATAAACTACAGCAGACATTTGTTTTTACACTAATACTTCATGGTTAATAGTTTTTACCATTGTTTATTGGAAAGTATTCTAGCAGAAGTAACTTACTGAACTTTTGCCTTACATTGTTACTGCTCTAATCTGTAAAGTTAATATCGTATGAATTTTATTTTATTTTTTTCTGTATTTTTCATATTTCATCTCAACTAACTCCTCTCTAGCTGTTAAATGAGAAAAATAATCACCAATGCATACTGAATGTCCAGATGATAAAACCAAGACTTCATACAAAACAGCACCAACTGGACAACCACGGCAGAATCTTCACTTAAATAAAATGTTTAATGAACAAACAGGACAAGCGCTTTCGCAAAATGCGTCTTCAGATCCTTATAAAATCTTATAAAACAAAGACATATTTAAAACATATTACAACCAATCATATACACATAAAATTGGCGCCAAAGTGACATCATAATCATTAATAAAGCCTATTGCTTATATCTATACACCTTTAATTTCCACCCACTTAAAACGGGCGTAATGTTCACTTGACTATTCAGCCCTGGATGCTTATATGCTTGCATCCTAACAATCCATTTAAGCTCCACTTGTTCCAAATAATTATTTCATTCACCACCCCTCCTATTCTGATGTACCTGTTGTAGAACCTTGAAGGAAAAATGATGATTTGAGAACTCTAGCTGATGCTTGGCTAGAGCGTTCTTGATGTCCCCCTTCTTCATATCTGACAAATGTTTCTATACCCTGTCCCTAAGCCGCTGTGTGGTTTCCCTACATAAAAACATGGGCATAGATCACGTGTAGCTAGGTATACCACTTGCATAGTAGTGTAGTCGGCAGAGAACATGGGTATAAATTCAAAAACTAAAGTGGGATGTCTGTATGTTTGTTCTTTAGTTAAGACCTTACATACAGTACAGTGTCTGCATGGATAAGTCCCTGTTCATTCTCCATGTTGTCCCACTTGCTTTCTTTCATTACGTAACAATTGTTTCAAATTGCTGTTGTTCCGATAAGTAAAGTTCGGTGTGTCCCCAACTAGACTATTGGTCTTGCTATCCTGGGTCAATATAGACCAATGCTTCTGGATGATAGTTTTTACTACCTTGTTATTACTCATGAAATTAGTCACAAAAGAGGTCTGTTGTTTCCTCTTATTAGTTGTAATATTGCTTGCACCTTTATCGCTCTCCCCCTTCGATGTATCTACAGTCGTCAAACAAGCATGATGTTCGATACATCCATATTCTGTTCATGTTGAGTTATTGGCCTAACGTGAGTCATATCCTTGATCTTCCTAACACTGGTACAATGGTACCCTCTATCTATAAACATTTGTTCTAGTATATCAAATTCATGTTGAGCATCAGTTGCACTATTGCAAATCCTGGACACTCTTGTAAACTGACTTTTGACTATACTAGAAAACATGTGTCCAGGGTGCATGCTGTCTCTGCTTAGAAGGCTATTACACCAGCAGGGCTTCCTATACAGGGTAGTAATGATCCCCCCTAATGAATCCCTACTCAGGGACACATCCAAAAAATCTACATGTGTGGATTCCTTCTCTGTCTACACCTCCCCACCTCTTCTACGTACCTGCTGACTCTCACTGTGTGCTCCTACTGACCTGCTGACTCTCACTGTGTGCTCTTACTTACCTGCTGACTCTCACTGTGTGCTCCTACTTACCACCTGACTCTCACTGTGTGCTCCTACTTACCAGCTGACTCTCACTGTGTGCTCCTACTTACCAGCTGACTCTCACTGTGTGCTCCTACTTACCAGCTGACTCTCACTGTGTGCTCCTACTTACCTGCTGACTCTCACTGTGTGCTCTTACTTACCTGCTGACTCTCACTGTGTGCTCCTACTTACCTGCTGACTCTCACTGTGTGCTCCTACTTACCTGCTGACTCTCACTGTGTGCTCCTTACTCTTTCTCTCCTGCCCTGCTGATTGTTTCTTGTGGCGACTCTTCCTGGCCAATCCTGCTCCATTCACCCTTGCGACGCTTGGGCTCACTTCGCTCCCCTCCTACCCCCATTCCCACCCTCCACCCATATCATTACCTTTATACCTAACCACGTAATCCCTTCCTCCCCTAACTCCACCCCTTCCTGTCTGCTATAACATTCTAAACACCTTACCCTTCCCTACTTATCACTTCATAGTTTAGTCTGCTGCAAATCCTCCTTCTTCCTACATATCACCTACTCCCCCTACAGGTTGTTTCACTTAAATTTTACTTCAACTCTCTAACAGGTCTAACAGCTTACTTTTCCTAGTCCCTTACCCACTCCTCACTCCATCCCAGTCCTACTTCCCCACCTTAGGCCATGGCTTTTGCAACCCTCTCCATTTTCCTCTTGCCTCCATTACTGCTTCTCATTCTTACATCTTGTACTACTCCATTACCACCTGTCCATAGAGATCCCACTAATCACCATACTAACTGCTTCTCATCTCTGCAGTACTCTATTACAATCTCCTATTCTATCTTACATCTTGTACTACTCCATTACCACCTGTCCATAGAGATCCCACTAATCACCATACTAACTGCTTCACGTCTCTGCAGTACTCTATTACAATCTCCTCCTCTATCTTACATCTTGTACTATTCTATTACCACCTGTCCATAGAGATCCCACTAATCCCCATACTAACTGCTTCTCATCTCTGCAGTACTCTATTACAATCTCCTATTCTATCTTACATCTTGTACTACTTTATTACCACCTGTCCATACAGATCCCACTAATCCCCATAGTAACTGCTTCTTATCTCTACAGTAGTCTATTACAATCTCCTCCTCTATCTTACATCTTGTACTACTCCATTACCACCTGTCCATAGAGATCCCACTAATCCCCATAGTAACTGCTTCTTATCTCTGCAGTAGTCTATTACAATCTCCTCCTCTATCTTACATCTTGTACTACTCCATTACCACCTGTCCATACAGATCCCACTAATCCCCATACTAAATGTTTCTCATCTCTGCAGTACTCTATTACAATCTCCTCCTCTATCTTTTCCATGAACATCCCTCTGCCTAAAATCAAACTTCCTTCCCCTCACTCTCTAGCATCTAAAACCAAGACTAAGTACTTGACTTACAACCCATAAAATTTCAAACTTTAACAACTTCATGTAGCCCTGCTTCTTTCAGGAGACATACATCCAAATCTTGGGCCCATCCATCACTCCACCATGCATAACTCTGCCTCTCCCAACTTAATAAACTCATCCTCACCAAACAAACATTTCCTTTTACTCTATGAATGCCCGTAGTATTCTAAACAAAGTTAGCGAAATCCATGCCTGGATAGCCTTCCACACCCCTGATGTCATCACCCTAACAGAGACTTGTATAAAACCCCAAACCTCTGATAAAGACATTCACCACCCTGGTTATAATATACTCTGCATAGATCGCGAAAACAAAAAAGGGGGTGGTGTTGCCAACCTCTACTCCAACCACCTCACCCTTACAAGTATTATGAAACCTATACCATCCTTTTCTCCTGCTGAACTACTTACAGCTAACCTGAAAATAAATGACCACACCACTATCACAGTAGCAGCCATCTATATTCCTCCAGGAGACAACATTCCTCTGCTCAAAAATATTCTTTCATACCTTTCTCAACACATGCCCAGTGGAATTATCCTCCTTGAGGATGTCAACATTAACTTTTTAACTCTCAGTAATCCAAACTCTAACACTCATATTAATTTATATGGCTTTACACAGCTAATCTCCCAACCTACCCATACAAACAACTCTCACACATCTAGTACTGTTATTGACTGGGTACTTGTATCTAATCCTTCCAAATATCATAACTCTGAAACCCTACCAAACACCCTGATCGATCACTGCACTAGAAAAATGCTTAGGTTCAATCCCCACTTCTCAAAACCTCCTAAATGTATCACTTGCAGTAAACTCTCTAACTTCCATCCAGAAACCTTTAATGCCCTCCTCTCTAAAGTAAACTGGAAATTGCTTACCCAACTCTCACTAGAAGAAGCAGTCCTAGCTTTCAACTCCACTTTCCTTAGCATCTTAGATTCACCTGCTCCCCCTCACAAAGTCCAAATTAAGTCCACCATATCTCCATGGCTTTCAAAAGCCACTTGTACCCTTATGATAACTAGAGACAAACTATGGAAAAAATGGTCACAAACTAAGCTCTCTGCAGACTTACAAAAATATAAAGAACTCAGAAATCTGACAAAAAAAAAACACAAACAAAGATAAAAAGGGCTTCGATAACAAACCTCCCACAGTCCTAAAATCTAATCCTAAAATATTCTGGAACTCTATTAACTAAATATTATATCCCAGTAATCTTAGCTCCCCCACTCCATGCCCAGACAAGACATTTGAAGAAACTGCCACTATCTTCAATACCTATTTTATCGATTCAGTATCTAAGCTACTGACCCCTAACCTAAACTCCTCTACTACTAACATCTCCAACTTTTCTGAACTTACTCCTAATACTATCTCTTCAAATACCTTCTCTCTTAAACCTGTACCTTCTAGCTACATCAAAACTCTACTCTCTAAATTATAACCATGCTCAGCATCAGCTGACAATATTCCTTCCACTTTCTTCTACTAGCAGCTGACTCTCTTACTCTCCCTGTATCTATCCTAATTAATCACTCTGTCTCTGAATCTAAAGTCCCTTCCATCTGGAAACAATGCTACACTCTACCTATACACAAAGGAGGTAACTCCTCTGATATCTCCAACTTTAGACCTATTGCTATCCTCTCCCCTCTCTCTAAAGTACTAGAAAAATGTATTCATAAACAAGTTATGCAGTATCTAATACAAGAGAATCTGCTTACACCCACTCAACACGGCTTCAGATCTAAACATAGCACTACTACAGCTCTATTACCCTTCCTCAACACAGACTCTATAGCCATGGATGATGATAAACTTATTTCTTGCCTATTCTTGGACCTCTCAAAAGGTTTTGACACTGTCTCACACTCGCTTCTGCTGCAGAAACATCATAACCTTAACTTCTTCTCTGATACTGTTGCATGGTTCTCCAGCTACCTAACTGATAGATCTCAATCAGTGAGATGGCACTCTGCACTCTCCCTTCCTCACCCTGTCAAAATGGGTGTACCTCAAGGGTCTATCCTAGGGCCTTTACTTTTTAATATCTTTACTAATCAGCTCTATACCTCCTGTCCTCAGTCATCTTTAGTGCAATACGCAGATGACTGTACAGTCATCACCATAGCCAACACTCTCTCTAAGCCCTTCTCAGCTACTCAGGCACTTTTAACTTAGTTGAAACACGGCTCTCCAACAACCAGCTCATCCTTAACCCTAAAAAAAAAAGCTGTTACTTTTCCTACCTAAAAAGTTCATAAATATTAAACCCTCCTTCTCCATACAGTCCCTTAATAACACTCCTATTCAGGTAGAATCCAGTGCTAAGCTCTTAGGCGTAACCATCGACAAAAAACTTAAATTTGACTTGCATGTTAATAACTATATCAAAAAGACATATTCAAAACTAGGGCTCCTTTACTGTAACAAGAAATTCCTTACCTCTGAAGCCAAGATTACTCTCTCTCTTACCTACCTTCTACCCAGTCTAATGTACAATTCTCAAATTCTCACAAATCCTAACTCAGCACTCCTGACCAAACTCGAATCTACCTACAACAAGGTTGCTAGATATGCTGCCCAACAAACCTACAAATCCCATCACTGGCTCTCTCTAAATCACCTAAACTGGCTTGAATTACCCCACCAGCTTCTTCTCTCTCAGCCCCAGATCATCCATTCTATCCTATACCAGCTTTCCTACTGCCCAGCACTATCCCCTCTCAACTCCCATTATTCTCCCTCCAGACCTCTCCGAAGCTCTAACCAAGACCTACTACAAATCTACAAACCCAAGTCTAAATTTGGATGCAACATGTACAGCTAACACCCCACTATTGCCTGGAATACGCTCCCACTAGAAATCAGGACCCTTACACATGCTAAACCATTTAAGACAGCCATGAAAGAGCACTTTAAAAGTCACTCGTCCTGCCACTGCACTCTCCCAACTTAACATCCCCTACTTCTCATACCTTAATCTACTTTCTGCCCTTAATGGAGGCATAAACACAAAGGCACACAACTGGCTCAAATATCCAACAAAACTCTTTACTGAAAGTAGAACAGTAAGCACTTTCGTATTGCACAGAATGCTATGAACTTTTAAAACCAAACTGCCATTAAATAGCTCTTCATGCATCACCTGACCCATTATTACCTACAATTAAAACCTTAAAGTGGTAAACATAGTCTTATATCATGGTCTACGTATAAGAATAGACTTGAAATGCATATAAAATATATATAAAGATATATATCAATAACCCTACAAATACAATGCTCTAAAATATACATATAAGAGATATAAAAATATATATAAATAAATAATTTACTAATAAAAACTCTCTACACCTACATAATACTACTGAACTGGGTGAAACAATGTATGTAACAAGTACTATGAAGCCAAGTAAGGTTACTTGTTACAAACATTTTTTCATTAGAGGACATTACACCTCAGTCTAGTGCTAGTCATTCCAGATGTCACCTATGTCATTATTTATAGGCCGCCATGTTTGCTAATGATACATACTTGTTTTTTGTAGTGATAGTTCAATATAGTGTTAGATAAATAGTTTAGTCATGACTGTATTTACCCAAACATTCTATTGTAATTGTCTTGTCTTCATGCAACTACATCATGATAAAACTGGGTTTTTTTAATGGTTCCCTATTACGCCGTTGCAGATGCAGTTTGTCAAATGCGTCTTTGTCGAACAGTAAAGCGCAAAAAGGCAAAATAGCGAAGGGGCATTTCAGCAAATTCTTTCCCTGGGAAAGAATCCGTTTGGCCGCTTTCACTACTTTGCCGTTTTGGCACTGTAGTGTGATCTCAGAGTTGGTATATTTAAGTAAGGGGTATGAGGGGAGCACAGCCCCCCATGTCAGGGGTGTGGGGTGTGGGACGAAGCCCCCCATGTTAAGGAATGTTTTACTGTTTTTTTTTGTTTGTTTCGGAACAGCGATTGTTTTCTATTGGAAAATAGTTGCTGTTCTGAAGTTTCGACGTTGTAAGCTTTCGCTTACATGGGGTCGATTATCTATCATTGGCTCTTCTGAGCGTGCGATATGGTAATATAGACCCTTTTTAAACACTTACCCCAAAAACTATACTCATCTTAATGACATATTTCTTTTTATACATCTTGAAATAGTTATGCTTTATTCCTGATTATTAACACTGTATAAAATTGTATTGCTAATTAATGCCTAGTAATAATCCTGTAACATTGCTGTTTAATGCTAATTTATAATGAAAATTGTGTGTGTGTATGTTTTTGTGTGTACTTGTGTGTATTTGTTTGGCATGATTAGGATTGTACTACAATGTGGTGTGTGTGTGTGTGTGTGTGTGTGTGTGTGTGTGTGTGTGTGTGTGTCAGAGTGACTTACTGTCCAGGCATAGTGTGACTGTGCTTTTGTGTATGTGAATGGGTTTGTGCAACAGCATAGTATAAGCTGGTAGAAGGAACACTGGTGTGGTTGTTCCAGTTGTATCAGGTGCCCAATTCACAGATATGCAAAGGATTTGCTAATGAACTTTTACTCTGAATTGCTCTTGCATAGCTCTGTATCACTAAATAGTGCCATAGCCCTACTACAGCACAAAGTGCAACTCTATTAATACAGCAAAAAACGCATCTTTCTAAATTCCACCACATGCTAGATAATGGCTACAACCCCAAACAGTCCTAAAACTCTAAACAAAACAATCAAACAAATAAGCAAACACCCCTGATACAGCTGTAGATACACATTTATCTTTTGAATAAAACTGTGAAATTCATGAAACCAGTTCATTATTCTGTCAGTATTCTGTCTGCTACAGGCTTTTAAGGGGAGAATTATACCTGGCATATAGGGCATTGTCAGACCCCCCTCTGATGGACCTCCTGCATATCCATAAAACAAACAGCACCATAATTAATCATTCTAAAGACTTAAACCTTGCCTGTGATATAAATAGGACCTGCTAGAGAGATAGGTATGTATCAATGAAACTACTCCATCTATGGAACAGGCCCCCCCATACATGTTAAGCAGAGTTCCTCCCTAACCCAATTCAAGTGCAACTTGGACAATTGGATGGGAAACTGGAAATCCATCCCTGGCTTGGCACCTTTGTCTTTAATGGAAAAAGGTAACCTGTAAATTATTCATCTCACAGGCCCATGCTTACACTTATCATGGGTATCAGAACTTGTCAGAGAGTTGGGATGCATGGCTAGGCTTACAAAGGCCATTGTGGTCATTAGCCTACTAAACACTTATGAACCTATGAACCTAATTATGGACCAATTTCAGAAAATATTCAGGAGAAAGTAACAAAAGTAAATGCAATATATATCTATATCTATATATCTAGCTGCATATATATAAATATA